>NC_069503.1:285151293-285751293 GCF_027579735.1 Bombina bombina | reverse complement strand
TCATTCCATTTGGAGTCTGAGGCCCACATCTGAAAGTCAGTGATGTACTCTTCCACAGTTCTTTTGCCCTGTTTAAGAGCACGCAGTTTGGACCCTGCGTTAATCTGTGTGTTAGTATCCTCATATAAGATAGACATAGCAGAGAAAAAATCCTGCAATGAATCCATTACATGATCGTTTGTTTCATACAGCCTATTGGCCCATGTTCTAGGTTCCCCAAGTAAATAAGATATAGTAGTGCAAACTTTTATTCTCTAACTATGGTAAGTCCTGGGTCTCAAGGTAAATAACAAATTGCATGCATTTTTAAAATCTCTGAAAACTGATCGTTTACCTGAGAAAGGAGTAGGAGGCTGAATTTGAGGTTCAGGAGTAGCCTGCTCCTTAGGGTTTAAACATTCTTTTATTAAGGCTTTTAAAGCTGTATTCTCTGCTTGCACCTCTGTTAAGCCACGTGTGAGGTAATCCAACTTTTGATGTATGTTAGAGAACTCATTCTGAATCTCTTGTGGTTCCATGACTTAAAGAGTAAACAAACAGATATTTTGGGCCTGTTAATACTGTAATACTCCTGACCAATATAACATTGGTTTTGTTGCTCTTGTGTTTTAAGTCTCAGCAAAGTGGTTATATTTACTAAGATCAGAAACAGTGAGCTAATTAGTAACAAATACAGTAATGAATGACACTGAAAAAGAAACAACGTGTGTTTAATATAACACAGGTTTCCTATGAGCAGTGTTAGATAGCAGTCTCAGGTTTCTGCTTAATGACTTGCTTAGAGGTAAATGTTCTGCAGGATATTCACTTCAATAACTTGTTACAGGTGTTTGACTGGTATCGCAGACAATCTTCACACACTCACACTGGAAATAAAATATTTACAAGTCCCACACATTCTTTCGCATCCTTTTGGAAGCTTATATGAATATAATTGGTGGTTCAGTCACAGGTTAGTATGAATAGTGCTTAGGAATTCTTAGAGGTTTTATCGGCATATAATCTTACCACTTCAGTCTCTAAGTAAGCAATCACAGTACCTTTGTCTTGGAAAGAAAATACCCGATCTGCGAAAAGATCCGGAGAGTTGTTTGTCCGACAGCGTGTGGAGTAGAGAGAAGCCGGTGAGAGTGTGACTTACTTCCGGTTGCGGTAAGGATGATCCGATACACAGCTGATGCTGGAACACACACAGAGCTGAATATTGCGGCTGCAGAAAAGGCTGAATTGCTGATTGCGGTAAAGGTTTGTTTAGAATAAACCTCAAAGTGTAAACCTAATAAAGGTTACGATAAGCTGAATAATACATAGGTTAAATTAGCAGAGACCTGGTCTTAAGAACTATGAAAATAGAGCTAAACTCTTCACAGAGCAGGCTGAAAACAAAGTACATCAATTAACAGGCAGTTTGAATATGGCAATGTGAGGTTTAAATAGGGTTTGGTTGTTGGTAGGAGGGACCTGTCCTTAAAGGTATATTACACTTAGAGAGTGTTTCCCCATAGGAAACAATGGGGCTGCGCTAGGAGCTGAACGCTGCTTTTTTGCAGGGGTTAGGTTTTTTTCCAGCCAGCTCAGCCCCATTGTTTCCTATGGGGATATCGTGCACAAGCATGTTTTTCCATCTTACCGCTACCGTAGGCAATGCTGGTATTGAGAGTTGAAGTGAAGGTAAATTCTGCTCAACGCTCCCTTTTCTGAGCCTAACACAGCCACTCAGACAACTCTAAATACCAGCGTTGTCTTAAGGGTGTGCTGGGAAAAAAAGCAGCGTTAGCTACGCGGGTCTTTACCGACAAAACTCTAAATCTAGCCGATAAATTGCCATTATTAAATAGAAACAGGTATAAGAACAATTTTTGTACCATAATGAGAAAATATACCAAACAATTACATTTTGGTGAGACTATAGACATCAAGTATAACAATACAAGTACAACACTGCAAACATATTCATATAAAAACATATAGACCTAAAGCTGATAGGCAAATAAATCTGAAACATCCTTTTATAAATATTTAGAGACCTCCAATGCTAATATTAGGCCACTCTTGGGCCCACAGGTATTAACTAGTTTCGATGGAGGTAAACTAGAATAGTATATAGTTTTATAGACCTCCCTAGGAGTGTATGGGCTACTTTTGAACACATGCAATAAATCTGAAATTACTGGAGGTGAAAGAACTAGAGTGATATACTGGTATATGATAGCTGCATCGAGGTCACTTATGGGCCACTGATCAAAAAGAATGAACTAGCAACTGAGATATTTAAGGATATTCAAGCTTGGTCTAAAATAAGTTGTCAATGCTGATCTTAGAGAATAACATAAATAATATGTGTATAGCTTAACACGGATACCATGACGCTTTGGGGCAACAAAGTTATTGCAGGACAGATTGCAAGATACATTTAAATAGTGTCGGAAATTTTAATTCTAGGAGTTTACCCTAATATGTATATAATGAAAAGCTTGCTTTAATGAGTTAGTTATAGGTTTGCAGAAATCATTTTATACCTTGAGAGTATGCATAACCTGGGAGTGATTAATTTGTGGGGAAGTTGAGGAACCTAGTTGAGTCATTGTGCTCATAGAAACCTATAAATACCTAATTGCGTTCGGTGTGCGTACAAACCCCCTAATATATCTAAAAAAAGAGGCGAACCTCCTCTGGGGGATAAACTAAAAAATCTTCTGTAGCCAGATACTTGAATCTCAGTAGATATCAGTTAGAGTTTTGAAAGCTATGTGCATAGTGGTACCTAGAATACTACACAGTGAAATATTACATATTAGTAGTCTAAGAAATGGGCGCAACTGTGCTTTATACCTAGCATGCTGCCTCGGCCGCAGACAGCCCGCTGTCACACAAAAATACATTGGCACAGTTAAGCTGTATATAATATAGTTCTAAAATGGGGTACAAGTTGATAAAGAACCTGCTGTGGTATCAATAAACTCTAAGTAATTGCAACTTTATATTAGGAAACATATATGACTCAACTGTAGTATGACTTTTAAATAATATAGCTCTCTCTAGAATCTAGAGAGAGCTATATTATGAAGGTAGATGGATGTAGCAAAGGAATATCCCTATAGGTATTAAGTAAAGCTGTAAATATACCACCCTAGAGGTGATTCTAATAAAAGTGCACACCAAACATAGGTCACTTCCCTAGTACAAACCTTGGTAGAAAAAGTTTGTTAAGCAACACATTATTAGGGAGGTTATTATAACCCCCATAACCCTGAGTAGATTCGACTTCCCAGTAAGTTTCCTCCTCTCCCAAAAACATATGCATACACCTAAATTTATCATACATAATCAATAGATATAGTACATGTCCACAGAGAATTATATATATATATATATATATATAACTATAGCATTATAACACATATAAAGCTAGAACATCTGTCACACAAAACACCTATAACTTAGTGCTGGAACTTTATACGCAGAACGGTATCGTTGCTAATATTCAAATAACATTTTCCAAGCATACATGTTACTGCATATCAGCCTCTGAAGGGGTTAACACTCTGTTCAAACAAATATTGACTTAATGGTCAGCACCATCCGCTGTAGGACACATTATCCAGCTTCATAAACTGACTTAAGGGCAGATGGGGGATTACTAGTGTCTCCTGGGGAAAATATTAGACAGTTTGTCCACTCTAATGTCCTGCTAGTAGGCACTGGGACTCATAAGAAGCTCTCACCCCATGCCGCACCTCCTCTGCAGACAGTGCAAGTGTACACCACTCCGGTAAGCTCTGCAGGCTCTCAAGCGATTAGCCTGGTCGTTGGATGACAGTGACGCTACATTTGGAAGGCTTTCACAGGCTTCTTTGTTAAAATCAGCTGCAAGGGTCTTAGATAGAGGAGGAAAGAGACCGAAGCTATGTCTCCTACCGGCACACTCCGTAGTATTAGGGCCAACAGGAAGATTAGTGGCAGCCATGACGGAACTCACAGCTTTTGAGTTAGCAGCAAGTTCAGGGTTATTGGGTACGATCTTCTCACTCATCAGAGCCACTTTCTGACTTAGCAACTCTTCTGGGGAGATAATCTCCAGGCTTTCCACTGAACTGTGTTGTGTGACTGTAACCAGAGCTTGGTCTTGGGGCGGAGTCATTCCCAGAGGTGTAAGACTCCGTTGAGTATCGTCCCCATCATGATTTTTCGTGGCTTTTTCCGTTCCCATAGTATGGCGGTTAGTGTTTTGTGCCACAAGTGCACGTAAGCTGTCCCATTCAGTGGACCATGTGTGTAAGAGCCTCGCATGGTGTACATCTAGTAAGCAGATCACTGCTCCCAGCAGGAGATTGACATCAGGTTCCATCTGCTCCATTATAGATTAGCAATGTGTCTGAAGCCCCTCTCGTACAAGACTTGAATATAGTGTCAATGGTATCGTCCTAATTAAAAATGTTGAAGCAGCATTAGATATCTGCCTTATAACCCAGTTCCCTAAGGGGGGGGGGGGGGGAGTGCGGCAGCCCTGTCCACGCAGAAAGTCAACTTTTGCAAAGATGGCGATCGCTGTATAGCAATTCACTTCATGACCTAGCTAAAGAGCATAGGCGGTCAGCAAACTCAATGCAGATCCGAACCCCAAATCCCCTCAGGCCATTATAGAACATAGATGAGTTGTAGATTAGTGAAACATCTTGAATTATAGTCTGTTAAGGGTAATTGAAGCCAGGACCCCCATCCAGATGCATGCTGCCGCTTCAGCTGTAGGCCTTAGTGCCCGGTTTTTAATAAACCTATTAAAAACAAGGGCACTTTAATTCATCAAAATTGACATTTCACTGTTTTCTTCAAAAACTTACCTTTCAATTCTGAATGCCGCTCCAGCGATTCCCCCAGCCGTTTGAAGCCTCTGCAGACATCAGAAATGACGAATCAGGCTTCCTCCAATCCCAGCTTCCCCCCTGGGGGAATCTTGGCCTGATGCAACGCTGTGATTGCTGGAAGCCGGATTCGTCATTTTGGATCAGTGAAGACGGCTTGCGATTGGTGGAGGAAGTGCTGGAGCGGCTGCCAGGATTAAAAGGTAAGTTTTTGAAGAAAACAGTGAAATGTAAAAAAAAAATGTTTTAACATTTACTTTTTATTGATAGCATTCATGTAGTTACATACAAAACAGCATCAAAGCCTGTGTAGAAATCATTTCAATCAACACTAGTATCTTTCATAGGTATATCATTGATCATCGCACAAGGTTTCATTGGTAGAATCACGTCTTCAAACGTACATAGAAAAAAGAGAAAGAAAAAGAGAACTCTCATATTTTACATTTTACACTTAGAGGATATATCTCCTCTTAACTAACCCCCCTTCCCCCTTTAACCATATCCCATTCCTAAACTTAGTCTAAGAAGGACGTAGTCTTAAACTACCCTGGGCAAATTTGAGGATCCAGCCGGAGAAAGAAAAAAAAAGGGGGGGGGGGAGGGGGCTGAAGCCCCCTCTTACCACTATCCCCTCAGTGTCTCAGGTGTCATCAGGGAACACTCACCTCGCAGGTTATCTTCCAGAAAAATACTAGTGTGCCGGAATGGTGCAAGAACCTGCCTCTGGACCTGCAGCTCAAAAGTTAAAATTAACCTGCGCCATTTACGCAGAAATAAGTTAAGTCTGTTACGGATATCTACTCTAACATAAACCTTCTCTATAAACAGCTGTGTCTTTAGCATATTGCGATAGTATGCCATAGTGGGTCGTGTAGGTTCAGTCCAATGTCTTAGTATAGCCTTCCGAGCTAGCAACATAACTAAAGTCAATTCCAAATCGTTTTGCCTATATTGTGTGTCCCATTTCAAGAACAGTATATCACTAGGTCTGAGGGAGATTGAGATATTCATCTTTTTTGTTAAGCCAGTATTGCAGTTGGTGCCAGAATTGCCTTATCTTTGGGCATTCCCTATACAGTGTTACATTCCAGGAGACTCCGCAGAGCATTTAGAACATGTGTTAGGCCACTCAGGAATCCACTTAGCCAACCTACTAGGGGTCAGGTAGGCCCTATGTAAAAATCTAGTTTGGGTTTCTCGTAAATTAGCAGAGAGAGTGGCTTTCCTAACTTTTTCCATTCCCGCCCCGAACCTATTCCTACGTAATACCTGTGACTCCTTCCTTGTACCATCCCGACAAAATAGTCGGCTATACGTGCAGCAGTCTCTTTTGTAAGAAAGATTGATATATCTCTGATAATGAAAATCTGCCCATCTTAAAAAGGGACTGAGTGATTCGGAAGGGGGAACCTTCCAAAAAGCTATCCCTTGCCAGCGCACTCACATAATGACGTACCTGCAAATAGGCATAGAAGTGAGTGCCTGGGAGTTTGTACTCTCTTTGTAAGGAGGAGAAAGATTTCAAAGAATGAGTTAGCGGATCCAGTAAAAAGCCAATATTCCACAGACCAAGTTTCTCCAATTGCATAAAAGGTTTTGTATTCATACCCGCTGGAAAATCCGGATTCCCACAGAGAGGAAGAAGAAATGTGGATCCATGACAGCTCTTCCCTAGAAATCTATGCACTTGGTGCCAGGCCTTCATCTGGTCTCGATATAAGAGGTTTAGACCCACAAGTTTAGCCGACCCTGATTTCGTCATATGCGGCAAATATGCTAGGGAGATACCTCCCAAAACTGCACATTCCAGATCCAGTCTACAGAAGTGTTGCATACCAACTTGCCAGTTCAGCACCAAATTAACCAATGCCGCCTAGTTATAAAGCTTAAAGTCTGGTAGGTATAGGCCACCATTAAGATAACTCATGTTAATTTTTTCAGTAGATATTCAGGATTTACCCCCTCGACAGATAAAGAATTGCATTGCTGAATTTAACGTCCACTTTAGTAAGCAGAAGGAGCAACATAAGCAGTGGGTACAGAAGGCGGGGCAAAACCATCATTTTCATGACTGACCCTGCCCACCAGGGAGACAGGGAGAGATCTCCAACTTCTCATCAGACCGCACAGTTTGACGCACAAAGGCGTCAGGTTAGTGGAGTATAGTTTATTGGGATTAGTAGGTATCTGAATACCCAGGTAGGTGATCGACTGTGGTGCAATTGTAAATGGATACTCATGGTCTTTTCCATCCTTTTTATGCAACCAGATCTCGGACTTCTCCACATTAGCCTTATACCCTAAGAAGGATCCAAAGTCCTGTAGGGTTCTCATGATAGATGGGATGTGAGTCTTGGACAAACAGCAGCATTTCATGTGCGTACAGCGCCAGGTGCTGGGAGTAACCTGCGACATCAATACCTGGGAATATTTGACGTAATTTGATAGCCAACGGCTCTAGTGCCAAATTAAATAGCAGCAGGGACAGGGGACAACCCTGTCTGGTACCACGCCATAAAGTAACGTCAGTGGAAAATAAATTGCTGACACAAATATTGGCAATAGGGGAGGAGTAGAGATTTTCAATAAATGAGAAAAAAGGGCCCGACAAATTAAACTTGGTCATGGTGTGGAAGAGATGTTGCCACTCAACCCTATCGAAGGCCTTCTCCACGTCTAATGACAGCAATAAGGCCTCCTGAAGTGATGCATCTGACCCCGATTGTTTCTTATTCCAGTAGTATTGAATTATCTGCAGTACTCGCCGCACATTGACTACCGATGATCTTGCACGCATGAAACTAGTCTGATCCTCATGGATCAAACCTGGTAAAAAAAAAATGAAGGCGCTCCACCAGTAGTTTTATAAGGATCTTGTAGTCCGAATTCAGTAACGTTATCGGCCTGTAAGATTCTGGCAGGAGAGTATCCTTCCCTGCCTTTGGGATAAGGCTAATGTACGCCGCTGAGAACGTTTTGGCAGGTGTCTCCGCCTTAGAGAAATAATCCGTGTATAGATCCATGAGTACCGGAACTACTTGTGGTTTCAACATTCTATAGAATTCTATGGGCAGTCCATCCAGACCTGCCGCTTTACCCAGGGCTAAGGACATAATTGTCTTGTTTACTTCCTCTCTAGTAATGGGCACATTAAGTTTGCTCAATTTATCTTCGGACGCCCGTGGCAAATCCACAGAGTCTCAGAATTCCCGCAAAGTATCTGCTGTACCATGCTGATTACTGGTGTACAGCTTGTTATTATAAGAGGCAAAGGCCTCCGCGATGTGCTTGGGGTCTTTGAATAATTTCCCCTCATGTTTAACTGCAGCAATGAAGCACGTAGACGTTTTAAGATTGACCAAACAGGCCAGAAGCCTGCCCGATTTAGCCCCGTATCTGTAGTACCTACCCCTAGTTCTTAAAAATGTTTGAGATGCCTGATAGGCCAATATTCCTTTTTTAGTGGACATATAGTTTTGGTGATGAAGCCAAGTGGGTTCATTCCGATAGGTAATATACGAAGCAGCTAGCTCATCTCTGAGCTTCGCCAGTCTCTCCGTGTGTGTCTTTTTTCTGCGGGACAGAAAGGCCAGATTGTTGCCCACAAGCACCACCTTTGCTGTTTACCAAAAGAGTTCAGAATTCTGCAGGTGTTGCACATTGTCGACCCGAAAGTCATACCAACACTCCACCAAATAATGCTGGAACTCCTGGGACGTAATTAGGGACCGCTGGAAGCAAAGATTCCGCCAATTCCCTGAGGGAGCCAGAGTATCCAGAAAGAGCCCTACGGGCATCTACAATTTGGGGAATCAAGGAGTTAGAGATTAAAAACAAATCGATACGAGACATAGTGGGCGAGGCCCAGGAGACACAGGTATAGTCCTTACCACCTGGGTTTAATTTACGCCATATATCTACCACATCTAATGAGGACGTCAAAGTATGGAAGATTTCCAAATCAAATTTGCTGTTAGCTTTAGGGTAAGGCTTACCACTACATCTATTGGGATCCCTGAGCCTGTCACACTGTGGGTTGGGGGTCAAATTAAAGTCGCCTCCAATTATGATGGCAGTATTCAGAAAGGGGTCAAAGTCTAATTAAGTCCTCCCAAAATGCTCTATTTTTCTGGTTAGGTGCATAGATATTACACATAGTATAGGTTTTGTCAGCAATCCTGGCTTGGACAATGATGTATTGCCCCTCCGAGTCTTTTACTATCGTCATGTTTGTTATATCCAGTTTTTTCCCAAATAGAATTGCCACCCCTCTACTAGCACTTTTGTAAGAAGCAAATTCAACTCTTCCCACCCAATTCCTTTTCAGTTTAGCATGCTCTAAATCAGTTAAGTGCATCTCCTGCAAGAACGCTATATCCGCACCCTTTTTCCTCAGCTGTGTGAATATGGTTTTCCTCTTGATGGGGGAGTGTATTCCCCCTACATTCCAAGAGTAGATACTAAATTTTAATTCCTATTATGATATTGTATTCCTGACAAGGGGAGAGAGAGAGAAAAAAACAAACAAAAAAAAAACATACCACCAAGCTGGATCCTCCCGCCCAAGAAACTGCATGTAGCATCAGACTACAAAATAAAATTAACAGATGAAGTGTCATGTAAACGTAAACATATAGCCATACTTACATAAATAAATATTTCCATGTCAAGACATAACTTTTTCACTTTACATTTCTCAATGACAGTTAAGAGCGCTGCATGCAATACTAGATGACAGAGGAACAATAACCGATAAGGTGTCAGGTAGGCAGAAACAAACACCCATGCTCTAAATATTTCCATATTAAGATATAACTTTTTCATTTTACATTTCTCAATGACAGTAAAGAGCATATTGACCTTTGCAGTCTGCATACACTTTCTAACTACCCTTATCCAAAACTCAATCCCACCCGCGAAACCACTGTACCTCCTGCCACATATTCCACTTCTTATTGATACACAAGGGTAACACAAAACATTTAACCTGTAAAACCCCTGTTAACATGCTTTGATACAGTTCAAACATTATCAACAACTAAAGTGATAAACACAAAAGAAATCCTCTTACATTAAAGTTATGGGGGACCCCCCAACCAGTGTGAAGAGCCACTCCTGCCATGGCCATTAAAGCCATCAAACCATATTACAGGAAGCATAGTAATTTTTTAACATAGTATAGCCCTTTAACCCTCTCCCCCACCTGGAATGCCCAGGGCTCCTAGAGCCATTTTCTGCATCTAAGTATCTTGTGCTGTCTGTGGAGAATCAAAAAAATTTGGGCCCTCTAGGAGTGGCTATCTTAAGTCTAGCCGGGTAAAGTAAATAAGCCTGTCTACCTTCACAGTATAGCTTAGAGCAAATTGACGAGAATTCTCTACGCCTTCTCATGAAATCCACTGAGTAATCCTGAAACAGTAGAAGCCTCGAGTTTTCATAAGTCAGAGCCTCTACTCTATATGCCCTGAGTATAGTGAGCTTGGTCTGAAAGTGGAGAAATTTAACCATAACTAGGCGGGCCTGGGCATTATGATCCATAGCAAGTCTCTCAGGGCCCACTCTGTGCACCCTCTCTACACTACCGAGTAAGTCCTCAGGAGAAATCCCCAACAATGAGGGGAAAGTGGTCTCCACAAATTTCAAGATGTCACTAGATTTTACCGATTCAGGGAGCCCAAGTAAGCGAACATTGTTTCGCCTCAAGCGATTTTTAAGGCCATCAATTTTCTGTTGCAATGCTAAGGAATGTTTCTCCAGGGACTCAATTTTACCAATATTAACATGCTGTGTGTCCTCAAGGTTAGAGATCCTGGTCTCCGAATCCGTTCCCCTTGTTCAGAATGGTTTTACATCTTCTGTCAAAGTATCCACCCCCTTTTGAAGATTTTCTATTTTGGGCAAGAAAATGGTAGATATTTGCTTAACAATATGGTGGGGGTCTAGACTCTAAGGTATGGCCCTCTTGTGGGGACTCATAGGATGGCGCCTGGCTAACAGCATCCAATCCAGCCTTGGCCCTGCGGTTGATATTTTTATTGCGATTTGCCGTTGGATTTTGAATGAGAGTTTTCTCCATACACATAAAAAATTAGGTGTTAGAATAAAAGAGACATCAGTTATACTCAGAATTAAGGTAAGAGAACACAGTAAGCCAGTAGTTTGTGACCTGTCCCCTATCCCCAATATGCCTGGTTTCCTATTAGTAGGCACTGTACCAGTATACAAGTTGCACTGTAAAGAAAAGCATATAGTTAGGCAAGCAAACAATTAACAGGCATGTAACCTAGCAAAACAAAGCTTATCTCATATCAAGCAGAGCTTATAACCATAGCAATGCTGTTGCACAATATAAGTGCAAAGTCCATATGCAGTACAGTTATCTGTAGATGTCTACAGGGAGAAATCCTGCAGCTATAGCACCTGTACCTTTCCCATAGAGTTCTAGGTAAAATAGAAGTCTAGATACAAAGCTGCACCAAATAGAAGGCAATTTTCACCACTCAGCAATAGTATAGATTTCTTGGAAAAAGATAAAGGGAGGGTGCCACCGTAGTAGGGTTGGTTCCAAGCTGTAATGCTGTGGGAAGTCAGCTGCAACGTATCCTCAGTCGCCCTTGGAGATTCTATGACTCAACAACAGTAAGACCCTGCCAGGATGTCTCGCAATATAAAGCAGTTAAAACTTATTGTACCCAGCAGACACAGTGTCCCGTTAGCCGTTAAAGCTATGTTGCGGTATTAATTCCAGGTGCCTTAACTATAACAGTTCTCAGGGAAGTACACAAAGTCCGTAATATACAGCTATTGATGTGGCACGGGAATCTTTGATCCCCAACACAGAGTCCTCAGGGTATCCCTTATGTGTCTGTTGATAGTCCCTGCAGGTTTCTCTGGCCGTTATGTTTATTTGAAAGTGTCCCACCCCTATAGGGCTTTAATCATTAACTCCGGGTGTTGAGGGAAAAATAATAGGTTACCTTACCAAGGTCCAGTAGTAGTTTGGCCTCACCGGTATCAATTGAAGGGTAGCTAAGGCCCAATCAGGCAGAGAACCGCTGCACCAGAGGCACACCACTATGGTCCTAGCGGTTTCATGCCTATTCACCTTGCCATCTCCTTTATTAATTTTGAGCCCCTCCGGTCAGTGTTTGCCACCTCCTCCTAGTTCCACAGTCAGGGCACCTTCTGCTGCATCTTTCCACCACTACCACTGCTTTAGTACAGCCCGTAAGCTGTCATGTCAAAGTATCCATTAAACACTTATCCACGTGGTTCTGATTCAAACTCAATCCACTTTCCGATGCAGCCAGTAGCTCTTTCAGGCTGCCAAGAGTAGATCAGTCGAGCTCCTCAGACCCAGCAATCCACTCCCAAGTCACCAGTCAGGTAGCTCTTACAAGCCTCTCTCAGGTCTTCTTGATCTCCGTCACCTACAAAACAGGCCAAGATGGCCACCGCAGCCGTTACTCGTGCTGCAGCCCCGCACTTCTCTCCTACTTTGGACTTAGGTGGGGGAAAGATGTCAAATTCCAGTCTTCCTGGTGCCCAGACACGTATCCTGTCAAGGGCAGACAAACTCGGGTCTGTTTTTCTAGAGAAAACTTCAGCTTTTTGTAAGGGTTTGTAAGGGTTTCCATGGAGCTCAAAGACAGAGCTGCCGCTGCTTAGCCTGCCCACCGGAAGTCTGAAATGTCAATTTTTTAAAAGGTTTATTAAAAAAACGGGCACTAATTCATCATTCATCATTCATAGCCTGAATAGTTCAATCTTTTCCACGTACATCCTTCCAGGACTCTTACGATAACTTAGAAGAGCTGCTGCCTGCTGTAGTTTTCCTTTATTACTGCATAGTACATCACGGCCTCTATACTTGCCGCTATGGAGGAACTTCAAGGCCGCAGAAGAAGAGTTCCTTCATGTAATAGCGGACTAAACCTCCTCTCGACACTCATCTCATGGGAAAGAAATGAGATTGGAGACTGAATGTGTATGGGACACTGAAGTACGCAAGACAAAACATCAAAGTGAACCACCCATCTTACTAATGCAAGAAGGAGCCCTGGAGAGGAAATCAGTAGCGATACATAACCCATGACTACGCTGACCACAGCAGAGAAATGGCGAAGAGACGGAACAAAATTAGACTCATATATCTCTAACGCTGTGAACGACAAGGGCCTGAAGAACGATTCCGCTGAAGAGACTAACCTGCTTCTGAGAAAAGTGCTGGACACTCTCTCCATTACTGATGCAGTCTGGGTGTTCAATTCAATCTTTCTTCTTGCTCTGCAACAAATCTTTCATACTCCCACTTACAGGCCGGAATGTCTTTGTATTGCTGAATGGACTGTGTGGGCAGTTGAAGTGGGATAAGCCCCAGGACAGGAGCAATCCACAGATATGTTTCACGTGAGCCGATATGAAACTGATTTCTCCTAGTTTGAAAGACTTCTCACTGTAGTGTATTTTACTGTTACTATTATTTTGGTTGCATTTTTATAGTTAGTCTCCTCTGGAAGAACTTACAAGTTTGTGGACTGGCTAAATATTATCTCCATCATTGTATAGTTTTCCCCCAACCGACATGTGGTTATTAGCCACTGATTATCTTAGAGTACACACCATTAAATGTTATTGCTATTGATAATATGCTCTGGGTTGGATTGATCTTATTTATTACTATGCCAAATATTACTGTATAGGGAACATGTGTTTATATCTGTATACTCTTTATATGCTCATATTTATTTTCTAAGGAGCCCTCGGAGAGCCAAATTATATTTTGCCACTATGCTACCAGCTGCCATGGTAATATGGACCCTTGTGTATGCTAGGTCATATTAATCTAATTATTTTAAAAGGAGGGTATATGAGTCACTGATCCTATGTATGACTATAGATCCTACCAATAATTATTGATCTCAGTAGTGGTGTATCATGCTTGCTAGCTATATACCGTCTATATAGATAATATCTAATATGTCTGTTAATAATATAGGGATTTGAGATACCCGAGGAAACAGCTAGACAAGCTGAGAAACGCATTTCGATCTCTTACTACCATTGTTCCAATCAGCCAATAGAATGCAAGCTCAATCCTATTGGCTGATTGGATCAGCCAATAGGATTGAAGCTCTGGATTAATACTTCTGCCGGCTTGGATGAAGCTCTGGATAAAGACTTCTGCCAGCTTGGATGAAGACTTCGGCCTGCTTGGATGAAAACTTCTGCCGGCTTCGCTGAGGACTTCTGCCACTTCGTTGAGGATGGATGTTTGGTCTTCAAAAACTGTAAGTGGATCTTCGGGGGTTAGTGTTAGGTTTTTTTAAGAGTTTATTGGGTGGGTTTTATTTTTAGGTTAGGGTTTGGGCATAAAAAGAGCTAAATGCCCTTTTTTTTTTTTTAATAATAATTTTTATTGAGGTAACAATGACATACATAAATAATATCATATACTTTCATGGCAACATACCTATATACATACATTAAGTCTTGCACATTTGATACATAGGAATGTCTTAGAACTATAAACAGCATAGAGTCCTAAACAGTAGGAAATATAGTAGGCCATGAGTGGTACCTCCTTTTATAAATAAGTATTGAGGTTTGAACTTTACATAGATTAATGAGCCCCAAGTATGCACAATACAGTACAAATAACCACAAACAAGTTAGCCATTTAACATCTGTAAAGAAAAATATACATAGTTTGCCCTCTAAACTATTATAGGTGTCTATAAGCCTCAGGTGGCATACACACCTAGTGTAAGGGGTTACATAAGATAATCTCCAACCTGTACAAAATCTGCACCACAACCTTAAGCTGCTAATTACAAATCTCAGGAGGTTCGTATAGCTATACTAACACAAACCCCTCTAAATTTACATAGTGCAATACATATCATCATATACGTTGGGGATAGCAAGGAAAACCTTGATGGTGCAGACTGCAAACCTCTTATTTTGCCCTCTAAGATATTATAGGCCACTCTTGGACCTCACGTTACCCAGGTACACAAATGAGGGATAAAATAGTACAAACTTTATACTGGCCTCCTAACCATTTTGAGGCCTCTCTTAGGCCTTACACGGCTATTTACATAACATAGGAAGTTTGCATAATAACACCATCTAGTCAGGTAATACTGTTTTAACTAACACATCATCAGAAACATATAAAATATATAATGTGAGGAATTAATTAGACTGGTCTTTATTCTGACCCCCTAACCATGTAGAGGCGTCTCTTGAGCCCTACACATCTATTTCCATAGCATAGGAGGTTTACCTAATTGCAACAGCTAATCTGATAAGGTTGTCATAACCCATCTTCAGAAAAAACGTAAAGTATAGAGACTATGGTTAGCAAGTTTGAAGAACCAATATAAATAAGCTCAGAATAAGCTAACAGAATAAAAAATAATTGGGCGTCTAAGGGTTAAATATGCCAAATTTAGGAAATGCTTTGATCTGAGCATGCTTTATATCCATGGTAGTCTAGTCACTATACATTTAATTTTTTTATTAGCAGGAAAGTTAGTAGATAATACCAGGGGTTGTGCATTCCCTTATTTAAAAACTATGGGGTATAGGCTGCCTCTAAGCATAATTATATTACCCACTTAATAGCAACCTCATGTATTGAAAATCTGTACCCTCTAATCCCCATAAGGTAATAGACTAACCATAAAGAGATCTGTTATTTCTTGCCAAGGGTCTCATAGAGGTATTAAGGGTTCACCTTAAATATAATTAGACATATCCTGTAGTTTCATAATGCTATAAATGCTATTATATGCAACTTATATTGAATTTCTACAATCAATAATCCCCCACAATAAACAGTTCTAGATAATTTCCTAAATTATACATGTTTTTTTCTGTGGCTAATAAAGGATATGTATGGAAGAAAGGAGGAGAACTAACATTCATGTAATAAATACATTACTAATAGCCCTTAACCGATGGTGCACATCTAAAGGACGCCACTGTCTCTCCCAGTGACTAAACAGAGCCAGGCCTTCCCTCCTCCCCATATGAACTTATACTGTATCGTAAATTATATAGGCATCTAAGCTCAAGTATAACGTCTCACAGGGTAGCATCCGAAGTCTAAGCTTAAGGGAGGGTGCAGTTAATAAAAAAAACAGTCAGTCAGACCTGGCTCTCTAGATTACACCCTTATATCGAATTCTTCAACCGACACTGACTCTGACACAGCTGTCCCAGTCCTGAGTACCTCCCGGTACACTATAGGGTTCCAAAGTGAAAAAACAACAGGGGGCTACCAGCCCCAGATTCTCACCCGCATAGCCAATCACTGGGGAGCTGGCCGCTCTCCCCCATGTGACCCGGCAAGCAATGATGGTCTGGAAATTTGCAGCAAGATGACTGCTTCATGCCTCCATTGGTTTTTGCCTGCTGGTATTAGCCCCTTCAATCGCATTTATCCTCTCAGGCAAACTATGGTCTAAGAGAGCTCCGACTTCCTCGCCATCGCCTCCCAAGTATTCCTCTTCAGGGTTGGCTTCCCTCCTCTCCCTCTCCGATAAAGCAGCTCTGGCATATGAGCTCTCATCCCACTGCTGTTCTGCGCCACTCTGCGCACTTGGAATTGTCAGACCCACTTTAGTAGGCCCAGAAAGCATCTCTGTAAGGGCACCTGTTAGTGCCATGAGGCGGTCGAATCTGCGGCTTATCTGCAGGTCGGATTCAGCAAACAGGGCTCGAATATTGAAATAAAGGTCCTCCTCCATGATATGCTAGGCAGAGGATATCCTTATTCTCTGCAATTATTCTCTGTCTGTGTAGTGTAGATGGAGATTCAGAAAATATCTCTACATACCCGGTTCCCCGGGGGGGGGGGGGAGTGCTGAGGAATTCCACATCTGGAGGCTGCCAAGAATAAACTGCAGCAATCCAGTCTGAGAGACCCTGAGGTTGCACATAAAAGTATTGCCTTAGCCAGCAAACTACAGGTAGCCCTCAGTTTACGCCGGGGTTAGGTTCCAGAAGGAATGGTTGTAAATCGAAACCGTTGTAAATTGAAACCCAGTTTATAATGTAAGTCAATGGGAAGTGAGGGAGTTAGGTTCCAGGCCCCTCTCAAAATTGACATAAGTAACACCTAATACATTATTTTTAAAGCTTTGAAATGAAGACTTTAAATGCAAAACAGCATTATTAACCTAATAAAATAGATTGTATCATCATCAAACTAAGTTTAATGAACAAAAACATTTGCTAAACCGCACCTAATAAAATTATCACACAAACACAGACCGTATCATCATTATTCTAAGTTTAATGAACAAAAACAAAATAATCACACAACAGACTGTATTATCATCAAACTAAGTTTAATGAAGAAAAACGTTTTTTACTTGCATTTTTCTGCAGCTAAGGGAAGTGGCTGCTAGATCTTGTTCCTTTAAAAACGGCTCCATTGCTCTGGTCTGGTTATACACTGATTAATTTTAGCAAGAAGGAGAAAGTTCAGTGGCACTACCTATTAAATTAGACTGCCTACACCCTCATTATATTCAGTAGCTCCTTGGCTATTGATTGGGGTACGTGGTGCTGTGTATTAATTTCATCAACACAAACAAGGGAAGGGTTAAGGACCCTTCTCAGAATACACTCATAGCACTCCTAGTAGGCATATGTGACGTGAATTAAACTAGATGTAACATGGGCAACGAATGGTTAGAGAGATCTCATTGGATTAAATAAAATATAACTTTTAATTGTTAACACATAAAAACAGAGTTAAAATCTAGGGATGTGCAGGTTAAAATTGAAAAACTCATAGTAGAGTGTTGAGATACTGAAATTAATACCTGAATGTGAGATTGTACCAGAGTAAAGAATTATGCTTTAGGTAACGATACCTGAATGTGCATATTTCACATAGTGAATGAAAATGAACACTCTTTCAGTGGAGTATTATCAGATGTCACTACGGTTAAAGATAAGATGTACTCCTCTGATGGGCAATCGTGTGGCCCAATATAAATAGTGGTGTTCTTAGATTCTTGTATATTTCAGAAGTGCTCATATATAAGATCAGAGCCCCTACTGAATTATAAATGCATTCCTATGATAATATATGTTTGTACAATCAGTGTGCTTGGTGCATACTTGGGTATCAAGTTACCTGCTGGCAAGTATTAAATCAGATCACAGATAGTATTTATTTGAGTAGATATCTGATACCTCGTTTAAATTAGTATACAATCTCAACATATTGTTTTTAGAGTTATCCTGGGTGAAAACCTTTTATTAACCACTTTGAGTGCAGTATTGTGGTTTGTTACTATTCGTTTTTCACTTGAAGGAACCCACCTTTCAATAAGGATAGGAGATTGGTCATTGAATGTGGGTAAACATAGGTGGCTATTGGTTTAGAACAAGGATTGAGTTAAATAGTTAGGTATCAAATATTATAATGAAACACTCTAAATGGTGTGTATATTTGTATTGCTGCTGTCTTGTGTGTCTAAGATTAGTATACTTAGATTATTAGCAGCTATAGCAAAATTGCTTTCCCACACCTGTGACAAGCTCTGGTAGTATGCAATGCAATCAGAGCAGTCTTATATAGAGTGACACTCAAATCCTTGCTAATATATAATTCAGTTATGGTTAACTAAAATATAGCGCAAACCGTTAGTATCTATATATAGGTAGGTGCAGGCAGAAAGGAGTTAGTGAGTATCAAGTGCGTTAAGTATCAGCGTTTCTATCTTTCAATATTGATTTCAATTCACTCCATATTCTGTCTGCCTATAGTTGGTGTTATATCTACCAGCAGTCTTTGTTGATACTTGTAACTGAAAGTTCACCCCTAGGTAGTCACCACCTGCGAATACCCTCCTAAGTAATTGTGGCTCAAAGGCTATACACAGTTATGGCGACCAAACTAATCTCGGTCGTTTATCAAGCACCCGGAGGCTCTAAAATAGGTCAAGGCTGAGTACATCATACACAACTAAGTGTCAGTTAAACGGTTCTGAACCGCCAAAAGTAATGAGTATCAAATTAATATCTCTACTACGAGTAAGCCCTAACAAACACAGGAGCTCCCTGACTCCTCACCAGTTCCCTAACATGTTTCGCCGTTCTCACGGCTTTCTCAAAGGGGTGTGTGTGCGCGCGTCGCGCTAACATTGGCTATTTATGTGTTCAGGAGGCTGATTCCCCTCCCACCTCGATGACGTCACGTATGACGTGAGGCTAGCGTGGATACCATATGACTGATGATAATACTCTCAAGGGGTTCCATCACTGAACTTAAATGTTGATAAGCTAGATACGTGATATTGATGTCGCCTTATATTTAAGAGGGTGCTTATTTCTTCTTGTATTAACTTATATAGTTGTACCTATTCCCAATAAATAAATGACATGCCTCTGTGTGACTTTATTTTCATTGTGCCACCAACCTAAGTGTGATTATTTGTGCACTATGTGTTTGTAGTATGTGATCGATCAACTGATATTATTATAATGCCTAATCAACAGACATCCGGGATTATTGTGTTAGTTCTATAAATTGTGGTAATCCTTTATTTTAGTGAACCATCTCTTTGGTGTCTGTTGATTAGGCATTATAATAATATCAGTTGATCGATCACATACTACAAACACATAGTGCACAAATAATCACACTTAGGTTGGTGGCACAATGAAAATAAAGTCACACAGAGGCATGTCATTTATTTATTGGGAATAGGTACAACTATATAAGTTAATACAAGAAGAAATAAGCACCCTCTTAAATATAAGGCGACATCAATATCACGTATCTAGCTTATCAACATTTAAGTTCAGTGATGGAACCCCTTGAGAGTATTATCATCAGTCATATGGTATCCACTCTAGCCTCACGTCATACGTGACGTCACCGAGGTGGGAGGGGAATCAGCCTCCTGAACACATAAATAGCCAATGTTAGCGCGACGCGCGCACACACCCCCCTTTAAGAAAGCCGTGAGAACGGCGAAACATGTTAGGGAACTGGTGAGGAGTCAGGGAGCTCCTGTGTTTGTTAGGGCTTACTCGTAGTAGAGATATTAATTTGATACTCATTACTTTTGGCGGTTCAGAACCGTTTAACTGACACTTAGTTGTGTATGATGTACTCAGCCTTGACCTATTTTAGAGCCTCCGGGTGCTTGATAAACGACCGAGATTAGTTTGGTCGCCATAACTGTGTATAGCCTTTGAGCCACAATTACTTAGGAGGGTATTCGCAGGTGGTGACTACCTAGGGGTGAACTTTCAGTTACAAGTATCAACAAAGACTGCTGGTAGATATAACACCAACTATAGGCAGACAGAATATGGAGTGAATTGAAATCAATATTGAAAGATAGAAACGCTGATACTTAACGCACTTGATACTCACTAACTCTTTTCTGCCTGCACCTACCTATATATAGATACTAACAGTTTGCGCTATATTTTAGTTAACCGTAACTGAATTATATATTAGCAAGGATTTGAGTGTCACTCTATATAAGACTGCTCTGATTGCATTGCATACTACCAGAGCTTGTCACAGGTGTGGGAAAGCAATTTTGCTATAGCTGCTAATAATCTAAGTATACTAATCTTAGACACACAAGACAGCAGCAATACAAATATACACACCATTTAGAGTGTTTCATTATAATATTTGATACCTAACTATTTAACTCAATCCTTGTTCTAAACCAATAGCCACCTATGTTTACCCACATTCAATGACCAATCTCCTATCCTTATTGAAAGGTGGGTTCCTTCAAGTGAAAAACGAATAGTAACAAACCACAATACTGCACTCAAAGTGGTTAATAAAAGGTTTTCACCCAGGATAACTCTAAAAACAATATGTTGAGATTGTATACTAATTTAAACGAGGTATCAGATATCTACTCAAATAAATACTATTTGTGATCTGATTTAATACTTGCCAGCAGGTAACTTGATACCCAAGTATGCACCAAGCACACTGATTGTACAAACATATATTATCATAGGAATGCATTTATAATTCAGTAGGGGCTCTGATCTTATATATGAGCACTTCTGAAATATACAAGAATCTAAGAACACCACTATTTATATTGGGCCACACGATTGCCCATCAGAGGAGTACACCTTATCTTTAACCGTGGTGACATCTGATAATACTCCACTGAAAGAGTGTTCATTTTCATTCACTATGTGAAATATGCACATTCAGGTATCGTTACCTAAAGCATAATTCTTTACTCTGGTACAATCTCACATTCAGGTACTGATTAATTTTAGCCTGCCTGTGTTTAATCACACAACAGACTGTATCATCATCAAACTAAGTTTAATTAAGAGAAACATTTTTTACTTGCCTTTTTCTGCAAACTGTTCTCTGCATTGAGTCTGCATCTAAGGGAAGTGGCTGCTAAATCTTGTTCCTTTGAAAGCTGATCCATTGATCATGTCTGGCTTGCTTGACTTTGCATGTGTTTGCTGCAAAACAAGCGGACAGCTCTTACTACTGGCTATTTTAATGTACAGGGAGTGCAGAATTATTAGGCAAATGAGTATTTTGACCACATCATCCTCTTTATGCATGCTGTCTTACTCCAAGCTGTATAGGCTCGAAAGCCTACTACCAATTAAGCATATTAGGTGATGTGCATCTCTGTAATGAGAAGGGGTGTGGTCTAATGACATCAACACACTATATCATGTGTGCATAATTATTAGGCAACTTCCTTTCCTTTGGCAAAATGGGTCAAAAGAAGGACTTGAGAGGCTCAGAAAAGTCAAAAATAGTGAGATATCTTGCAGAGGGATGCAGCACTCTTAAAATTGCAAAGCTTCTGAAGCGTGATCATCGAACAATCAAGCGTTTCATTCAAAATAGTTAACAGGGTCGCAAGAAGCGTGTGGAAAAACCAAGGCGCAAAATAACTGCCCATGAACTGAGAAAAGTCAAGCGTGCAGCTGCCAAGATGCCACTTGCCACCAGTTTGGCCATATTTCAGAGCTGCAACATCACTGGAGTGCCCAAAAGCACAAGGTGTGCAATACTCAGAGACATGGCCAAGGTAAGAAAGGCTGAAAGACGACCACCACTGAACAAGGCACACAAGCTGAAACGTCAAGACTGGGCCAAGAAATATCTCAAGACTGATTTTTCTAAGGTTTTATGGACTGATGAAATGAGAGTGAGTCTTGATGGGCCAGATGGATGGGCCCGTGGCTGGATTGGTAAAGGGCAGAGAGCTCCAGTCCGACTCAGACGCCAGCAAGGTGGAGGTGGAGTACTGGTTTGGGCTGGTATCATCAAAGATGAGCTTGTGGGGCCTTTTCGGGTTGAGGATGGATTCAAGCTCAACTCCCAGTTCTACTGCCAGTTTCTGGAAGACACCTTCTTCAAGCAGTGGTACAGGAAGAAGTCTGCATCCTTCAAGAAAAACATGATTTTCATGCAGGACAATGCTCCATCACACGCGTCCAAGTACTCCACAGCGTGGCTGGCAAGAAAGGGTATAAAAGAAGAAAATCTAATGACATGGCCTCCTTGTTCACCTGATCTGAACCCCATTGAGAACCTGTGGTCCATCATCAAATGTGAGATTTACAAGGAGGGAAAACAGTACACCTCTCTGAACAGTGTCTGGGAGGCTGTGGTTGCTGCTGCACGCAATGTTGATGGTGAACAGATCAAAACACTGACAGAATCCATGGATGGCAGGCTTTTGAGTGTCCTTGCAAAGAAAGGTGGCTATATTGGTCACTGATTTGTTTTTGTTTTTGAATGTCAGAAATGTATATTTGTGAATGTTGAGATGTTATATTGGTTTCACTGGTAAAAATAAATAA
Source organism: Bombina bombina (assembly GCF_027579735.1). NCBI lineage: Eukaryota > Metazoa > Chordata > Amphibia > Anura > Bombinatoridae > Bombina > Bombina bombina. The sequence continues at coordinate 285,728,572 of NC_069503.1, read as the reverse complement.
TTGAAATGGGTATATATTTGTTTTTTATTAAGTTGCCTAATAATTATGCACAGTAATAGTCACCTGCACACATAGATATCCCCCTAAAATAGCTATAACTAAAAACAAACTAAAAACTACTTCCAAAACTATTCAGCTTTGATATTAATGAGTTTTTTGGGTTCATTGAGAACATGGTTGTTGTTCAATAATAAAATTAATCCTCAAAAATACAACTTGCCTAATAATTCTGCACTCCCTGTATGCATGTGCTAATCTCAATGCTTTCAATAGCAGTCAATGCTTTTCAATAGCAGTCACATGACTTGAAAAAAAGGGCGTTATTCTGAAACGGCGCAAATTGACCGTCGTAAACCGGGGCCATCTGTATTCCCATTCTGGTGATTCAGGATTTTATGCTGGATGGCATCCGAATATATTAGTTACATGGCGGAATCTAATTTAATCTGCCAGAGCTTCCATCTTCAGCCTAAGCCCAGACACGCCCCCACTAAATGCCCTTTTAAGGGCAATGCCCATACAAATGCCCTTTTCAGGGCAATCGGGAGCTTAGGTTTTTTAGTTAGGATTTTATTTGGGGGGTTGGTTGTGTGGGTGGTGGGTTTTACTGTTGGGGGATTGTATGTATTATTTTATTACAGGTAAAAGAGCTGATTTCTTTGGGGCAATGCCCAGCAAAAGGCCCTTTTGAATGGCCATTGGTAGTTTATTGTAGGCTAGGGTTTTTTTATTTTGGGGGGGGGGCTTTTTTATTTGATAGGGCTATTAGATTAGGTGTAATTAGTTTAAATATTTGATCTTTTTTTTTATTTTGTGTAATTTAGTGTGGTTTTTTTTGTAATTTAGTTAATTGTATTTAATTAATGTAATTTATTTAATTGTAGTGTAAGGTTAAGTGTTAATCTACGACAGGTTAGGTTTTATTTTACAGGTACATTTTTATTTATTTTATCTAGGTAGTTAGTAAATAGTTAATAACTATTTACTAACTAGTCTACCTAGTTAAAATAAGTACATACTTGCCTGTGAAATAAAAATAAAACCTAAGATAGCTACAATGTATCTATTAGTTATATTGTAGCTAGCTTAGGGTTTATTTTACAGGTATTTAGTTTTAAATAGGAATTATTTAGTTAATGATAGTAATTTTTATTTAGATTTATTTTAATTATATTAAAGTTAGTGGGTGTTAGGGTTAGGGTTACACTTAGGGTTAGATTTGCGGGTTTATAACTTTAGTATAGTGGCGGCGATGTTGGGGTAGCAGATTAGGGGTTAATAAATGTAGGTAGGTGGCGGCGATGTTAAGGGCGGCAGATTAGGGGTTAATAAGTGTAGGTAGGTGGCGGCGATGTTGGGGCGGCAGATTAGTGGTTAATAAGTGTAGGTAGGTGGCGGCGATGTCGGGGTGGCATATTAGGGGTGTTTAGATTTGGGGTTTATGTTAGGGTGTTAGGTGTAAACATAACTTTTGTTTCCCCATAGGAATCAATGGGGCTGCGTTACGGAGCTTTACGCTCCTTTATTGCAGGGGTTAGGCTTCTTTTTAGCCGGTGAATAGCCACCATCAAGGTGGCCTTTTTGCCCAAATTAACTTACCTGTTTAGATATCTCCAACTTTCAGTTCCCAGAACCATACTTAATACATTTCAGATAATTTCTCTTCTTATATATCTAAGGGGAGAAGCAGCGTACTTCAAAGCTTATTATACAAAAAACAATTAGTAGAGGAGGATCGGCTAGTCCAAATGTCCTATTGTACAATGATGCAGCCCAGTTGACTCATCTTTCTGGATGGGGAATCACTGCTGGCAAGAAGTAGAACAGACATTACTTCTACTAGGTCTTCATTTGGTTGATTCTCCCTGAATTCCTTCTTATGTCCGAAGAGATCCAATCATTTTAGACACTCTGAAATTCTGGGATGATAGGAGACACATCACTACAATTCCCCACATCCTTCTCCCATAAATAATCTTACAAGTGTTCTCACTATTCTCCCTGAGACACATGTACCTATATGGTCTAAGACTCATGCTCTATATGCCAGTGACCATTATTCAAGATAAATTCTACTTACTGTCTTTTTTATTTTATTTTTATTTTTATGCTTGGGTAGTAACTTGGGGACTTGTGGCTTTCCAAAATCAGACCTCAGAGAAGCAACTATATGGGAGCAGAAATTGATACAAGGTACACCTTTTAGAGTTTTCCTCTCCTTTCATTATTTGGTTTCCCTAACTAATTCAGGCCAATCTAAACATAGCCAGTATCTGTCATGGGAGAGAAATCTTGGGTTCACAGTGCATGCCAAGAAATGGTTTCAGGAACATTTGTGTCATAAGAAAATATTGCACTGTGCCACTTTCTGGGAACTTTTTTAACTTTTTTGTTTTGCTGGAGAAAATGCAGTCAACTTGGTACGGCAGATCATACTTGGTGGGAATGCCTTAAACTCTGTATGTTGTGGAAGACTGTCTTTAATATTGCTCACGATCGCCATATAATGGCACCTGCGAGGCCTAAGGTGGGTCTTTTGCATTTAGGGAATCCCAAACTGTCTAGATAGATAAATGTTTATTGACATTCCTCCTAATGGCAACTAAAGAGATTGGAAAAAAGTTGATCCACCTACTTTCAGTCATGTCCAGGCCATTATGAGATATGTCCAAACCATGGAGCAGTACACATTCAGAGCATTAAATAAAATTGACCTTGACTTTGACATTTGGACACCCTGGTTTGAAAAGTTCCTGGACAAAATAGGTACCTTTTTCCTATCCCTCTCCTTTTTTTTCTTCTCTCCTCTGTCCTTGCAGTCTTGTCCTTAGTATAATTTGTTAATTTTATATTAAATTGGGTATTTATTTCTCATTATAATTGATTTAATGGGGATCACTGTCTTGCCATTTGATGATTAGTTCATTTATGTACTTTTTTACAATTGTGAATGTTTGCTATATATTTTGTTAATTGGTTAATTGTATGAACAGATGTATTTCTTCTTAGGCCAAATGGGGTTTTACAACTGCTAGTTCCTCCTCCTCTTGTATTACCATTTGTCTTATGTCAATTTATCTTGTTGTTATATGGAGGTTTTAATTTAAAATAGAGGTCTTCACTGAGTCATTTTCACCAGTGGTATTTTATTTTTCATGGTCATATTATTGTTATATTCTAAACTTATTGTATTGTATCATCTATGAGATAATGTTCTTGCTTTGTGACTTGACTTGGAAATGTTGTTACAATTTTGCTAAAACCTTAATAAAAAATACTTTATAAAAATAAAAACATAAATGGCTACAGCTTGTGTTTCTATGGTAGCAATGGTGCAGGGTAAAAATCAATCCATCGCAAAGTCTATGGGGCCGATTTATCATGTTTCTGGCGGACATGATCCGCTGTAGCGATCATGTCTGCCAGACATTAATAAATGCTGACAGCATACGCTGTCGGCATTTATCATTGCACAAGCATTCCTTGTGAAATGCTTATGCAATGCCACCCCCTGCAGATTTGTGGCCAATAGGGGGTTTCAGTGAACTCGATCATATGCGATCGGGTGGATTGCTGTCTGCCGCCTTAGAGGTAGTGGACGAGTTAAGGAGCAGCGGTCTTAAGACCGCTGCTTCTTAACTCTTGTTTCCGGTAAGCCTGAAGGCTGGCAGGAAAACAGAGGCATTGGGGATGATATGGGGCTTGGTAAATCGGCCTCTAAGCCTTAATTTCCCAAAAGATTGCTGCAATAAAAATACCATATTTTAAATTTGTTTTGCAAAGATTTGCTAAGTTATTGACCAAAATAGACTTATACTTTCCATTCAAAATCTTTTACACAGCCCAGTGAAGTAGGGAACTGCTTCATATTTGTCCTTCATGCTGCAGCTAATAATGCTGTTGGTTACTCATGGCAGCAACAATGAAAGCTGATGAATACAAATTAAGCTTGTTGCAAATGCAGTACTCATGTTTTATTGTAAGTTTGTATTATCACAAGTGATAAAATCTATCTGATGTGTTTCCAGCTATATTAAACAGTGCTTCTTCAGAGAACATTTTGAATGATAAGAAAGAGGAAAAAAGAAAATAAACCATGTGCAAGAATTTGGTAAAACTTGTAAATAAATGTTTACTTATCTGGACTGGTACAAAGGAGTATGGTGGTGTGTCTACATCAATTTAGGGAGCCAACTGGCTCTTTGTATACCCACTAATATCTGGGCTGTCAGCTTAAATCAATCTTCTAAGAATATCTGCACATACCAATATGGTTCTTAGGTTTCATCTAACATTTATAAACATCCAAGTATACTTTAAGGTGTTGAATTTTGGTTATGTATCAATATAAGCATCACTATCTCTGATACAACCAGTATATAGATCCCCAGAAACCACACGCAGAGGGTGACTGCTCACAAATGTAGTGTACTGAATCAGTGCAAACAATGCAGTCTGGGCGAATTAGGTGTTCCAAAGCTAGCTCAGCTCCAGTAATTAACAATCACCTAGATTACAAGTTTTGCGCTATAGAGGGTAGTGAACGAATGCAACAAAAGTTGCGTTTTTTCACCCTCCATAGTGCTGCCATTACAAGTTTTGAAAAACCGTGGAGGTTCATCTTCATGCGATCGTCCGCCGCACACTGAAGAAAGAATTCAAGGTATCCCATATTTATTGGGGTACCTTGAATTCCTATTGGCTGAAATGTTCAAAATCAGCTTTTAGGATTAGAGGATTTAAGCAGCTCTCATTCCTATTGGCTGATTCGAATCAGCCAATAGGAATGAGGGCTGCTCAAATCCTATTTGCTGATTTGAACAGCCAATAAAATTTAAGCAGCTCTAATTCCTATTGGCTGATTTAATTTTTTCAGCCAATAGGAATGCAATGGTACCCTCAGTATAAAAAGTAGTAAACACACTCTGTAATCCCGCTACTCCAGAAAGAGGACTTGAGATATTTGTTTAAAAAAAATTCAAAATGTATTCATCACAAAAGTTAAAAGTTTCACAACAGTCACAGGCCTGCAACAAGATGTTAAGGACTAAAAATAGCCAAACATGTTTCGGGCCGGATCTCAGCCCTTGTTCACTGGCATAGTTTGTGTCCACACCTACTAGTACTATTTAAAGGTAAGGAGTTAAGATAATTGCAGGCACCTGTATCTTATTAACCCCTTATGGGCAAAAAACTTAGTTCAAGCAAAAAACTTTATATTTAGAATATTTGAAAAACAATGCATACTAATATTTAAACTTCATTTTTGAAATACATCTTTTATCTACAATCAACTCAAATGTTTCCTTTGTCAAAATTATATCTACAAAGGAAGAATTTTATTAAAGATTCAATAAAATAAATCTACATCCATAATGGAGTTTAGACCAGAAGGGTGCTTGGTTTTTAAATTAAATATCCAAAACACTTCCCTCTGGTCCAAACGTCTCTCCCTGTCTCCCCCTCTTCTATGTCTTGGCACATGGTCTATGCCTTGTATAGTCAATAATGAATCGTCTGAATTATGTTCCTGCCTAAAGTGTTTCGCTATTGGGGTAGTACAATCTGGATTTCCTATGTCCCTCAAATGTTGGAGGGCCCTGTCACGTAGGGCACGTTTCGTGCGCCCCACGTACTGTTTCTTACATCCCTGGCATGTCAAAAGGTATATGATATGTGTGGTGTTACAGGTAATTCTATAACGTATGTCAAATTCTTTTTCCGTTGTACTCGATTTAAATCTGTTCCCTTGTTCAATATGTGGACAGGTTTTACAGATTCTACCTTGACATTTGTAGCAACCTAGCCTTTTTGTGAGCCATGTCTGACCATTACTTGTAGGTAACATGGAGGGGGCCAAAATGCTCCCCAAGGTTTTCGCTTTTCGTGCTGAAAAAAGGCAACCATTAGCCACAATTTTTTTAAGTTTCACATCGCTTTCAAGGATGGGAAGACAATTCCGTACAATGTTACAGATCTTATTGTAATCTTTACTGTAATTAGTAATAAAGATTGGTTTAGTATATTCTTTCTGTTTACGTGTATTACTTTTATAAATTAGATCCTCCCTATTTAGGAGATCTACTCTTGCTTTGGTTTTGTTCAAAAGTTCTGTATTGTACCCTCTGGCTTTTAGACGCTGATTTGTACTTTCTGCATGTATCTGAAATTTAGAATCCGTAGTACAGTTACGTTTTGTTCTTACTAATTGTCCATATGGAATGGACTCAATAGTATGTTTAGGGTGACATGATGTTGAGTGCAATATCGTGTTGCCTGCTGTGCTTTTCCTGTATAATTCAATCTCAATTGAATGTGTCTCAGTGTTGGATGTTAAAGAAACATCCAAAAAACTAATAGTATGTATGTTTTCCTGCATAGTGAAAGATAAGTTGAATCGATTGCTGTTGGCGTATTCAAGGAACCTAGCAACCGATTGCTGGTCCCCATCCCACACCAACACCAAGTCATCAATGTACCGACCGAAAAAAACAATATTATTTGAAAAAGGATTACCATCTCCAAAGACGTGGCACCGCTCCCAGAACCCCATATAGAGGTTAGCATAGGAAGGGGCAAATTTTGCCCCCATAGCGGTGCCACGTCTTTGGAGATAGAATCGACCCTTGAACATAAAAAATTGTATAAAAAGGGTACCTTGCATTTGAATCCTCAGTTTGTGGCGGACAATCACATGAAGAGGACCTCCACGTCGGATCGATGGACCTCTGCCTGGACCTTGGCCTTGGATCTCCACGTGGACCTCCACCTTAGACCTTTGCCTGTACCTACGCCTCCGCGCATCGACCACTCCACCTCAGCAGGGATGAAGAAGATGCTTGTCCCGCGATGGATGAAGATGAACCCGCCGGGATGAAGATCGTTCATGCGGGATGTGTGTTAGGTTTTTTAAGTTTTTTGGGGTCGAGTTTTTTTAGATTAGGATTTGGGCATTTATTAAAAGATCTGAATGCCCTTTTAAGGACAAGAAAAAGAGCTGAATACCCTTTTAAGGGCAATGCCCATACAAATGCCCTTTTCAGGGCAATGGGTAGATTAGGTTTTTTTAGATTGTTTTTTTTTTATATTGTGGGTTTGGGGGTGAGGGTTTGTAATGTTAGTGGGTCTTTGTATTTTTGTTTATTTAAGGCAATGCCGTACAAAAGGCCCTTTTAAGGGCTATTGGTAGTTTATTATAGATTAGGTTTTTTTTTGGGGGGGGGTGTTTTTTTTTTTAAATGGGTATTAGATAGGAATAATTCTTATTATTTTGGATAATTATTATTTTGTGTAATTTTTTTTCTCGTTTTGAAGTGTTGTTTTTTTTTAGAATAGCCATTTTTTTATTTTTAATAGAGGGAGCTGAATGTCCTTTTAAGGGCAATGCCAATACAAATGCCCATTTCAGGGCAATGGGTACATTAGGTTTTACTTTATTTTCATTTTGTGAGTTTGGGGGGTGGGGGTTTGTATACTATTGGGGCGATTTGTTTTTCTTTTGTAGAAAAAGAGCTGATTTCTTTAGGGCAATGCCCTACAAAAGGCCCTTTTAAGGGCTCTTGGTAGTCTATTATAGATTAGGGTTTTTATTATTTTAGGGTGCTTTTTTTTTTAAACAGGGTATTAGAATAGGAATATTTTTTATTTTTTTGGATAATTTCGTTTGTTATTTTTTGTAATGGTAGTTTTTTTTTATTTTTTGTAATTTTAGTGTTTTTTTATTTTTTGTAATGTTAGGTTTTAGTGTAAGGCAGCTTAGGTTTTATTTCACTTAGTTTTATGTATTTATTTAAACTAGGTAGTTAGTAAATAGTTAGTAACTATTCACTAACTAGTCTACCTAGTTAAAATAAATACAAACTTACCTGTATATAAATAAAAAATAAAAGCTAAGCTAGCTACAATATAACTATTAGTTATATTGTAGCTAGCTTAGGTTTTATTTCACAGGTAAGTATGCATTTAGTTTTAAATAGGTATTAGTTAGTTAATAATTGTAACTTTAATTTAGCTTTTTTTTTACAAAATTTACACTACTGTTACAACAGATATGAGTGGTGGCACTTAGCGAGTGGGCCTGGCACACACGCTGGCAGGCAGGCAGGCAACTGCAATTAGATTACACTAGCAGACTGATGTTTCACAGATTTTTTTTTTTTAAATTTACACTACTGTTACAACAGATATGAGTGGTGGCACTAGTTGGCAAGTGGGCCTGGCACACACGCGGGCAGCCTGGCAGGCAGGCAACTGCTATTAGATTACCCTAGCAGACTGATGTTTCACAGTCAAAAAAGATTTTTTTACAAAATTTACACTACTGTTACAACAGATATGAGTGGTGGCACTTAGCGAGTGGGCCTGGCACACACGCTGGCAGGCAGGCAACTGCTATTAGATTACACTAGCAGACTGATGTTTCACAGTCAAAAAAGTTTTTTTTTTTTTTTAAATTTACACTACTGTTATAACAGATATGAGTGGTGGCACTAGTTGGCAAGTGGGCCTGGCACACACGCTGGCAGTCAGGCAACTGCTATTAGATTACACTAGCAGACTGATGTTTCACAGTCAAAAAAGTTTTTTTTTTTATATTTACACTACTGTTACAACAGATATGAGTGGTGGCACTAGTTGGCAAGTGGGCCTGGCACACACGCTGGCAGGCAGGCAACTGCTATTAGATTACACTAGCAGACTGATGTTTCACAGTCAAAAAAGTTTTTTTTTTTAAATTTACACTACTGTTACAACAGATATGAGTGGTGGCACTAGTTGGCAAGTGGGCCTGGCACACACGCTGGACGCAGGCAACTGCTATTAGATTACACTAGCAGACTGATGTTTCACAGTCCAAAAAGTTTTTTTTTTTTTAATTTACACTACTGTTACAACAGATATGAGTGGTGGCACTAGTTGGCAAGTGGGCCTGGCACACACGCTGGCAGGCAGGCAGGCAGGCAAATGCTATTAGATTACACTAGCAGACTGATATTTCACAGTCAAAACAGTTTTTTTTTTTAAATTTACACTACTGTTACAACAGATATGAGTGGTGGCACTAGTTGGCAAGTTGGCCTGGCACACACGCTGGCAGGCAGGCAACTGCAATTAGATTACACTAGCAGACTGATGTTTCACAGTCAAAAAAGTTTTTTTTTTTTTAAATTTACACTATTGTTACAACAGATATGAGTGGTGGCACTAGTTGGCAAGTGGGCCTGGCACACACGCTGGCAGGCAGGCAACTGCTATTAGATTACACTAGCAGACTGATGTTTCACAGTCAAAAAAGTTTTTTTTTTAAATTTACACTACTGTTACAACAGATATCAGTGGTGGCACTAGTTGGCAAGTGGGCCTGGCACACACGCTGGCAGGCAGGCAGGCAGGCAAATGCTATTAGATTACACTAGCAGACTGATGTTTCACAGTCAAAACAGTTTTTTTTTTTTTTTAATTTACACTATTGTTACAACAGATATGAGTGGTGGCACTAGTTGGCAAGTGGGCCTGGCACACACGCTGGCAGGCAGGCAACTGCTTATAGATTACACTAGCAGACTGATGTTTCACAGTCAAAAAAGTTTTTTTTTACAAAATTTACACTACTGTTACAACAGATATGAGTGGTGGCACTTAGCAAGTGGGTCTGGCACACACGCTGGCAGGCAGGCAACTGCAATTAGATTACACTAGCAGACTGATGTTTGACAGTCAAAAAAGTTTTCTTTTTAAAAATTTACACTACTGTTACAATAGATATGAGTGGTGGCACTAGTTGGCAAGTGGGCCTGGCACACACGCTGGCAGGCAGGCAACTGCTTATAGATTACACTAGCAGACTGATGTTTCACAGTCAAAAAAGTTTTTTTTTACAAAATGTACACTACTGTTTCAACAGATATGAGTGGTGGCACTGCAGGCAGGCAACTGCAGTTAGATTACACTAGCAGACTGATGTTTCACAGTCAAAATTACAAAGGCAAAAAAAAAAAAAGATGTTCTAGCCCAAAAAAGGGCTTTTTGGAGGGCTGTCCTTACAGCAGAGATCAGTCCTTCAGGACTGTAGTGGACACTGAATACACTAGCCTAGCTATCAATTTCCCTATAAAATCAGCAGCAGCTACACTATCCCTCCTTTCACTAAGAATGCAGGATCAGAATGAATCTAAAATGGCTGCTGCCCAGGAGCTGGGAGGGTCTGGGAGGGAGTGTTTGCTGCTGATTGGCTGAAATGTGTCTGCAAACTGTGAGATAAAGGGTCAAAGTTTACTCAATGATGACGAATAGGGGGCGGATCGAACATCGCATATGTTCGCCCGCCGTGGCGAACGCGAACAAGCTATGTTCGCCAGGAACTATTCGCCGGTGAACTATTCGCGACATCACTAATAGGGATATGAATAGATCGTAAATGAAATATATGAATGTGATTGACAATTAAAGGGATATACAAACGCATCTCAAAGAAGTGTATATCAAAAAATACATATCAAAAATACATATCAAACAGGCACAGCAAAGGCATATCAAAAATGCCTATCAGAAATACCTATATATATATATATATATATATATATATATATATATATATATATATATATATATATATATATATATATATGCTACAAAAAATGCACATACATAAATGAACACCTATAAGCTTGACAATATGAAGAAATATGTGAGATTATCAATATGGCTATATCTAAACATATGAGTTTGTAAATAAGTAAGAAAGAATGAATAAACTAATACATAAGTAAATTGAAAAATAAATATTAACCATTTGATGTGATCACTTTTTAATATATATTTAATTGTCTATAAAAAGTTTATATTGCATTCCCTATTCATACCTGATGGGAAACGTGTATGCAGCTTTAGAATCCAGTAAAATTCTTTCTTTTCCAATATTTTATCCCTATTTCCACATCTTAAAGGTACAGTAGCAATATCTATAATCTGTAACAAAAGATTAGCTTTATTTGTTAGATGGAAGCTTTTAAAGTGATCTGCCACTGTTGAGTCTGTACTAAAGTTTTTTACATCCCGGACATGTTCTTTAAAACGTGTCCTTACTGTACGTGTGTTTTTTTCCTACATATTGAAAAAAACAAAAATTACATGTAAGTAAATATATTACATATTTAAAACCACAGTTGGCATAAAAATCGATTGGGTATACTTTCTTATTTTTATGACATAAGAAATGATCTTGCTGCAAGACATTAGGACATGCTAAGCACGTTCTAATGACACATTTGTAAGTTCCTTTTTTATTTAACCATGGGGTTACATTATTTGGCTTTAAAGTGTCATTTCTAACCAAACTGGGTGTAAAAACCTGTGCTAGGGTTTTTTATTTCCTAGATACAAATTTGCAACTTCTTATAAAAGGTTGTAAAGTTTCATCAGATTCCAACAAGTGTAAATGCTTTTTTTAAATTTTAACAATTTCACCATATTGCTGACTGAATGGAGTTGAAAAAACTATAGCTTCATTAAAGTTGATAATAGTATCATGTTTCTTAGTTTGTAAAGTATCATCTTGATATTTAGCATCATGATGTTTAACAATGTTTCTCATTTCTTCTAATTTTTGTAATTTGTAGCCTCTCGCTACAAGTCTATCCCTAAGTTCAGTAGACTGCTTCTCATATGTGTTGTCTAATTTAATGTTGCGTCTGATTCTTAAAAATTGTGATTTTGGAATAGTCTGTACTAGATGTTGGGGGTGTTGATATTGTGCGTGCAAAAATGTATTGCCAGCTGTTGGCTTTCTATAAGTGCTGGTGGTGATGGCATTATCAATGATCTGTAGGGAAAGATCTAAATAGTTAACTTTTTCCCGATTATATACTCCAGTAAATTTAAGATTCATCTCATTGTTGTCACAATAAGTTAAAAAATCTGAGAATATACTATCATCAAAGGGTATGTTAAAAATGAAAAGCAGATCATCTATATAGCGAACGTATAGTGCAATTTGTTCACACCAGGGATTGTTGGAAGAATACAAGTATAATTCTTCCCACCATGAGACGTAAATGTTGGCAAACGATGGGGCAAATTTTGCCCCCATCGCTGTGCTGCATGTCTGTAGAAAATATTCATTATTAAATAAGAAGTAGTTGTGCGATAACAGAAATTTCAATAATTCACAGATGTATTCTATCTCTACTGTAGTATAAAGGGAATCTCTCTGCATAAAGTATTTTACTGCCATAATACCCTGACTTTGAGGGATTGATATATATAGGGAAGTTATATCTATAACACCCCAAGAAAATTTAGTGTGCCATGTAATTTTTTCCAATGTGAGTAATAGGTGCAATGTGTCCTGTAGGTAGCTCAACTGTGACATAGCGATGGGCTGTAGAATAGTATCAAGCCACTCGGCTAGAGGCTCAAACAATGAGCCAATGCCTGCCACAATTGGTCTACCCGGAGGATACCTTGCATCCTTATATATTTTTGGCACATGATGAAAAATGGGACAAATTGGATTATCCGGAATTAGTGAAATTTTATCTTTATCATCAAAAATACCCAAAACTATGCCATCCTTAATAAATTGTTCTAATTCTCTTTTGAACAGGCTAGTGGGATTTCTTTGTCATTTTCGATATGTATTATCTTTCAGCAACTGTTTATATGCCTCATCAAAATAGGCATCCTTGTTCATGACAACAATCCTGCCCCCCTTGTCTGAATTGCGTATTACTATGTTTTTATTATTCTGCAATGATTTTACAGCTTTACGCTTATTAAAAGTCAGATTGGGGGAAGCAGCATTTTGTCCTATATTATCCTCTAATGTCAAAATATCTTTCTGGACAGCCTTTTGAAATGCATTTATACAAGGACCCCTAAAATTGGTGGGATAAAAATCTGAATGTTGTTTTTAGTTTTAGGAAATAGTTTGAAAATTCAAATTATCCTCATTATACATATTGACCAATGTAGTTAGAGTACATGCTTCCTCAAATTCAATATGTTGCCTTCTATTATATTTCTGATGGTTAATATCAACCCTGGAATAAGCATCATCTTTAAATTTGTTTAGTGCAAAGTACCTTTTTAAGGTCAATTTGCGTACAAATTTGTTTATGTCCAGGAGTGTGGCAAACCCAGAAAAATTACTAGTTGGTGCAAAGCCAAGACCTTTAGAAAGTACATTTATTTCGTTATCATTATCATTTAATGTATAATCAGAGATATTTACTATACTGAGTCCTTGATTATTATGACCATTTGTGAAATCTGTCCCCCTGGTATTAGTGTCTCTTCTTTTTCTTGTTTTTTTCTTCTCCTTTTGTTTTTCCATCTTCTCCTTCTTCTTTGCTTCTTTGAAAATTTCTCCTGGTCTTTGGTTTGACCACTGGGGGTACCTCCTCTACTTAAATGTATTGGTGACCCTAGGCCCCTAACCAAACGGAGGCAAGGGATATGACAACAATAGACAAAATGTAAAAATAAAAATAACTAAATCAGTTATTTATTTATACAAACAATGGTAAAATACTAATGGATCCATGCTAGTTAATAAATACCAGTACAAACAATTAATGGAACAGTAGTAAAACAGGATATAACAATTGATTGATAAAAACAATGGTGGCAATCCAATGGAGGGTGATCTCTGCTAGAAACACAAAGAGCACCTAAATCTATGTGAACTTTAAATATACGTAGTAGCAGAGAAGTGAAGTAGACCTAGTCCATCGAGGTGCAGGGATGTGATGTGCTGTGCTCTTAGTGTCCAAATTTTTTATTTTTTTTATAATGTTATCCACGAAAACGAAAAAACTTAAAATCAAAAGTGAAACAGGTGATCCAATAAGCTTCCAATAACTTGCAGCAGCAAATGTGTATGCAAAATAAATGTGCAAAAAATAAGCAAAAGTTGATGTGCAAAAATGATATGAAAAATACACACTAGAAAAAAATGTATTTTTGGCACATGATGAAAAATTGGACAAATTAGATTATCCGGAATTAGTGAAATTTTATCTTTATCATTAAAAATACCCAGAACTATGCCATCCTTAATTAATTGTTCCAATTCTCTTTTGAACAGGCTAGTGGGATTTCTTTGTAATTTTCGATATGTATTATCATTCAGCAACTGTTTATATGCCTCATCAAAATAGGCATCCTTGTTCATGACAACAATGCTGCCCCCTTTGTCTGAATTGCGTATTGCTAGGTTTTTATTATTCTGCAATGATTTTACAGCTTTACGCTCATTAAAAGTCAGATTGGGGGAAGCAGCATTGTGTCCTATATTATCCTCTAATGTCAAAATATCTTTCTGGACAGCCTTTTGAAATGCATTTATACAAGGGCCCCTAAAAGGACCCCTACACTTGTTGGAATCTGATGAAACCTTACACCCTTTTATAAGAAGTTGCAAATTTGTATCTAGGAAATAAAAAACCCTAGCACAGGTTTTGTCACCCAGTTTGGTTAGAAATTACACTTTAAAGCCAAATAATGTAACCACATGGTTAAATAAAAAAGGAACTTACAAATGTGTCATTAGAACGTGCTTAGCATGTCCTAATGTCATGCAACAAGATCATTTCTTATGTCATAAAAATAAGAAAGTAGTACCCAATCGATTTTTATGCCAACTGTGGTTTTAAATATGTAATATATTTACTTACATGTAATTTTTGTTTTGTTTTTCAATATGTAGGAAAAAACCACACGTACAGTAAGGACACGTTTTAATGAACATGTCCGGGATGTAAAAAACTTTAGTACAGACTCCACAGTGACAGATCACTTTAATAGCTTCCATCTAACAAATAAAGCAAATCTTTCGTTACAGATTATAGATATTGCTACTGTACCTTTAAGAGGTGGAAATAGGGATAAAATATTGGAAAAGAAAGAACTATACTGGATTCTAAAGCTGCATACACGTTTCCCATCAGGCATGAATAGGGAATGCGATATAAACTTTTTTGTAGACAATTAAATATATATTAAAAGTGATCACATCAAATGGTTAATATTTATTTTTCAATTTACTTATGTATTAGTTTATTCATTCTTTCTTACTTATTTACAAACTCATATGTTTAGATATAGCCATATTGATAATCTCACATATTTCTTCATATTGTCAAGCTTATAGGTGTTCATTTATGTATGTGCATTTTTTGTAGCATATATATATATATATATATATAGGTATTTCTGATAGGCGTTTTTGATATGCCTTTGCTGTGCCTGTTTGATATGTATTTTTGATATGTATTTTTTGATATACACTTCTTTGAGATGCGTTTGTATATCCCTTTAATTGTCAATCACATTCATATATTTCATTTACGATCTATTCATATCCCTATATGTATATTTGTATTGTTTCATATATCAGTAGTAATTAATGAACTGCTCTCTAGGTTGATAATGCACATATCATTTAACAAACAAATGTAATGATACTTCAGTTTTCATTGGGAGATTGTTTTTACTCTAATTGTTTTTTTTGTTTGTGGGCGTGAAGTAGTTAATCGAATTGCTGCTTTAGCCTATAAACATGTAGAGTTTAGACACAGACTATAGTCTATGAGTAAGCGCCCACTGAGGGCACGAAACATGTCAGACTGTTTGCTCTCCTGCTGGCATGTCTGCCTATTCTTTTAATATGGACCAATAAAGTTTATGTGTTTTTACTTAACCCGGTCTGGAGTTGTGCCTGCCATCCGCTTTTTCACTTGTACTATTGCAGCTTGATCCACCGCCTAAGGCTACGGCGCACCAAGAGTTCAGGGGAACTGTTTCACTAGCCCCGTTGGGCTTCCGGGTCAGAAGACTGCACGCCTAGGTTGCGGTTTCCTCCTCTCGTTAATATAGTTTAATTTAGGTTGTTGCGATGTGAGGGGCTGTCGGTTTGGGGGTTGATAACTTTATTTAGTGGCGGCAATGTCGGGGAGCGGCGGAAAAGGGGTTAATATATTTATTATAGTGTGGTCAATGTTGGGGTGCAGGGGAATAGGGGTTAATAACTTTAGTATAGTGGTGACGATGTCGGGGAGCAGCGGAATAAGGGTTAGTAAATTGTATTAGTGGCGGCGATGTCGGGAGCGGAGTTGTTGCGATGTGAGGGGCTGTCGGTTTGGGGGTTGATAACTTTATTTAGTGGCGGCAATGTCGGGGTGCGGCGGAATAGGGGTTAATATATTTATTATAGTGTGGTCAATGTTGGGGTGCAGGGGAATAGGGGTTAATAACTTTAGTATAGTGGTGACGATGGCGGGGAGCAGCGGAATAAGGGTTAGTAAATTGTATTAGTGGCGGCGATGTCGGGAGCGGCAGTTAGGGGTTAATAACTTTAATATAGTGTTTTGCGATGCGGGAGGGCCTAGGTTTAGGGGTTAATAGGTAGTTTATGGGTGTTAGTGTGCTTTGTAACACTTTAGTTATAAGTTTTATGTAACAGTTTTGTTGCGTAGAACTCATAACTGCTGCTCTCAGATGGCGGTACGGAACTTGTCGTTATAGACAATAATGCAAGTTTTTTTAGCCTCACCATACAACTCGTAATGGCAGTGCTATGGGAATCCCATGAAAAAACTTAATTTTCTCGCGTGCAGGACTGACGTTGCGTTACTGGCTAAAAGGCTTTGCGGTACAGTTATACCGACAAGACTCGTAATGGCTGCATTGCTGTTATAATGCTGAAATGACCATTTTCCGCATTAAAACACGAATGCAAAACTTGTAATCTACCTGAATGAGACATAAAAGTTCAAACTCCTTAAAGACAACATAGGGTTATTTTATTAAAAAGTTAAAATAATATAAAAAATATAAAAGTACTACAACGCGTTTCACAAATGTTAACAATTCTGAAACAGCTGCTTTATAGCAAGCACAAACATTGTAAATATTTTGTGTATCCGATGGCATAAAAATATAACAGACTGCACTACTAAGTAAAACTTAGTTAATAGATTCTCACAGCAACCAAAAAAACAAGTAATATATAAACAGTTATTTAACAAAAAAGTAGCTGTGTTTTTATGTATTTTACACAATAGTTTATTCTTCAACTATAATTTCACAGCAATTAATAATTACCATATTCCCATTGCCATGTTGCCCAGAACTAAAAAAAACCTCTACAGATAACAATTCAAACTATTCTTTGGAAAACGTGATCATTGTTATTATAGTTGTCTAAAATGACTACGATGAAAGAAAAAGCAGGTAATTTCCAGATGTCCAGGGGTAAATTATTATACAGTATGTTATAGTTGTGGTTTAGCATGTGAAAAAATACTGTAATTTGTGCCCCAGATGCATGGGACAATAGTATGCTTTGTGTTCATCTCAGTATTTTATAAAGTACTTTTCTTTAGTTGAATCAAAAAGAAAGTCACACAGTGGCAACATTCCAATACATAATTGGCCTCTGATCTGATGGCATAAATAAGAAATGACACAAAATCATTTTCATGGTTAGTATTTATGATCATTTATTACATCTTGTGTCAGCCATATATGGTAAAAAACTGATGTAAGCAGCACAGAAAAGTTTTATTTCTATATTAGTAATTTAAGGCATAGTAATTGGTTGCCTTATATAGAAGAAAAATAAAAGTAAAATAATAGAAACATGATGAGATAATCATCAGGTGTTTTATGTAGTTCTGAATGGAAAACAATTGCAGCATGAAAAGTATTTATATAACTTTTCTGGTTGGTATTTGTAAATGATTAGTATTGTAATACTTATTTCTTTTGAAATTCAGGCATACCTCGTTTTATTGCGCTTCGCAGATTTTGCTCTTTTTGCAAATTAAAGGTTTGTGACAACTCTGTGTCGAGCAAGTCTATCTGCGTTAGTTTTCCAACATATAAACACATAAATACCCATGAATACACATATATACACACCTATATATACACACCTATATATACACACCCATATATACACCACCACCAGCAAAAAGTTCAAACTCAGATGATGCTTAGCTTTTTTAACAATACAGTATTTTTTTAATTAAATAATGTATCTAATGTTTTTATACATAGTGCCTGTACTCTTTCAAAGTATCGTGTTTGCAATAGCTGCTGTAAAACTATGTTCTAATTTCAGCGCCATATTTTTCATTAGGCATTTAGGTAACTGCCTAGGCCCATATGCTATCAAAGGGGTGAATTTCTGGATGGTAAAGTGAAAAAACTATTCCATATTCTATAATTTTACATTCTGTGTTCTGCATACTTGGCAGTATTTAGAAGGTCTACTGAAAAATGTATAGGGGTAGATTTAACCAGCAGCGGATGCTGTTTTCTATGCCCATCGTGTACATGTTGTATTTCGCCCAAAAATCAACTTCACCCAGGAGTGATTTAAACCTACTCCCATCTGATGAGTGGCAAACACTCCTGGCTAACCCTAGCTAAGCTTATAAGCTGTGTGAACAGCGATGCTATGGCATAAAGGGAGTCTGCGTAAAAGCAGACATGAAGTAAAAAAGTGAGTCATTGTAAACCTCATTTGCATAGCTTACCCAGAATCCTTTGCTGCATTGGAAACAATGTAATTCAGAAGTTTTTTGTGGGAAAACAAGCCTTCTGGCTTGTCTAGATTTGTTAATGTACTACACAATGAGTTATTTTCTCTATATTGTGTGCCTAGTGGAGGATTTTAAACTCACTTTTCGCCTCCCCATAATTTAAATGTTGTTATACAGTATATATATAGTAATATATAAAAGTAAAAGTTTGCTCGCAAGCAAAAAAACTCTGGGTCCCTTTCCCCCTAGACTTCTATGTTGGGCATGCTGCAAAAGCTTCTGTTGGCTTTTACTTGCCCACTGACTTAAAGGTGCACTAAGCCCATGGGCATCTGGAAGGGGAGGCATTTGCACCCCACCCCCCCGAATCTTACTTTATTTTCATGAACTCTTACACAACTGCAGGGGATGCTCTTCCTATCCATTATAGCATCCTGCTATCACAGTAAGAGCTAGTGTGGTGCTAAGCTCCACCCCCTCCTTCCCACATAGCTAAAAGCTGCAATCACTTGAGAGAGGACTGCTGCTCCTGATGTTGCAGCCAGGGCTGGGCTGGTGTTTCCCCCTCCTTCTTTTTCACAGCCACTGTCTTTTTCTCACACAAACAGCACACTCACTCCATGTACTGCTATGGAGAAGCAGCCTATTCCAGTATCACGCAGGCTCTAACAGGAAGAGGGAATAGTTCATGGCTGTGCCTGTGTCCTCCATGATCATGTTGTAGTCCTTGTCCCCACAGAAAACCTGCCTGTTTGTGATCACAAGGGCACAAAAAAAAAAATTGATTGATTTGTATTGAGAAATCTTGTTATAAATTGTTATTAAATCAGTAATATAATATATTCATAAATATAGCATCATTTCCACTATTAGTTATCTTAAAAATATATTGGGCCAGATTACAAGTGGCGTGCTAATTAATGCTCCCGCTCAAGCATTAAATGTGCTAGAATTTTTCTGAGTTGAGAGTAAATTGTTTTCATTTGTGCGCTAACCCGATAAGCGCAAAAAGCCGAAGTTAGAATATTGTGTGCACATTCACGTATTCCCCTATAGAAGTCAAAGGAGAAAAAAAGTGGGAAAAAGTAACACCCCACTCTCGTGTAAATCCAATCACATATTCTCATGTGCTAACCTGACGTAAAAATATGAATATTTATCATTCCAATGTTCTTTGCATAGCAGAGTATGTTCTATTTATTCATAAATACATATTTTTATATATATCTGATGTTGTTTTTGTACAATAGAAATTTACTAGTCCTAAAGCCCGTGTTCACGTGACATTTTTTACAGTACAGTGGTCCCACTCCTTTCTCTCTCTCTCCCCCCCCCTATGTTGCTGTCTCTCTCTCCCCCTCTCTTTCACTCTCTTTCTCTCACCTCTCTTTTGCTCTCTCTCTCTCTACCCGCTCTTTTGCGCTCTCTCTCCCACTCTCTTTTGCTTACTCCCCCTCTCTTTTTCTCTCTCTTTCCCCCCTCTCTTTTGCTCTCTCTCCCCTCCCTTTTGCTCTCTCTCTTCCCCCCTGTCTTTTGCTCTCTCTCTCACCCCCCTCTCTTTTGCTCTCTCTCCCCCTCTCTTTTGCTCTCGCTCTCCCCCCTCTCTTTTGCTCTCTCTCTCTCCCCTCTGTTTTGCTCTCTCTCTCTCCACCCTCTCTTTTGCTCTCTCTCTCTCCCACCTCTCTTGCTCTCTCTCTCCCCCTCTCTTTTGCTCTCTCTCTCTCCCTCTCTTTTGCTCTCTCTCTCCTCCTCTCTTTTGCTCTCTCTTTTGCTCTCCCCTCCTCTATTTTGCTATCTCTCTCCCCCCCTCTCTTTTGCTCTCTCTCACCCTCTCTTTTGCTCTCTCTCTCTCTTTCTCTCTCTCTCTCTTTCTCTCTCTCTCTCCCTCTCTTTCTCTCTAACCCTCTCGTTTGTGCTCTCTCACCCCCTCTCTTTTGCTCTCTCTCTCCCCCTCTCTTTTGCTCTCTCTCTCTCCCCTCTCTTTTGCTCTCTCTCTCCCCCTCTCTCTTGCTCTCTCTCCCCCTCTCTTTTGCTCTCTCTCTCCCCCTCTCTTTTGCTCTCTCTCTCTCCCCTCTCTTTTGCTCTCTCTCTCCCCCTCTCTCTTGCTCTCTCTCCCCCTCTCTTTTGCGCTCTCTCTCCCCCTCTCTTTTGCTCTCTCTCTCTCCCCCTCTCTTTTGCACTCTCTCTCCCCCTCTCTTTTGCACTCTCTCTCTCCCCCTCTCATTTGCACTCTCTCACCCCTCTCTTTTGCTCTCTCTCTCCCCCCTCTCTTTTGCTCTCTCTCTCTCTCTCTCTCTCTCTCTCTCTCCCCCTCTCTCTTTTGCTCTCTCTCTCCCCCTCTCCTTTGCTCTCTCTCCCCCCTCTCTTTTGCTCTCTTTCTGTAATGCTGTTTTCTGAATCTATTTTTACAGAGTTAAGGAATTAAGGGTTCATCTCATTTCTTATGTATTTGTAGCCTGCTTATGATCCTTATACAACCTTATATATAAGTGTCAGTAAATAGGCAGTTAGTATGTTAACCCTTGATAACATGTGAGAGCAGGTCATATATTCACATAGCCCCAAGCGTCACAAAGGGTTAATAGAATAACAATTGTTAAGAACACTGGTTAAGGATACAGGTAGGAAACCACAGGAATAGAAATCAGGCTACTGGTATGTGGATTACTATAAAGGCTGTTAGAATAATACAAATTACATGTTATAAGTTGTTACTTTAGACTTGTAGCAAAATAACTTACATTTGTCACGCAATATTGCATATAGTGTAGTTACCGGTGCTGGGATCCCAGATAGAGCAGGCTCTGCTCAGAGGAGACACTCTGTTATGGCGGCTGATGCAGTCCGCAGGTCTGGTTGTGATCCAGGCTGTGAGAAAGGTGTGTCAGAGAAAGGCAGAGCTGCACACAGCTGATTGCAGCTAATGAGTAAATGAAAATCCAGAATGCTCAGAAAATGAGCAGGCAAGTCTTGTACTTCAGTTAATACAAATGAGTAGGCTTTAGGTGCTGTATTCCAGAGAAGTGAACACATGCCAAAATAACAAGCAACTAAAAGTTATCAGAGGTGTGGTTAAAAAGGCAGAGTGAGAAAAAGGTGCATGCCTCTAATTAAAGGGGCAGTAGCCCCCTCACAAGGAACGCCAAAGGTGTTCACGGAGATGCCCGGTCCGGATTGCGACAATGGAATAGAGATACCAGACGGTTGGCACGAAGATTAGTCGACGGCTCCCACGAATCTTCATCATGGGGGTAGCCCTGCCAATGGACGAGATATTCAAGAATACGTCCACGTCGTCATGAGTCCAGAACTTCAGAAATCTCATATTCCGAATGATCCGAGAGATCAACTCGTGGGACCTGCAAAGGCTTACCCCGGATTTGATGGTATGGCTTTAGTAAGGAGACGTGTAAAGTCGGGTGTATACGCATAGTTGATGGGAGGCTGAGAGTCACAGCATTTTTATTCAATATTTTGCTGATTGAATAAGGACCTATATATAGAGAGGTGAGTTTCTTTGATGGGACATGAAGGTTCAAATGCTTTGTTGACAACCAAACCTTATCACCTATGTTGTAGGTGGGTGGTTCACATCTCCTGAGATCATAATAAAACTTTTGGGTTGCTTGGGCTTCTTGAATGTTATACTTCATGACCTCATGGATCTTGGCGAGATCCCTCACCAGTTGTTCAGTAGTTAGGGTATTGGTGGCAGATTCCGTAAGAGGGTGGAAAGTAGGGTTGTATCCGTATTTCGCATAAAAAGGTGAGTATTTAGTAGAGGAGTTGACAGAATTGTTATAAGCGAACTCTGCATATGGTAGGTAATCTGCCCATTTATCCTGTTGTTCATTACAATGAGAGCGTAGGTATTGTTCCAACCATTGGTTGGCTCTCTCAGTTTGTCCATTGGACTGAGGATGGAGGGCAGAACTGAGTCTTTGGTTAATGTGTAGTTGGCTACAGAGCTCCTTCCAGAATCTGGAGGTAAATTGGCTTCCTCTATCTGATGTTATGGTATCAGGTAATCCATGAAGTTTTACTACATTAGCAAGGAATAGGCGAGAAGTGATGTAAGCAGTTGGAAGTCTTTCTATAGGGATAAAATGAGCCATCTTTGTGAATAGATCCATGATAACTAGTATGGCTTTATATCCTGAAGAGGATGGTAATTCAACGATATAATCCATAGCTATATCACTCCATGGTCTAGTTGCTATTGGTAGGGAGAGTAGCAAACCATAAGGTTTTTTGTGTTGTGGCTTACTTTGTATACAGATAGGACAAGTTTTTAAGTAATTACTAATGGTGTGAGTCATGTTTGGCCACCAAAAATTTCGCTGTAATAATTCTAAGGTTTTCTTCTCACCCGGATGGCTTGAGAGAACCGAATCATGAACGTAAGATAGTACTTCATTTTGAAGTTGTGGAGGTATGTACAACATCTGGTCATGGTAATACAATCTATCTGGATCTATTGTTAGTTTATGGAGAGGTTTTTCCTTATCTTGATTTTGTGCTACACGAACTTGTTGTTGGAAAGATATGTTCATAGCAATTATATGAGAATTTGGTATAACAGAACCTGGTGTAGTATTTCTAGTTGGTTGAGGTGGTAACCTAGAGAGTGCATCAGGTTTTCCATTACGAGATCCGGGTCTATGCATTATAAGATAGTGGAACCTGGAGAAATAGAGGCTCCAGCGAACCTGACGTGCGGATAAGGTACGAGTGGTTTGTAGGTACTCCAAGTTTTTGTGATTGGTGTATATTATGATTGGTTTTTCTGTACCCTCTAGGAGATGCCTCCAATGTTCCAATGAAACTTTGATTGCCAATAGCTTCTTCTCATCTATTGGATAATGAAGTTCTGAAGAGGACATCGTCTTGGAATAATAAGCGATAGGATGCATAGGATGTTCCAAAGATTCCCGTTGAGATAAAACAGCTCCAATGGCGTAGTCACTTGCATCCACTTCTAGAATGAACTGTAGATTATGGTCCGGAAAGCGGAGGATAGGAGCAGTGGTGAACTGAAATTTTAGGAGGTCAAATGAGTGTTGTGCCTGGGGAGTCCACTGGAATTTTGTAGCTGTACTGGTCAATCTGGTTAGTGGTTTTACTATTCCAGTAGTTGGGAACAGGCCAGTTAGTGATTGGTGTGATCTTATTATCTTCCATTTGTATGCCCTGGGGACTGATGTTATAAACAAGAAATGATAACTGAGTGGTATGAAATATACATTTTTCCGGTTTTGCGAATAGGTGACGCTTCCTGAACCTATCCAGCACTATTTTTACATGTTGTATGTGTTGTTCTAATGTCTCTGAGTATATCAGTATGTCATCTAGGTAAATAATAATGAATACATCCAATAGATCATGAAATACGTCATTCACAAAACACTGAAATGTGGCGGGGGCATTACACAGCCCAAATGGCATCAACCTATATTCATATAGGCCGTATCGTGTGCGAAAGGCGGTGAGCCACTCATCACCACTTCTGATCCTAACTAAATTATAGGCCCCCCTTAGGTATAATTTAGTGTATATCTTGGCTGAGGAAAGTCTTTCTATTAATTCCGGTATCAGCGGTAGCGGATACCTATTCTTTTTTGTAACCTTGTTTAGTGCTCGGTAATCAATAATAGGGCGTAATGAGTTACGGACAAAAGATATTCCGGCACCCGCAGGGGAAGTGGATGGTGTTATAAATCCTTTCCTAACATTCTCATCTATATATTCCTTGAGGTGTTTTAACTCAGGCTGTGATAAGGGGTATACACAACCTACTGGTATCGGTGATCCAGGAAGCAATTCAATGGGACAGTCGTATGTCCTATGTGGAGGTAGAGTTTCTGCCTCCTTTTTACTGAATACGTCGGTGTATTCCAGGTATTGTGTGTGAATTGTGTCATTAGTGGTGGAAGCAAGAATGTGACTGATGTAACAATTATCCTTGCAATAGTCTGAATCTAGTGTGATAGTGAGCATGTCCCAGTTAATAACTGGAATGTGGAGTTTAAGCCATGACAGACCTAATACTACAGGGAATAATGGTGAACAGGTAACATCAAATACTATATGTTCTGTATGACCTTCCTTTGTAGTGAGTAGTAACGGTGTGGTTTGATGTGTGATGGGACCATTTGAAGAAGAAGTACCATCAAATACATGCAAAATGACTGGATATTGCTTTTTAACAGTGGGTATTTTATTTACAGTGATGAGTGATGTGTCTATGAATACACCTGAGGCGCCAGAGTCCACTATTGCTGTGACTTCAGTCTGATGGTGTCTCCACTGTAAAGTAATGAGAAGATGACAATAATGGGTAATAGAGAGGTTGCAAACAGTATCATAATGAATGTCTTTTTTGTTACCTTTCTTAGACCTTGCTAGGGTAGGGCAGTCCTTAACCCCATGTCCCTTGGTTCCACAATATAAGCATAAATTCAAGAGTCGTCTCCTTGCCTTTTCTTCAGGTTTGAGGGGGCCCCTAGCCAACCCCACTTCCATAGGTTCAGTTGTTGATGTTGATGGATATGAGGGGGTGTTGTTGTAAGGTTTGTTTTTAATTGGTTCTAAAGTGCCTCTCTCTTTCTTTCTCTTAAACTCCTGTTGATATTAATGCTTAGTAACATCAATGCATCTAAAGTGTCAGGAATCTCTACTCTAGCAAGCTCATCTTTGACGGCCTCAGACAGGCCAATTCTGTACTGTTTTTTTAGGGCAATGTTATTCCATTCAGTGTCTCTAGCCCATCTTTTAAAATCAGCTATATAGTCCTCTACTGGCCTTCTAAGCTGTTTCAGAGATCTCATGTTGTTTTATGCTGTTAACTGCTTAAGTGGGTCATCATATAACAATGCCATAGCTCTAAAAAATGAGTCTAAGGAATTAAGTATGGAGTCATTATTTTCATAGAATGAATTTGCCCATGACCTTGGTTCTGCACAGAGATATTACAGTCAAGACCGTTTGTTTTTCTGTGGCATAAGTTTTTGGCTTAAGGTCAAACATCAAATTACATGAGTTGTAAAAATCTCTGAAAAGGGATCTATCCCCATAGTATTTCTCAGGAGGGCTAACATTAGGTTCATTAGTAGCTTCAGTTAACTGAACTTTTTGTGTTGCTGTGTCTTTAATTACACCCCTTAATGTTTCATTTTGAATTTGTAATTCCCTTAGTCCCTGTGCTAATTGTTCTACCCTTTGGTTTAGGTTGTGCACATGTGAGGACAGCTCTGTAGGATCCATTTTTTTGGGCTTGTTATTTTGTAATGCTGTTTACTGGATCTATTTTTACAGAGTTAAGGAATTAGGGGTTAATCTCATTTCTTATGTATTTGTAGCCTGCTTATGATCCTTATACAACCTTATATATAAGTGTCAGTAAATAGGCAGTTAGTATGTTAACCCTTGATAACATGTGAGAGCAGGTCATTTATTCACATAGACCCAAGCGCCACAAAGGGTTAATAGAATAACAATTGTTATGAACACTGGTTAAGGATACAGGTAGGAAACCACAGTAATAGAAATCAGGCTACTGGTATGTGGATTATTATAAAGGCTGTTAGAATAATACAAATTACGTGTTATAAATTGTTACTTTAGACTTGTAGCAAAATAACTTACATTTGTCACGCAATATTGCATATAGTGTAGTTACCAGTGCTGGGATCCCAGATAGAGCAGGATCTGCTCAGAGGAGACACTCTGTTATGGCGGCTGATGCAGTCCGCAGGTCTGGTTGTGATCCAGGCTGTGAGAAAGGTGTGTCAGAGAAAGGCAGAGCTGCACACAGCTGATTGCAGCTACTGAGTAAATGAAAATCCAGAATGCTCAGAAAATGAGCAGGCAAGTCTTGTACTTCAGTTAATACAAATGAGTAGGCTTTAGGTGCTGTATTCCAGAGAAGTGAACACATGCCACAATAACAAGCAACTAAAAGTTATCAGAGGTGTGGTTAAATAGGCAGAGTGAGAAAAAGGTGCATGCCTCTAATTAAAGGGACAGTAGCATGACACTCTCACCCCCTCTCTTTTGCTCTCTCTCTCTCTCCCCCTCTCTTTTGCTCTCTCTCTCCCCCTCTCTTTTGCTCTCTCTCTCCCCTCTCTTTTGCCCTCTCTCCCCCCTCTTTTGCTCTCTCTCCCACGGTCCCACCTTTCTTTTGATTTCTCACCCCTTTCTTTTGCTTTCTCATCCCTCTCTTTTGCTCTCTCATCCCTCTCTTTTGCTCGATCTCACCCCTCTCTTTGGCTCTCTCCCCCCCCCCCTCTTTGGCTCTGTCTCCAACCTCTTTAGCTCTCTCTCCCACATCTCTTTTGCTCTATCTTCCCCCTCTTTTGCTCTATCTCCTCCCTCTTTTGCTCTATATCCCCCCTCTTGTGCACTCTCTCTATCTCACGGCAGACAGCCAGTCGGCCACGACTGCTCCCGCCTGGCTCCACCCCATCACGCCTGGCTCTCCCCCATCATGCCCTGCCGGCCCCGCCCTGTCACACCCAGTATGCCCAACCCCCATCACACCTGGTCGGCCCTACCCCCTTCACAGCCAGTCAGCCTCGCTCCATTTACAGATCAAGTGCCAGGTCAGTTTGTTGAAGACCAGGTGGGTTTGTCCTCGCGCAGTCTCTACTGCGCATGACAGCTTCGGACAAACACACTTGGTCTTTTATATTATAGGATACCTATATACACACATGATTATCTATAGGTATAGATATATATATAGATATATATAAGAATATCTATTTATAAATACTTAAAACATTTTCTGCTATGTGCAGAACATAGGAATATGAAATATTTACAGCAAATGCATATTTAAAACCTTTATTAAATATGATTATTGCATAAAAATTATTTTTCATGTTTTCATCTACTTAACTGCAAAGGTCTATAATGCACATATATTATATATATATATATATATATATATATATATATATATATATATATATATATATATATATATATATACTGTATATGTGTGTGTGTGTGTTTTGTGTGTACATATGTATTTATGTGTTTATGTATATATATGTCTGTGAATACATATATACACATATAAATACATATGTATACATATATAGACATATACATATAAAAAAAATATGCATTTTTAGAGATTTATATGTATGTATCTCTATGTTAAATCCCATTGCCTGCCTTTTTTGTCTAACACCTGAAATCTCATATCTTTAAACCTTTATAACTTTTGTGTGCAATATTTTTTTAAAATATGTTTTATTAGATGGTGTTATTATGAGTGTAACTATACTTTGTAATGTATGTTTGATGTGTTTTGTGCAACGTTTTAGTTTTGTGAAGCCAAAGCTCTGAAGTTTCGCTAATCATTCTAGCATAAATCGCTATTGCACTCAAGTGATTGTGTTTACTTTCAACTGCTTATACGAATGATAAGCCTGATGAACGCAAACACTTGCGATAAATGCCTTATTGCTTGCACGCAAATGTTTGCGCTCCACTTGTAATCTGGACCATTAATTCATGTTTAGCAATAAAATATAGTTTGTCTTCAAAATGTGGAAACTGTCCATTTAAAGGCTCCATATATAGCTGAAAAGGGTGTACGCGAAAAGAAGAGGTACTCAGGTATCGAAAGAGGAGGTTAAGGTGCTTACTCATTGTTGTTACATGCGTACTTATTGCCATTATAGAGTTCAGTATGGATATTATCAGTGTATAGATACTGAGCGTCATTATATAGCGTAGGATGTTAATTATGTAGGGTTGCCAGGTGTCCCATATTCAACTGGACAGTCCAGTATTTTAGCAGGTCCAGTAAAATCTTCACAAAAATACCAGACAATTTTGTAAAAGGCATCCTATGCCTCAACACCTTAACAATATGGGGTAGAAAGAAATGAGGGTCAGTCAAGGGATCCAAATCTCTTCTGTTTACATTTATTAATGTCAGCCAAAGAGGTAAAATGATTTATTTTTATGGTTCTGGCAGCCAAGGGGTAAAATGACTTCTCAGTTGTGAAAAATATGCATGGTGGGATCAAGAGTGGGAGGATAAGGCATAGGTTTGGGGGCGGGGGGGCATTGTGTGACCCTACCTACCATTGTGCCATTTAAAGACAGATTGTCCTGTATTTTTGTGCGGGGCAGCTGGCAACCTAATGATTACATAGTTATTTAGCATCAATATAGAGTGTGTGTGTATGTATAGTTAACATCATTATACAGTGCAGTTGACATATTACCACAAAGGACGAAGGTGCGTTAAGAAATTCTTTAAATACCTTTGTTGTTCACTTAGAAGAAAATGTTTTATATATATATATATATATATATATATATATATATATATATATATATATATATATATATATATGTCTGTGTGTGTATGTGGCGTGTGTGTGTATTTATAAAAAATATATCTATAGTAGTGTACCTATATGGATATAGAATAATATTTAAAGCTAAAAATAATATTTTCTTCTAAGTGAACAATTTCTTTAAAAAAAAAATATATATATATAAACTTTTGTTTGAAAGGTATATGTGATATGTCATATGTTGACTGTGAACAGCTGGTGTGTATATATATATATATATATATATATATATATATATGTGTGTGTGTGTGTGTGTGTGTGTGTGTGTGTGTGTTTGTGTATATATTTGTATGTGTGTATGTAAATATGTGTATGCACAATTATAATAAAAAATATTTAACCCCCATTGTAAATCAGGTTTATTGTCAAAATTTACAGACTTTCAGCTGTTTGCAATGAACTCAAACAAATCAAACAAAAGCTATTGAAATAGCTCAACACAATGAATGCTTCAAGTGGTTTCCCCAAATTAAACTGAAAATACAACTTTTAATTAATTCTGCAGTCTCAAAATTATTCAACCCCTTGAATAGAATCCCTCACAACTGCACAAATATGCAAAACAGGTGTTGTCTCAAGCACACCTGATTCAGCTAATCAAGGGCTTCATTAGTTGCACCAGGTGTGCTTGAGCTAGAACACATGGGGCGCGATCCGATATCGATCGCAGTTTGCGGCGCAAGCGAGGAGACCGGCGTCGCCCGCAGTTTCAGCTCGCAACTCGAGCCATCCCATATAAGTCGCCATCAGATGCTAACGTGCCGTAAGTCTCACAAACCAGCGATGTCCAGAAATCTGCGTAAGTACAAATTTCTGGCGTCGCCAGTGACTTGCGGCACGTTAGAATCTGCCGGCGCCTATAAAACCTGACTAAAGTCTAAAACACCCGCACTGTCTAACACGCCTCCCTAACATAGCCCGCACTGTCTAACACGCCTCCCTAACATAGCCCGCACTGTCTAACCCTCTATCCGCTATCCCCCCTCACTAGCCTAACAATAAAAAAGCTATTAACCCCTAAACCACCGCTCCTTTACCCCGCCGCAACCTAATAAAGTTATTAACCCCTAAACCGCCGCTCCCGTACCCCGCCGCCAGCTATATTATATCTATAACCCCCTAAAGTGAGCCCCTAACACCGCCGCCATCTATATTACAATTATTAACCCCTAATGTAAGCCCCTTACACCGCCGCCATCTCTATTAAAATGATTAACCCCTAATTTAATCTACCTACCCTGCCGCCAGCTATATTATCTATATTAACCCTAAGTATATTATAGTTAATATAGTTATTACATTATATATATTAACTATATTAACCCTAATTATATTAGGGTTAATATAGTTACTATAGTATTTATATTAACTATATTAACTCTATCTAACCCTAACACCCCTAACTATATTTATATTAAATTAATCTAATTAATTTATAAACTAAAATATTCCTATTTAAATCTAAATACTTACCTATAAAATAAACCCTAAGATAGCTACAATATAATTAATAATTACATTGTAGCTATGTTAGGGTTAATATTTATTTTACAGGTAAATAGTTAATTATTTTAACTAGGTATAATAGATATTAAATAGTTATTAACTATTTAATATCTACCTAGTTAAAATAATTACCCAATTACCTGTAAAATAAATCCTAACCTAAGTTACAAATACACCTACACTATCAATAAATTTAATAAACTACAAACATCTATCTAAAAATACAATTAAATTAACTAAACTAAATTACAAAAAAAAACAAACACTAAATTACAAAAAATAAAAAAAAGATTAAAAGATTTTTAAGCTAATTACACCTATTCTAAGCCCCCTAATAAAATAATAAACCCCCAAAATAACAAAAATTCCCTGCCCTATTCTAAATTAAACAAATTTCAAAGCTCTTTACCTTACCAGCCCTTAAAAGGGCCTTTTGTGGGGCATGCCCCAAAGAATTCAGCTCTTTTGCATTCAATAAATACAATCCCCCCCCCCATTACAACCCACCACCCACATACCCCTATTCTAAACCCACCCAAACCCCCCTTAATAAATCCTAACACTACCCCCCTGAAGATCTCCCTACCTTGTCTTCACCACACCGGGCCGAACTCCTGATCCGATCCGGGCGATGTCGTCCTCCAAGCGGCAATGAAGAAATCTTCCTCCGGCGACGTCTTCCTCCAAGCGGCAGCAAAGTCTTCATTCTTCCGGCGGCATCTTCAATCTTCTTTCTTCGCTTCGCCGCCGCGGAGCATCCATCCCGGCCGACTGCTAAACTTGGAATGAGGTACCTTTAAATGACGTCATCCAAGATGGCGTCCGCCGAATTCCGATTGGCTGATAGGATTCTATCAGCCAATCGGAATTAAGTTAAAAAAATCTGATTGGCTGATTGAATCAGCCAATCAGATTCAAGTTCAATCCGATTGGCTGATCCAATCAGCCAATCAGATTGAGCTTGCATTCTATTGGCTGATCGGAACAGCCAATAGAATGCGAGCTCAATCTGATTGGCTGATTGGATCAGCCAATCGGATTGAACTTGAATCTGATTGGCTGATTCAATCAGCCAATCAGATTTTTTTAACTTAATTCCGATTGGCTGATAGAATCCTATCAGCCAATCGGAATTCGGCGGACGCCATCTTGGATGACGTCATTTAAAGGTACCTCATTCCAAGTTTAGCAGTCGGCCGGGATGGATGCTCCGCGGCGGCGGAGCGAAGAAAGAAGATTGAAGATGCCGCCGGAAGAATGAAGACTTTGCTGCCGCTTGGAGGAAGACGTCGCCGGAGGAAGATTTCTTCATTGCCGCTTGGAGGACGACATCGCCCGGATCGGATCAGGAGTTCGGCCCGGTGTGGTGAAGACAAGGTAGGGAGATCTTCAGGGGGGTAGTGTTAGGATTTATTAAGGGGGGTTTGGGTGGTTTTAGAATAGGGGTATGTGGGTGGTGGGTTGTAATGGGGGGGGGGGATTGTATTTATTGAATGCAAAAGAGCTGAATTCTTTGGGGCATGCCCCACAAAAGGCCCTTTTAAGGGCTGGTAAGGTAAAGAGCTTTGAAATTTGTTTAATTTAGAATAGGGCAGGGAATTTTTGTTATTTTGGGGGTTTATTATTTTATTAGGGGGCTTAGAATAGGTGTAATTAGCTTAAAAATCTTTTAATCTTTTTTTTATTTTTTGTAATTTAGTGTTTGTTTTTTTTTGTAATTTAGTTTAGTTAATTTAATTGTATTTTTAGATAGATGTTTGTAGTTTATTAAATTTATTGATAGTGTAGGTGTATTTGTAACTTAGGTTAGGATTTATTTTACAGGTAATTGGGTAATTATTTTAACTAGGTAGATATTAAATAGTTAATAACTATTTAATATCTATTATACCTAGTTAAAATAATTAACTATTTACCTGTAAAATAAATATTAACCCTAACATAGCTACAATGTAATTATTAATTATATTGTAGCTATCTTAGGGTTTATTTTATAGGTAAGTATTTAGATTTAAATAGGAATATTTTAGTTTATAAATTAATTAGATTAATTTAATATAAATATAGTTAGGGGTGTTAGGGTTAGATAGAGTTAATATAGTTAATATAAATACTATATTAACTATATTAACCCTAATATAATTAGGGTTAATATAGTTAATATATATAATGTAATAACTATATTAACTATAATATACTTAGGGTTAATATAGATAACATAGCTGGCGGCGGGGTAGGTAGATTAAATTAGGGGTTAATAATTTTTATATAGGTGGCGGCGGTGTAAGGGGTCAGATTACGGGATAGATAAGGTAGATGGCGGCGGTTTTAGGGGCTCACAGTAGGGGGTTAGTTTATGTAGATGGCGGCGGGGTCGGGGAGCGGCGTTTTAGGGGGTAATAACTTTATTAGGGATTTCGGGGGGGGGGGGGGGTCGCGGTTGACAGGGAGATAGACATTGCGCATGCGTTAGGTGTTAGGTTTATTTTAGCAGCTAGTTTAGGGAGTTACGGGGCTCCAATAGTCAGCGTAAGGCTTCTTACGGCTGCTTTTTGTGGCGAGGTGAAAATGGAGTAAGTTTTCTCCATTTTCGCCACGTAAGTCCTTACGCTGCATATTGGATACCAAATTGCGCGGGTTTGGTATACCTGCCTATGGCCCAAAAAACTGCGGGCGACGGCAGAAATATACGGGCGTAACTTCTAGCTTACGCCGTATATAGGATACCAAATCCGCGCAATTATTGGCGTCGCCGGCTTTTGCGGGCGACGCTTTATATCGGATCGACCCCATGAAATACCTGAACTGGCTAGGGGTTTGTTAAGTGTCAAGTTTAAGTGCATGTTAGAAATATGGCTAAGTCAAAAGAATGGTCCAAAAAGTTCACAAACAAGGAACAGGATACAAAAAGATAGCGAAGGCACTGAACGTGTCGCTTTAGGGCAGCATAGTGTTTCTCTACAAAATATTCAGATTAAAAGTTTCTCTTAGATCAGACCAATGAGTATTGCCATAGCTTTGTAGTGATGGCACACATCACTTGCAAATAAATAAAACATTTTTAATTGCTGCAATTATCTATTCTTTTATATTAAAATTGAGATTTTAGTCACACAATATAGCCATGGTCTGCTTAACCAGTAGCTAACTTACAAGGTGTCCCAATGTTGCCTGGTTCTAACACTTCAGTACTTTGCCTTAATGGGCTGAATCATTCCTGCTTTTTCTCTTTATAACAAAACTAGTCCTAAAGCCCGTTCACACGGGCCATTTTTTGCAGTACAGCAGTCCCACCCCTTGCTCTCTCTCTCCCCTCTATTGTGTTCTCTCCCCCTCTCTTTTGTGCTCTCTCCCCCTCTCTTTTGTGCTCTCTCCCCTCTCTTTTGTGCTCTCTCCCCCTCTCTTTTGCGCTCTCTCTCACTCCACTTCTCTCTCCCCCCTCTCTTTTGCTACCTCTCTCCCCCTCTCTTTAGCTTTCTGCCCCCCTTCTCTTTTGCTCTCTCTCACCCTCTCTTTTGCGCTCTCTCCCTCTCCCCCTCTTTTGCGTGCTCTCTCTCTCCCCCCTCTCTTTTGTGCTCCCTCTCGCCCCCTCTCTTTTGCGCACTCTCTCCCTCTCTTTTGCTCTCTCTCCCACTCTTTTGCACTCTCTCTCCCCCTCTCTTTTGCGCTCTCTCTCCCCCCTCTCTTTTGCGCTCTCTCTCTCCCCCCTCTCTTTTTGCTCTCTCTCCTCCTCTCTTTTGCGCTCTCTCTCGCTTCACCTTTCTTTTGCTCCCTCTCTCCACCCTCTCTTTTGCTCTCTCTCCCTCTCTCTTTTGCGATCTCTCCCTCTCTCTTTTGCGCTCTCTCCCCCTCTCTTTTGCGCTCTCTCTCGCTCCACCTCTCTTTTGCTCTCTCTCTCCCCCCTCTCTTTTGCTCCCTCTCTCCCCCTCTCTTTTGCTTTCTCTCCCCCTCTCTTTTGCTCTCTCTCCCCCTCTCTTTTGCTCTCTCTCCCCCTCTCTTTTATGCTCTCTCTCCCCCCTCTCTTTTGTGTTCTCTCTCTATTTGCGCTCTCTCTCTCCCCCCTCTTTTGTGCGCTCTCTCTCCCCCTCTCTTTTGCACTCTCTCTCTCCCCCTCTCTTTTGCGCTCTCTTCTCCTCTCTTTTGCGCTCTCTCTCTCCCCCTCTCTTTTGCACTCTCTCTCCCCTCTCTCTTTTGCGCTCTCTCTCTCCCCCCTCTCTTTTGTGCTCTCTCTCCCCCCACTCTTTTGCACTCTCTCTCTCACCCTCTCTTTTGCTCTCTCTCTCCCCCCTCTCTTTTGCTCTCTCTCTCCCCCCTTTCTTTTGCGCTCTCTCTCCCCCTCTCTTTTGCACTCTCTCTCTCCTTCCTCTCTTTTGCTCTGTCTCTCTCTCCTTTTATTTGCTCTCTCTCTGCATCCCTCTCTTCTGCTCTTTCTCTCCATCCCTCTCTTTTGCTCTCTCTCTCCCCCTCTCTTTTTCTCTCTCTCCCCCTCTCTATTGCTCTCTCTCCCCCCTCTCTTTTTCTCTCTCTATCCTCTATTCTGCTCTTTCCCCTCTCTTTTGCTCTTTCTCCTCTATTTTGCTCTCTCTCTCCCCTCTCTTCTGCT
This sequence comes from Bombina bombina, assembly GCF_027579735.1. Lineage (NCBI taxonomy): Eukaryota > Metazoa > Chordata > Amphibia > Anura > Bombinatoridae > Bombina > Bombina bombina. The sequence goes on along the minus strand of NC_069503.1, from coordinate 285,693,536 downwards.
CTTTCCTATCTCTTTTTGTCTCTCCCCCTCTCTTTCTATTTCTCTCCCCTCTCTGTCGCGCCGACTGCGCCTGGCAATGCCCGACCACGCCCAACAATGCCCATGACTACACCCACGACCACGCCAGGCCACGCCCATGTCCACGCTCCTGTCTGGCCTCGCCCACTTTCGCGCAAACAGCATGGATTGTCAGGTAAGGCCAGGTGTGTTTGTCCTCGTGCTGTCTCTACTGACAGCTTTGGACAAACACACTTGGCCTTTTATATAATAGGATGATACTCCCTGGCTTTATATACAACTCCAATACACTGTCATGAGTACACCTGAGCTTTGGAGGGGTTCTTTTTTAATAGCTTTTTACAGGTTACTGTCTAATCTATTTTGATAATGTTGGTTAAAATCACAGAGTTCATGTTGGAAGACAGCTGTATGAAAGGTCAATACCACAGTGTGTGATACCTACAATTAAAGGGACAGTCTAGTATAAATTAAACGTTCATTATTCAGATAGGACTTTTAATTTTAATCAACTTTCCAATTTACTTTTATCATCAAATTTGCTTTTTTCTCTTGGTATTCTTAGTTTAAACTAAACATAGGTAGGCGCATATGCTAATTTCTAAGCCTTTGAGGGCTGTGCCTCTTATCACATGCTTTTTAAATCTCTTTTCAACACAAAGAGACAGAAAGAACACGTGGGCCATATAGATAACACTGTGTTCAGGCACAGGGGGTTATTTAAGATTTAGCATAAAACAATGCTAAATTTAAGACAATAGATAATAAACAGTCACAGTCATGTGATCAGGGGGCTGGAAGAAGGTTCTTAGATACAAGGTAATCACAGAGGTAAAAAGTATATTAATATAACTGTGCTGGTTATGCAAAACTGGGGAATGGGTAATAAAGGGATTGTCTATCTTTTAAAACAATAACTATTCTATGGTAGACTGTCCCTTTAAATATGGAGCAGTAAATATTCAGGTATAGGGATGCTTTGTCTGTGATTTGCACAATAGCACTTTGAGAAGAACAATTCTATTCTGCAGAGACATAATATCAAATCTAGCTTAAAGTTGTGTGGAAGAGCCAGAGGAACTCAACCCCTGTGAACTTAAAAAAAAAAAAATTAAAAAGGGAAAAGGTGAAATGCAGTGCGAGATCTCTAAACAGTCTCTGTGATGCTCTAAAGGAGTGCAGGAATAATATGGATATTAACATTTGACACAAGCTTGTAGAATTCATTCCAGAGTTCAATCATTCACTAAAGGGACAGTCTAGTCAAAATTAAACTTTCATAATTCAGATAGGGCATGCAATTTTAAACAACTTTCCAAATCAATTTTATCATCAAATTTGTTTTGTTCTCTTGGTATTCTTAATTGAAAGCTAAACCTAGGTAGGCTCATATGCTAATTTATAAGCCTCTGAAGGCTGCCTTTTTATCTAAATGCATGCATTTGACAGTTTAACACAGCTAGAGGATGTTAGTACATATGTGCCATATAGGTAACATTGTGTCCATGCCCGTGGAGTTACTTATGAGAGGGCACTAAATGGATAAAATGAAAGTCTGTCAATAGAAATGCAGTCTGCAGAGGCTTAGGAACAAGGTAATCACAGAGGTAAAAAGTATATTAATATAACCGTGCTGGTTATAAAAAAAACTGGGGAATGGGTAATAAAAAGACATGTACAATTCGTTTTGGCCGAATTTCGTTTTTGGACGAATTTTGGCCGTTTCGGAGATTCGTATGAATCTGAATTTGCAAATCGTCACCATAACAAAATTGTTTCATTGTTCATCTAAACCGCAGTTCCCAAACATCGCCAACACTAACCAAAACACTAAATAAAGCTATTAACCCCTAAACTGCCGTCCCCCCACATCACTGACACTAACTAAACGTATTAACCTTTAAACCACTGTTCCCCTACATCGCCAACACCAACTAAACCTATTAACCTCTTAACCACCACCACCCCACATCGCCAACTCTAACTAAACCTATTAACCTCTAAACTGCTGCCCCCACACATAGCCAACAATATCTAAACCTATTAACTCCTAAACCGCCACCCCCCACATCACCAAAACTAAATAAACCTATTAACCCCTAAACCGCCGCCCCCCACATCGAAAACACTAAATAAAATAATTAACCTCTAAACCGCCATCCCCCCACATCGCAACTAGCTAAATTAAACTATAAACCCCTAAACCTAACACCCCCTAACTTTAACATAATTAAAATAGACCTAAAGTAAAGTTACAATTATTTACTAACTACCTATTTAAAAATACATACAAACTTACCTGTAAAATAAAAATAAAACCTAAGCTAGTTACAATATTACTATTTACTAACTACCTAGTTAAAATAAATACAAACTTACCTGTGAAATAAAAATAAAACCTAAGTTTAAACAAAAAAAAAATTTAAATTACCTAAAATTAATAAACACTAAAATTACAAAAACAACCAATAGGATTTAACCAGCTCTCATCCTATTGGCTGATTTACATTTTTCAGCCAATAGGAATGCAACGGTACCCCAATGTAAAATGGGTACCTTGCATTCAATCCTCCGTGTGCAGCAGATGATCACATGAAGAGGACCTCCATGTCGGACCGATGGACCTCTACCTGGACCTCCACCTGCGCGCATCCACTGACCGCTCCGCCTCCGCTGGGATGAAGATAGAAGATGCCGGTCCCACGATGGATACAGATGGAGACGCCTGGATGAAGATGCTTCGCCACTGGGATGAAGAGCTTTCCCGGGACTTCTGGAACAGTGAGTAAAGATTTTGAGGTTAGTGGGTTCTTTTGGGTGTTATTTTTTTTTAGATTAGGGCTTTTTATTTTTAATAGGCTGTAAAAGAGCTGAATGCCCTTTTAAGGGCAATGCCCATACAAATGCCATTTTCGGGGCAATGGGTAGATTGTTTTTGTTTTTACTTATTTTTTTTTAATTTGGGGGGTAGTAATGTTAGGGGGTATTTGTTTAAAATGATTGGCAAAAGAGCTGTTAACTTGAGGGCAATGCCCTTTTATGGGCTATTTGTAGTTTATTATAGATATGGAATTTTTTTTATTTAGTTTTTTTTTTTTTCACAGGGGTATTAGAATAGGAATAAGTTTTATTATTCTAGATAATTTCGTTTGTTATTTTTTGTTATGGTATTTTTTTTTATTTTTGGGGTGTTCTTTTTTTTTAGCTTAAGGCTTTTTTATTTTTATGGGCTGTAAAAGAGCTGAATGCCCTTTTAAGGGCAATGCCCATACAAATGCCCATTTCGGAGGAAATGGGTAGATTAGTTTTTTTTTTTACTTATCTTTTTTTTAATTTGGGGGGGTTGTGGGGGAGTGGGTGGTTGTAGTGTTAGGTCGTATTTGTTTTATTTTATTGGCAAAAGGACAGTTAACTTAAGGGCAATGCCCTACAAAAGGCCCTTTTAAGGGCTATTAGAAGTTTATTATAGATTAGGGTTTTTTTTGTTGTTTTTTTAAATGGGGTATTAGAATAGGAATAACTTTTATTATTTTGGATAAAATAGTTCGTTATTTTTTGTAATTTTAGTGTTTATTATTTTTAGTAATGTTAGGTATTAATATTTTAATTAATGTTAGGTTTTATTATTTTTAGTAATGTTAGGTTCGCTTAGGTTTTATTTTAATTTTACAGGTAAGTTTTTATTTATTTTTAAATAGGTTGTTAATAATTGTAATTTTACTTTTGGTGTATTTTAATTATGTTAAACTTAGGGGGTGTTAGGTTTAGGGGTTAATAGTTTAATTTAGCTAGTTGTGATGTGGGAGGCGGCGGTTTAGAGGTTAATAGGTTTAGTTAGTGTTGGCGATGTAGGGGGCCATGGTTTAGAAGTTAATAGGCTTAGTTAGTGTTGGCGATGTCGGGGAACGATGGTTTAGAGGTTAATAGGTTTAGTTAGTGTTGGCGCTGTGGGCGGGCGGAAGGTTTTAAGGTTAATAGGTTTAGTTAGTGTTGGCAATGGGGGTGCGGCGGTTTAGAGGTTAATAGGTTTAGTAAGTGTCGGCGATGTCGGGGAACGCAGTTTAGAGGTTAATAGGTTTAGTTAGTGTTGGCGATGTGGGGGTGGCGGTTTAGGGGTTAATAGCTTTATTTAGTGTTGGCGATGTCGGGGAACAGCTGTTTAGAGGTTAATAGTTAGTGTTGGCGATGTGGGGGCAGCGGTTTAGGGGTTAATAGGTTTAGTTAGTGTTGGCGATGTGGGGTGGCGGCAGTTTAGGGGTTAATAGCTTTATTTAGTGTTGGTGATGTGGGGCGGCAGTTTAGGGGTTAAAAGGGTTTAGTTAGTGTTGGCGATGTGGGGGATGGCGGTTTAGGGGTTAATAGTTTTATTTAGTTGTGGCGAATGGCGGTTTAGATAATTTTGTTTCAGCAAATTTGTTATGTTTTAAGTTAATTACGGCTAGATTTAGAGTTTTGCCGCCAAAGGGGTGCGTTAGCTACGCGTGTTTTTTTTCCCCAGCACCTTTTAAACAACGCTGGTATTTAGAGTTCTTTGAAGGGCTGCGTTAGGCTCCAAAAAGGGAGCGTAGAGCATAATTTACCGCCACTTCAACTCTAAATACCAGCGTTGCTTACGGACGCGGCCAGCTTCAAAAACGTGCTTGTGCACAATTCCCCCATAGGAAACAATGGGGAAGTTTGAGCTTGAAAAAACCTAACACCTGCAAAAAAGCAGCGTTCAGCCCCATTGTTTCCTATGGGGAAACACTTCCTAAGTCTGCACCTAACACCCTAACATGTACCCCGAGTCTAAACACCCCTAACCTTACACTTATTAACCCCTAATCTGCCACCCCGCTATCGCTGACCCTGCATTTTATTATTAACCCCTAATCTGCCGCTCCGTACACCGCCTCAACCTACATTATAGCTATGTGCCCCTAATCTGCTGCCCCTAACATCGCCGACCCCTATATTATATTTATTAACCCCTAATCTGCCCTCCCAACGTCGCCGCTACCTACCTACACTTATTAACCCCTAATCTGCCGACCGGACCTCGCCGCAACTATAATAAATGTATTAACCCCTAAAACCGCCTCACTCCCGCCTCAAAAACCCTATAATAAATAGTATTAACCCCTAATCTGCCCTAATCTGCCCTCCCTAACATAGCCGACACCTAACTTGAAGTATTAACCCCTAATCTGCCGACCGGACCTCACTGCTACTCTAATAAATGTATTAACCCCTAAAGCTAAGTCTAACCCTAACCCTAACACCCCCCTAAGTTAAATATAATTTAAATCTAAAATAAAATAAATCTTATTAAATAAATTAATCCTATTTAAAGCTAAATACTTACCTATAAAATAAACCTTAATATAGCTACAATATAAATAATAATTATATTGTATCTATTTTAGGATTTATATTTATTTTACAGGCAACTTTGTATTTTTTTTAACTAGGTACAATAGCTATTAAATAGTTATTAACTATTTAATAGCTACCTAGTTAAAATAATTACAAAATTACCTGTAAAATAAATCTTAACCTAAGTTACAATTAAACCTAACACTACACTATCAATAAATTAATTAAATAACCTACAATTATCTACAATTAAATCAACTAAACTAAATTACAAAAACAAACACTAAATTACAAAAAATAAAAAAAGATTACAAGAATTTTAAACTAATTACACCTACTGTAAGCCCCCTAAAAAAATAACAAAGCCCCCCAAAATAAAAAAAATGCCCTACCCTATTCTAAAATAAAAAGTAAACAGGGCCTTTTGCGGGGCATGCCCCAAAGTAAACAGCTCTTTTGCATTTAAAAAAAAATACAATACCCCCCCAACATTACAACCCACCACCCACATACCCCTAATCTAAACCAAACCCCCCTTAAATAAACCTAACACTAAGCCCCTGAAGATCTCCCTACCTTATCTTCACTACGCCGGGTATTACCGATCCGTCCAGAAGAGGGTCCGAAGTCTTCATCCTATCCGGCAAGAAGAGGTCCAGAAGAGGCTCCGAAGTCTTCATCCTATCCGGCAAGAAGAGGACATCTGGACCGGCAGACATCTTCATCCAGGCGGCGTCTTCTATCTTCATCCATCCGGCGCGGAGCGGGACCATCTTGAAGCAGCCGACGCGGATCCATCCTCTTATTCCGGCGACTCCCGACGAATGAAGGTTCCTTTAAGTGATGTCATCCAAGATTGCTGCCCTCGAATTCCGATTGGCTGATAGGATTCTATCAGCCAATCGGAATTAAGGTAGGAAAAATCTGATTGGCTGTTTGAATCAGAACAGCCAATAGAATGTGAGCTCAATCTGATTGGCTGATTGGATCAGCCAATCGGATCGAACTTGAATCTGATTGGCTGATTCAATCAGCCAATAAGATTTTTCCTACCTTAATTCCGATTGGCTGATAGAATAGATAGGGGGGGTATTGTATGTTTTTTTTAAATGCAAAAGAGCTGTTTACTTTGGGGCATGCCCCGCAAAAGGCACTTTTAGGGGCTGGTAAGGTAAAAGAGCTGTTTACTTTTTATTTTAGAATAGGGTAGGGCATTTTTTTATTTTGGGGGGCTTTATTATTTTTTAGGGGGCTTAGAGTAGATGTAATTAGTTTAAAATTCTTGTAATCTTTTTTTATTTTTTGTAATTTAGTGTTTGTTTTTTTGTAATTTAGTTTAGTTGATTTAATTGTAGATAATTGTAGGTAGTTTATTTAATTAATTTATTGATAGTGTAGTGTTAGGTTTAATTGTAACTTAGGTTAGGATTTATTTTACAGGTAATTTTGTAATTATTTTAACTAGGTAGCTATTAAATAGTAAATAACTATTTAATAGCTATTGTACCTAGTTAAAATAAATACAAAGTGGCCTGTAAAATAAATATAAATCCTAAAATAGATACAATATAATTATTATTTATATTGTAGCTATATTAGGGTTTATTTTACAGGTAAGTATTTAGCTTTAAATAGGATTAATTTATTTAATAAGATTTATTTTATTTCATTAGATTTAAATTATATTTAACTTAGGGGGGTGTTAGGGTTAGGGTTAGACTTAGCTTTAGAGGTTAATACATTTATTAGAGTAGTGGCGAGGTCCGGTCGGCAGATTAGGGGTTAATACTTGAAGTTAGGTGTCAGCGATGTTAGGGAGGGCAGATTAGGGGTTAATACTATTTATTATAGGGTTTTTGAAATGGGAGTGAGGTGGTTTAGGGGTTAATACATTTATTATAGTTGCAGCGAGGTCCGGTCGGCAGATTAGGGGTTAATAAGTGTAGGTAGGTAGTGATGACGTTGGGGGGGGGGGGGAATTAGGGGTTAATAAATATTATGTAGGTGTCGGCGATGTTAGGGGCAGCAGATTAGGGGTACATAGGGATAATGTAGGTGGCGGCGGTGTGCGGTCGGCAGATTAGGGGTTAAAAAATTTAACTATAGTTGCGGCGATGTGGGGGGACCTCAGTTTAGGGGTACATAGGTAGTTTATGGGTGTACTTTAGAGCACAGTAGTTAAGAGCTTTATGAACCTGCGTTAGCCCATAAAGCTCTTAACTACTGACTTTTTTAGAGTTCTAACACTCACTTCAGCCAAGACTCTAAATACCAGCGTTAGGAAGATCCCATTGAAAAGATAGGATACGCAATTGGCTTTAGGGGATCTGCGGTAGGAAAAGTCGCAGCTGGAAAGTGAGCGTTAGACCCTTTCCTGACTGACTCTAAATACCAGCGGGTGGCCAAAACCAGCCTTAGGACCCCTTAACGCTGGTTTGGACGGCTAACGCAAAACTCTAAATCTAGGCGTTAGTTATTTCAGATCCATTCTTTATTCATATTCATTATTCTATTGTAAACTTAAGAATAGAATAATGAATATGAATAAAGAATGGATCCGAAATAACAAATGGATCCGAAATAATGAATGGATCTGAAAAACGATTTAACTTAACGAAACTAATTTGCCAAAACGTAATAATTTTTTTAACTTAACTCATTTCCCGAAACAAAATTATTTATTTAACTAATGAAAACGAAACGAAACAATTTTTTTAGCGTTGCACATGTCTAGTAATAAAGGGATTATCTATCTTTTAAAACAATACAATTCCTGGAGTAGACTGTCCCTTTAAGGTATCAAAAGAAAACAAAAGAAGGCACCACCATAGTGCAGAATCAGTGATATAAAAAACAACTCGCACTCGAATATATTGTACTTACAAGATGTAAGGCACTTGATAAGTGCTACAAATGCCTTCTGAGCTCTTATAGTCGCTCAGCAAACTATTCCTCGTATTCGCCAGACTCCTCTGTATCCTGTAAACAGCTCTCACTGTGTTCTTTTAGTTCAGTACCACAGGTACAGTACCACAGGTGGGTCTCAGTAGGGAATTTAAACTGCTCAAATTCACAGTATATATATATATATACAGCTCTCACAATGGTATATGTGTAAAAATCTAAAATTCTGTGGAAAGTCTGATATAAGTAAAAAGAGTTTATTTAAAAGTAATAAACCACAACGTGGTTGTGACCGCTGTATATATATACTGTGAATTTGAGCAGTTTAAATTCCCCACTGAGACCCACCTGTGGTACTGAACTAAAAGATAGCGGCTCCCAGTATAAAGATAAAGGGCTCCATGTACTAAGCAGTCAGCGAGCTACCCGCAACAAATCTCGCGTCAAAACTCGCAAACTGATATGTACAAAGCCGTCAATTGTGTTAAAACTCGCATCTTTAAAATTGCGAGCGTACTTATCCGCCAAACCTCGCTACCGCTCCATTTTTCACTGTAATTAGACACATTTGACCACCAACTCGCCAAAAAACGAATGTACTAAAAAATCTATTTGTCCGCTCGCTACAATTTCCGCTCCCACCTCGCTATTTTTGCCTCGCCACCTTTTAGGTGGCGGGCAAGGTACAAAACAATAGGAAAGTCAATCTAGACGCCAGTCTAGACATATATAAAAGGCAGTAATATCAGCATTGTACTTACAGCATAACTGGCGTCTAATTTGTCTCTCATTTCCATGTACATAAATTGCGCCCAATTTGTCGACTGTAATTAAAGAGTAATCTATTTAAATTTGTATTGTTAGTTGTCAATCTTTATAATTATTTTTATATTAATATTTATATATTATCAGATCCAGATGAAGCCATATCCAAATTGTAAATAAATATTACAAAAATAACGCTCTGTTATCACTCTTCAAAAAATTTTGAACAATAATAAAGTTGTTTAGATAAGTTGAACTTTTATAGGAGCAAAATTCTATTCCCGCGACTACTATGATGTTCGTGACACCTTGCATGTCACGTGTTAATAATTGGCCAGACAATTCAACTAAAAGTTAAGTACCATCAGCTTAGTCGCGGCGAGCGAGGCGTCAAATTTATCAACAATCCGCAACTGCTCGCGGCGGGCTAGACTTGTCTATTTATTGGGGGAATATTAGTACATAGCGACAGCGGACACCATTTCGCCCGCGGCGAGTAACGGCGAGTTTATCCGCGTCTACAATGACGGATGAATTGACGGTTTAGTACATGGAGCCCAAAGAGTTTTTCCAACTGGCTGTTTTAAGGGGTTAAAAAAAAAGGCAATGGCTTTCCAGAAAGATGCAGGCAAAGAGGAGAAACAATAACATGGTGTGTAGTAACCATGCAACTGTTGTACACAGCAGTTTAGTGCCCCTTTAAGTGTGTTAGTGTATATAGTAGAGGTGAAATTACATACTTACACATAACTTGCCATGTAATACCCATATAACTTAACCTATTTTTTTATATAAAATTATTATTTGATTAAATAAATATATATCTGTAGATATAATAACATATAGAAAATGCACATGTGGTGATTTATCTACAGTATATTTAAGAAACCCATTTTAGTCCAAGGAACAGTAAATTGTTTCCTTTGTAAGACATGTGTTCTATATATTACCAGAACTCTTTTCTTGTCACAGCATGTATATAAAATCTACAGTATTAAGAGATTTGGAAGCAGGTGCTATTACTCAAACAATACTGAAAGAAGATATTGCTAAAATGTCTTGTTTCCAAATGCACTTATGCAGAAGAATGACATCATGATTTTACCAGGGTAAGCTCTCAGTGATGCAAATAACTTGAGTACAAAATGTTTATTTAAGTTCTCTATATCTTTCTCATTGTTCACATTTTCCATTACAGCTGTGAAATTTTCTGCTTCCCATTTTGGAGGTCTCCAAGGATTCACTAACAACAAATACATTACACATGCAGTATATATAGTTTTATACAAAGCCTAATGACATGGATTGGAAATTGATTCAATGCAAAAGGAATTATCACTAACCCTACTCAGGCATTTCCCAATGGCCAATGTAAACATTTCTCTGAAGAGAGTCATGATTTAACATTACATGGTTAATGATCTTGACTCTAGAACAAATCTGAGAAGCTGGATATTGTTCATGTGTATATCTTTCTGAAATTATTTAATTTTAAAGATTCCTATGTAATATAAAATGTTTTCATGTAGAGTCACACAAAATATATTCAAAACACGATGGGATAAATTCTATTTGAATTGATAAGTTTAAGTATTTATGTCTGAAATTCCCTTAGAATAGAATGAAAATAATTGGAGAAAAAATGGTTATAAATGTCGTCAATAGTTCTATAGCATAGGGGTATTTTTCAGTTTGCTAAAGATACCACACATGTCTTTTTTTGAAGGGTTATTAAATTATAAACAATTTTATAATCCATTATAAAACCAAGGGTTTTTTTCCCCAGTGGATATTATCTATTCAAATTTCATCAATGCTTTTCAGTGAGAGTATTTTACATTTTCAAATCCATAAGAAAACACTTTTCAAGCAGAGTTTTATAGTATTTCTTTGCTTTTTGAATTTTAAATAAATGTATGGGCATGCTCAGTTGGTCATGTCCTAAATTAATAAAATATAGCTCAATTAACACATGTAAACTATGAAACTTGTATACAGCTTAAATACAGATTATGATTTCAATTAAAGGGACAGTATACACCAATTTTCATATAACTGCATGTAATAGACAATACTATAAAGAAGAATATGCACAGATACTGACAGGGGCGGAACTACCATTGGTGCAGTAGGTGCAGTCGCACCAGGGCCCAAGAGCTGGAGGGGCCAATAGCAGCCAGTCTATACATAGGTGTATGCAGAATGTTTACAATCCTAATGCAGGGGAGCCTTTTATTAGTGTAGGTTGTAGGTCCATCCTATTATCTATCTATCTATCTATCTATATCTATCTATCTGTCAATCTATCCTCAAAATCATTATACAGAGCAAAATTTATATTAATAATTTTGCTTTCCACTGAGTTACCATTGGGGGGGGGAATAAATCTTCCACCAGGGCCCTCTGTTGAGTAAGTCCGCTGATATACTGATATAAAAATCAAGTATAAAACCTTTTAAAAACATACTTAGAAGCTCTTAACTTAGCACTGTTGATGAAGTTAGGCTGGGACACCCAGTGAAAGGGGCTGGCTGGGAAAGCAGGAACAGCAGACACTCCCCCCTACCCCCTCCCCTGCATATGAAAAAAAAACTTTTACACAAATAGGAGCAAGCTGGTTTCTGTAGACAACAGTATACATCTAAATCATTGTGACTTGTTTAAAAGTCTGAAAATAAGGAGAATGTTATTATAAAATAAGCAAAACTATGCATTTTTGCACACTCCCAAATGAGCTTTATAAATGGATCATCTACAAAACATTTATGAAAACAAAAATCTAGTGTACAAAGTCCCTTTAAATATTGTAATGATATGATTACTCACAATAATATGACCTTGCTAATTGCACACACCATGAATTAGCATTCAAGCAAAACCCCCTTGGAACACCTATAGAAGTGGTAGTAATGTATAACTTATTGCTTTAAACATAATGATAGAATAAAATATGTACATAAATGTTTTTAGAGGTTTTTATTTGTAAAATGTCAATAATTATTTTTAATTATACAGAGAAACCTTGCACACAGCCAAAAACAACACTTGTGTGGAGACCTCCTCTCAGAAAGGGGGCGGGGGGACTATATAACGATGGTAGGATATACACTATACTATTTTTTACAAGTAATTAGAATGACCATAAATAATTATTGCCATATAGGTAGAGATATCATATAGATTATACATGCATATATTAAAAATAATTAATTTACCGTCACTTTAAATGAACAGTATAATGTAAAATTAAAGTCCAATACTTAGGGCCTGATATTCAAAACCTTGCTGGCATGGAGAAAATTCACACAAAATCTTTGGGATTTTTTTTTAATTTGTGTTGTAATGAAGGAATCTCTGTTTCACATAACGAACACTATGGGGCCGATATACTAACTGTTGGACGGACATGATCCGCTGTAGTGATTATGTCTGCTCAACATCGCTGAATTTAACATTGCACAAGCAGTTCTAGTGAACTGTCTGTGCAATGCCGCCCCCTGCAGATTCACGATGAATCGGCTGCTAGCAGGGGGTGTCAATCAACCCGATCGTATGTGATTGGGCGGATTGATGTCCGCCGCCTCAGAGGAGGTGAATGCGTTAAGGAGCAGCAGTCTTAAGACCGCTGCTTCTTAACTCCTGTTTCCGGCGAGCCTGAAGGTTGGCGCGGAAACAGTGGCATTGGGGCCGATACGGGAGTTGGCAAATTGGCCCCCATGTAGCAACATAAACATTAAAATTTTATTAGATATCTCTTCTACACCCCACCGGAAATGTAATTTCTTCTGCTGTCTGTGTTTACATAGCTTGTCAATGGATCCAAAACAGCACAAAAGAAGAGATGCACTCGTAGTCACAGATGTCAATGTAGGAAAACTTTATTGTAGAATTCTAAAAACCTCCTTGGCAAAGGAAGTAAAACAAACAATGTTCAAGAGGCAATGTGAGTGGTGAGAGCTCCACTCCGAGGACTGTCTGCTGATGCGTTTCAGCTCAAAAGGCTATAATCGTAGCTACAGTCTCAGATTCCCATTAGCCTTTTATGCTCATTAGGGCATACAGATTGGTTAAAATAAAAAAAACTTTTCCCGAAGTGGAGCTCTAGACACACCCACTATTGCAAATGTTGCAACAATTTGAATCACAACTATGTATTTAACAATAACTCACATTGTCAAAGGAATGAAATCTTAGATACAATATCAGCTGAGTAGCAAAAACAGTGAATCGAACATTAACATAAAACATAAAGCGGTTACTCCAATTAGACCGCTGCAAAAGAGTACAAAATTTACTGGTAGGGTGTATTGCTAAATACTCATATGTGCAAAGCCTAAGTAAAAACATGAGCAAAAACAAATGTGTAAATAAATAAATTCATACGAATACACAATCATCAAATATATCGGGAATTTCCTGCTAAAGAAATATACTTTTGAAAAATAGTACCAATGTCAATGGGAATATTTCAACAAAGACAAATAAGGATACGTAGAAACACTGCATATATCAGTGGAAGTACCAAATCTTTGTTCAAAATGCCAAACTCATACTATAGGGTGGCCATATGTGAATGATCTCGCAGAAACCAATTTAAAAGCAAAAACTCTGTGAGCGTGAATATGTACAGTTATTTACAATAAACAAGAAACCAGATTGATGAACCAAGACAGAGGATCATAATAGAACTGAATACACAGACCCAGGACCTCTACTCTCAGAAATTGATAATATCATATTCTGAGTTCAGTCCATCTGGTACTCTAGTCCTGAGTCTGTGTATCCAATAAACCTCTCTCTTGGCCAATAATTTATCTCTAATCCCTCCTCTCTCCTTACATTTGACCATTTCAATAATAGTCCACCTTAAAGAGTTAGCACTTTTGTTGTGTACCCGCTTGAAGTGCTGTACTAGCAGTGTGGTCAATTTACCAGCTTTTATGTTGGAAATGTGCTCCTTAATTCTGTCCCTTATCTCCCTTGTTGTGAGACCTGTGTATTGAATTCCACAATCAATAGAGGTGAGCAGATAAACAACATAACCTGATCTACAGTTTAGACATGAAAAATGTTTACATTTTTCTCCAGTAACAGTGCTTGCAAAACCCTCTCCTTGCTGTAAATATTCGCACGCTATGCATTGCGAATAGCTACATTTATAAGTGCCTTTGAATCTTAGCCAGGATGAGTTATCAGTGTACTCTTGCTTAAGCTGTGTTGGTGCTAATATGTTCCCAAGACTTGTGCCTCTCCTGAAAGCATATCTGCAACCCTTAGATATCACCTCTACCAAACCATCGTCAGTCTTCAACATATGAAAGTGTTTTCTAATAATGTTACAAACTTAATGGAACTGACTGCTATATTCTGTTATGAAGGATACCCCTTCAAATCTCTGTTTATCCCCTTTCTTAGGTTTTAGGAATTCTTTCCTATCAATAGCAGATATACTTATTCTAGAGGCTCTGATTTCACTTCTTTTGTAGCCCCTTTCACAGAATCTCTCCTCCAACTCCAGAGATTGCTTCTCGAATTTGTCATCCAAGGTGCTATTTCTCCTGAGCCTAATAAATTGTCCCTTTAGGACTGATTTGAAAACACGCTTTGGATGACTTCTCTGGGCATGGAGGAGAGTGTTGCCTGCGATGGGCTTCCTAAACACTTCCGTGGTAACTCCACTTTCATACGTACCTACCAAGGTGACATCTATGAAGTTTATGCTATTCTCGCCAAACTCATGAGTGAATTTGATCCCAATCTTGTTCTCATTTAGTGTCTGTACAAAGCTATTTGCTTAAGCTTCTGTACCCTTCCAAACGACAAAAAGGTCATCTTTATACCTTCTATAATAATCAATTTTTATTTTTCCAATGTTCATCACATCCAAAGCTGTGGGACAGCTCCCACCAACCCATAAACAGGTTGGCGTAAGTGGGAGAAAATTTAGCCCCCATGGCTGTCCCACATCTTTGAAGGCAATGAACACCTTCAAAAGTAAAAGAGTTATGTGTTAACAAGAACTGGGTCACTCGTAGTATGTAAGTACGAAAATCCTGATCAAAATAAGTGAACCTCTGTAGACAAAAGTTTAATGCTTCCAATCCCCTAATATGGGGGATGGAGGAATACAGGGAGGTGACATCAATAGTCAACAATAATATGAGAATGGTACTGGCACTAGGACCCAGCGAACCTGGAAAAAAAATGAGCTAAATGTAACAGTCCGGTGCTACCCCTAAAAAAAAGGTTTAGACAATAAAAGTTAAGAATTAAGGTTTAGGGTTTATTAAGCACTCTTTCCTAGTCTAAGTAGTAAGGAATTAAAAAATAACTTTTAATAATTAAAGGTAAAAATGAGGAAACAACCTCTATATAATAAATTAAACCCCACCAACCAAAATAATCAAGTGAGATAAAAAAATGCATGTATTCACCCCCCTGTTTCCTGGCCGATCGCTGCAGTCATCGGCATCAGGTGCCAGGGGTGAAAAACATGCAATAACATGCAATAACACTAATAATAGTAAACAAACTGTGGCCCTCCTGCCAAGAAAAGCCATCCAGCTCCACTAGAAGTCGCTTAGTATCTCTTAAGTAACTTGCCAGCCCCTTGACCAGTGGCTGTAAGATTTCGTCTAGCCACTGGGAGAGGGGCTCAAACATAAAGCTGATCCCACTGATAATGGGTCTGCCTTTAACATCCACATGGGACTTATGAACTTTGGGCAAAAAATTTAAAACAGGAGTCACCGGATTCTCAGCCATGAGGAATTGACTAGTTGGTAAATCTATAAAGCCTTCCTCACGGCCATCATCTATTAGGTGACCTAACTCCTGTTTGAAGTGATAGGAGGGATTAAAGTCAAGTACCTGATACTGGGCAGGGTCTGTTAGTTGTCGTAGTGCCTTTTAGATGAAAAATCTCCTGTCCATTACTACAACAGACCCACCCTTATCAGCTAATCACCAATAGTTTGTTTTCTTTTAAATGTTTAAGGGTAGTCAACTCTGTTTCACTTAGGTTTTTATGTTTTCCCCTATGAGCAGTGTATGTAAGTTTGGTAAGATCTTGTTTGATTCTCTTTTGGAACTTTTCCAAAACATTACCTCTAGTCTGTATTGGATAAAATCTGGAGGCACTAGAGAAAATGTGACCTTTATCTTTAGTACTGAGATCAAAGTTTTCAGACTCATAGGTCCCTTCTGCATACAGTGTCTCCAGAGTTTCCAAATCCCAGACTTCTTGGAATGTCAAAGGGGTGTCTCTCTCTGTTAACCCATGGTCAATGTTGTCAAGTCTTTGGTTTGTTAAAGTATTTATGAGGGTAAGATTTCTAATCAGTCTGTTCACATCCACTAGTGTTTGGAATAGGTTGAAATTTGCTGCTGGTACAAAACTCAGCCCATAGCTAAGTACCTTTCTTTCCAAATCACTCAGTGAATATGAAGACAGATTGATAACAGATTTTAATTGTACTTGGTTCTTGATCTCCCCCGACGAGGGGGGAGTGCTGACTCCTTCAGTATTCCCTTTTCTCCTTTTTCTCCCCCCACCTGGGGGCCTGGAAAAAAACTGCACAATTTCTGAACTATCTACACCTCTAGAGTTACCAACCCTTAAATCCTTACTAGTTTCCATTTGGTATATGGAAAAAGAGCCTTTACTGGTTACATTAGATGCAACAGACAACCCTTGCTCTGATAATCTGGAATCAGTTGCTATTTCTTTCTCGTCCCCACAAGTGGAGTATTCACCTGATGCCTCTGCTTCACTCTCATTAAAGGTTACTTTCTTAGATTTATTAACATTTTTATGATTTTTATTTTTCTTGCCTGTCTTGTTCCCCTTTGGAAACTTTTTCTGATCATGTGCTCTTCTATAATTGGACCTCTGTCTCCTATTCCATATATACATTTTATTAGAGTCATAATCTGATAAATCTCTAAGATATTTATCGTGTTTAATCTCCAAAATGAAACGCTTAGCTTCAGCTAAGGATTCCTGTAGGATATTGTCAAATTTGCAAAATTGTACCTCTTTACTACGTGAGTTAAAGGGACACTCAAGTCAAAATTAAACTTCCTGATTCAGATAGAGCATGCAATTTTAAACAACTTTCCAATTTACTTCCATTAACAAAATGTGCACAATCTTTTTATATTTACACTTTTTGAGTCACCAGCTCCTACTAAGCATGTGCAATAATTCACAGCATATACGTATACGCATTTGTGATTGGCTGATGGCTGTCACATGATACAGGGGGAATAGAAATAGACATAACTTTGCAATTTATTTTTTAAAAATCTACTACTCATTTGAAGTTCAGACTAAGTGCTATTGCATTGTCTTCTTATCATGCATTTGTTGATTATGCAAATCTACTGTATTGACTGGTCCTATAAGCTCAACTTGTAAGGAATCAATTTCAGTAGAAATGGATGAAAACAATATAGATTTAAATTCTATTAACATACCCATTAATTTCAGAGAGCAATTTGATAACACACTGTTCCATACTCTTATAAATTCAACATCCTCTACTGCAAATGTAGGGAACTTATTAACTCTAAGTCCCCTTGGGATCAAACCACATTTAATATATTTTTGTAAAGTCCATATGTCCCATTTTAACCTGGTTTCTTTAACAAGTAGGGACTCCATTGTGTAAAATAATTTACTTAAAGAGAATGTAGAGTGATCAGATGAAAACACAGTCTCAAGTTCCAGTATATCTCCTACTCGCTCATCAGCTGATTGTAGTGAATAAAACTTCAAAATTTAAAAAACACAGAAGACAAGAGGGGCGCCTCATGTGCGTATCAATATGCAGATCAGGTGATAATATATAGAGCCAAGTTGGAAGTCACATTTGATCCAAGTACACTATTGTACTAGTAGGTGCAGGCTAGTAACTTAGGGTGTACCAGCTAACCCTCTCCAGATGTAGATTGGTTGAAGCAAATGGATTCTGCTATCCTTGGCAGTGAGTGGAAAGTCAGTTAAAGCAGTGAAAGCTGCTATAAGTGAAGGTAAACCCAAGCTTGTATAAAACAAGTGAATTTATTAAAAACAAATTTTAAAAAACATATAAACAAGCAATGGTTTGTGATGCAACACGTTTCTCAACCCCAGCATGGGCTGTTTCATCAGGCATACTGAACCTTCTAACTGACTATCCGTTTAAACTAAACTAAAACCAATGGGAAACAGAGACACTCCCCTAGGGGTGTGTGTGAAAGTGCACAGTGATAATTGAATAATTTACAACAACAAAAACTTCACATAATTAGAAAGATAATAATCATGCTAAATAAGCAATATACATCCACAAATAACATAAAAATGCAACATTAGAACATTTTAGAATGATACATTGTACCTTCATAAAAATACATCAAAATAAAAAAATACATAGAATGATTTCGCCACATGCCCATTAGACTCAGTAAACTGTTTAGCTATGCATATAAAATACTACACAGTTTGCAGCATATAGCTAACATGGCTTAATGATTCTGAGTTTATTGAAACTCGAATAAACCTCTGCACTCCACATAAGATTCTCGATCCTTACATTAATTATTCTTGAGACCACACGATTTTGTGAAAAACTCATCGTCCACACAAGTTTCTCCCAGATACATATACTAAGCTCTATTCGTAGTAGTTTTTTATATAAAAAAAAGTGTTTTATTTTATTTTATTCCTCTTCACCTAAAGAAAATTAGGATCAACAGCATACGACTGTAAGGATCAATAAATTGTGTCCCTTAGAGATTGAGAGGTGTTGTATTCATTGTATATAAATCCTAATATATACAATCCCATCCATCTGAATAAATGAGTAGGATTGAAGCTTATAAGGGTATGTACCATGCGTTTTAAACTATGACCAATATAAGTAGGACTGAAGCATATAAGGGTATGTACCATATGTTTTAAAACTTTGATTAATTATAAACTGGTTTACTATATGAAATGGTTATAAGGCCATATGTAGATATATCCATTGTTACTAATT
Source organism: Bombina bombina (assembly GCF_027579735.1). Taxonomy (NCBI): domain Eukaryota; kingdom Metazoa; phylum Chordata; class Amphibia; order Anura; family Bombinatoridae; genus Bombina; species Bombina bombina. Next base: position 285,674,469 of record NC_069503.1, on the reverse strand, counting down.
AATTAGAACCATCTAATAGTAACTCCCCTTATCATTCTATGTATTTTTTTCTTTTTATGCATTTTTATGAAGGTACAATGTATCATTCTAAAATGTTCTAATGTTGCATTTTTATGCTATTTGTGGATATATATTGCTTCTTTAGCATGATTATTATCTTTCTAATTATGTGAAGTTTTTGTTGTTGTAAATTATTCAATTATCACTGTGGACTTTCACACACACCCCTAGGGGAGTGTCCCTGTTTTCCATTGGTTTTAGTTTAGTTTAAATGGATAGTCAGTTAGAAGGTTCAGTATGCCCGATGAAACAGACCGGTGCATTGGAGCTGAGGTGAGTGGAGGAGGGATATCATCTGGCTTATGATAGCCTTTTTGGGATATTTATTCCTGTGTTTACCCAGTGGAGTGCTATTGCCACATGTGTTTGTCATCATTGGTCATTGACTTTATTGGTAATATAGGTGCCGACACACACAAGGTTGTATAGCTTGTCAATACCTATACTTAAGTATAGAAACTTTCAGTATAGGTTGGGATACCACAAATGCCAAAATAAGGGTAAAGGAATTGATTTTAAACAATTAAATATACTCCAGCAGGTAAAATAGATAATTGGGAACAAATTAAAGGGGAGAAAAAAAATGGGTAAACTGTCCCTTTAAATATTTCTAATAATTCAAACTGTGGTGCATCTAACGGGTTGAGAATGGCTTAAAAAAAAAAAGCAAAAAAAAAATCTGTGGAGATTGCATAGTATGTTTTCAAGGAGAACGTCTGAAAGATTGTATTGAGGGCCAGAGAAAACACAATTAGAATATAATAAACTATATAAACGTTATATTATGGTGAGAAAAGGTATTTCAACCACAAGTTTATTTTACTTAATTACAATGGAATCACAAAACCGTAAATAAAAAATAATAAGCATAAACAACATTAGTGTATTAAATATATTAGCATCAATTAGTGGACTTGTACTGCATGTTCTAGATTAAAGTCTTTTGAAACAAAGATTATTTATTTTATTATCATACAGAACGCATGGAAACGAATCAAATACAATATGCAAATCTAAGCCTATTTTATTTGTAAAAATAATAATACATTTTACAAAAAGGATTTTAATAATGGATAAGTAATTGTAACTACTATAAAAAAAAGAAACATAAAGTGAAAAATGTGTTTAACTATGGTAAAATAAGAATGAATTACTTTTATTAAAATGTATTAAATATTACAAAAATATAAAAGATTATATATATATATATATATGTATCATCTATCTATCTATATGTGGGTATATATATATATATATATATATATATATATATATATATATATATATATATATATATATATATATAATTTTGTTAAGTAGGATAACACATACAAAACTGGAGTATAGATAGTATGTTCTACTATGTTGAATAATAGAAGAGTCCCTTAGGACTAAAATGTGTAATTGAATAATAATGAATGAATCTCATTTAAGAGGGAACATCACATCTTATATAGAATCTGATATCATTATAGTGAAGTACAAAATAATATTTTTTTATTATTAATTTCTCATCTGTATCATTTTTCAGTTGAAGTCAACAAATTCAACTTGTAAATACCTGCAAAGAGAGAGTTTAAAGGGTCATCATATTGTTTAAATTACATGTTCTACTCTGAAAAAGGATGTCATTTTAACACTAATAACGTTCACATGCTTTGTTTTTAACTCTCACTAAGACGTTAACTAGATGGTTAAAGTCCCATTTAGGACCCGCAAAGCACTCTTGGTCCTGAAGCAGAAACTGCTGCAGATCCAATCAGCAATGCAAATCACACATCTGGGACATGTGACTAGCGCTGCTGACTAGATGAACATATAAAGAGCCAGCAAGGCAGAATCCATCACCCACATTTATCATTGAACACATTATACCTGTTGTGCTATCTCGCCTCTGCTTTTTCAACTTATTATGTGAGAGCAGGGCTTTTCAATCATTCCAGGTGAGTCAATCCAGGGTAATTTGTTTGCCACCTCTGGGGTGTCAAATAGCATTTAAGAGCAGACTGCTGAGTCTTTTAGTTTAAAACTACTGCATGGGCTCAAAAGTTACTTTTACAGCTTGATAAACTGAGTCTAAATATGCAGATTACCCAGCAATTTACTTATGCCCAAATAACAGTGCTCAGTTTGCAGAAAAAGCATATTAATTAGGGTGTTTATTAATTCTTAGGGTCTTGTAAGGGGAGAAACATTAATAGCAGTCATGCTTTGCATCTTTAGACTTTGGAGGGTCTATGATCAATTTGGCCATCTAAAATTCAGATATGTGCCACATAACTATTGTAAGGCAGTTATAGGGCAGGGTTAACAATAAATGTGCTTCACAGAAGTTGCAGTCAGGTGCCAACATGTGGAATGGATGCTATGCCCAAACCAACAAAAAAATAAATAAAGAAATAAAAACCTGCGGCAGAGCAGGTCTATAATGTGTAGACACATGTCTTGGCTATACCAGAAAGGAAAACATGAACTAACTTTGCTATAAGAACATCTTGATGATTAATTTGATCCAAAAAATATTTTCATTTTTAGTGCACATTGCAGCATTGTGATGTTGCCAAAGGGGCCTCGTTGTAAAGGCGAGATCATGCTCTGCATCGCTTCATATTTCAACAGCTTCAAGGGGGGCGTTCCTATCTTATATAGTTGTGTGAAGTTCCCAATACATATCTCATAACTCAAACATGAACCTCTAGAAATGCAGTAAAACAATCATTAAAACCACAACACTTGCAAAAAGATTATGTAAATATTGTAATTGTAACATATTAATATGTCGGGGGGGGGGGGTTATGGTAAATTAGTTGTGCTGTATAGAACTAATTGTGTCTCAGTGATCGCACAGGTGCAAAGATGGGACTGGAGGAAAAATGGCAGGTACTCCAATAACCAAATAGGCGCAACTATAATTGATAAAAAATACAAAACTTTAATGAAAAAATGTTTAAAAAATTGTATATAATACACAATCAAGCTGGACACAAAGACAGGGAGTGAAAAAAGACAAGCCTGACGCGTTTCGCGCCCCCTAGTGGCGCTTATTCATAGGCTGCAGCACCTAGTGTGTGGTGCCTTTTTAAAGGGCAAGGAAAACCATTAACCCTTAGTGTGCAAATCATAATTAAAAACAGTGACAAGATAAAAACAACAACAAATTTACATTGGGATTACTTACAAAAAATATAGATACAGATTCAGATTCAGACATACCTAAGCCAGTGTGTGGAATAATATGATACCTAAACATGATAATGAAAAATTAATATAAACCAATTACCTAAGTATGGATACTAGTAACTAAGAGATGTCCTAGTTTTCTTAAATATGTATTAACCAACTAGTATTGTACACTATAGGGATATCACAATATTAATTTTGTAAGGGAAATGTATAATTGATTAATAGTCTCATAACTACATAGTGCCATTTCAGTTATCCGTGAAGTAGTTAATATCGCATGCTTTATTCATTCCTAGTGGTTGGCATGTATTAAGCTTTAATATCCAAAATATTTCTTTCTTATCTAAGATTTTTTGCCTATTGCCTCCTCTAATTGGAATTTTAGCGATATCAATGATTTGGACTGACATGTCAGCCTTATGGGTGAAATGTAAACCATTAAAGTGACTAGCGACTGCGGAGTCCTTAGAATAGTTTTTGACGTCTCTAACATGTTCCCCAAATCTGGTTCTGACTTCGCGTGAGGTTTTACCTACATATTGACTTTTACAGATATTACACGTTAAAAGGTAGATGACAAATCTGGTTTTGCAGTTAGCATAGAAATCTATGACATATTGTTTATTATCTACACTTGAGTAAAAGTGTGTACCCCTAATGAGGTTAGGGCAAGTTAAACAATCCCTGCTACCACATTTGTATAGCCCCTTCTTTGATAGCCAGTCTCCTGAGGGGACACTCGCAGTACCAGTAACCAAGCTGGGAGCAAGTACTTTCCCTAATGTCCTTGGTTTTTTAGGGACGTACTTGAAATTATTTACAAATGGTTTGAGAATGTCATCTCCCAAAAGGATATGGGAGTGCTTCTTTAAAATCTTTACCACTGCATCATAATTTGTTGAATACTCTGTTGTGAAGACTATAGTGTCACTAGTGACTTGGTTCTTCTTATGTGCAGTAATAGGTTGTTTATTATAAGCCTTAACTGCTAATCTGCATTGTTCAAGCCTACTTGGGTTATAGCCTCTCTTAGTAAGTCTATCTTTTAGCTCTAAAGACTGTCTGTCATAGATGGAATCATCTTGGGTATTCCTGCGTAGCCTAATAAACTGCCCTCTTGGGATGGCTTTTTTTACATGTTCTGGGTGTTGTGATGCCGCATGCAGGATTGTGTTGCCTGCCACTGGTTTTCTGTAGGTTTGAGTTACTATTTGATTATCACTAATTAATAAAGTAAGATCTAAATAGTTAATCTGTTTATCATTTACTTCACCTGTAAATCTTAAACCCATGAGATTATCACTTAAATATGACAGCAAATCATCCAAAATGACAATTTTTTTATCATTATTAACAATTAGCAAAAGATCGTCTATGTAACGAACAAAAAGCACTACTTCATCCATCCAAGGGTTATTTGTTGAAAAAATATAAGTAAGTTCCCACCATGCCACATAAATATTTGCAAAAGCTGGGGCAAATTTTGCCCCCATGGCGGTCCCCCTGATTTGTAAGTAGTACTCTTTGTCGAACATAAAATAATTGTGCGAAAGCAAAAATTGTAAGGTTTCACAAATATAATCAATTTCTTGATCACTCAGATCCGTGTCCCTTTTTAAAAAATAGTTTACTGCTCTTATGCCTAAGTGCTGTGGTATACTGGTGTATAATGAAACTATGTCAGCTGTAATCCAACTATAGTTATCTTTCCATTGGATTGTGTTTAATGTGGTAAGCAGATGTGATGTGTCCCTCAAATAGCTGAGTTGTCTTTGAGCTATAGGTTGTAATATTGTGTCAATCCATTCCCCTAGAGGTTCTAAAAGAGAACCTATGCCCGCAACAATGGGCCTTCCCGGGGGGGTATCCCTGTTTTTGTGAATTTTGGGGACATGATGAAATAACGGAGTGACTGGATAATCTGGTATTAATGTTGCCACATCTTCATTTTTAAAGATCCCCAAAATCACTCCATCTGCTACAAGTTTACCCATTTCTTTTTTAAAAATATGGACAGGGTTGCCAGGCAACAACCTATATACACTGCTGTCTGAAAGTTGTCTCCGTGCCTCCTCGAAATAGTAGGACTTATCCATGACTACGATGCTGCCACCCTTATCCGAATTTCTGATGACTATATCATCATTATTTTTAAGAGTTTTAATTGCTAGACGTTCATGATATTTCAGATTATGGGTGACAGCATCGCCGCCAGTGTCCATATCAGCTTCCAGCTTAAGTATATCTTCTTGTACCATCCTATGGAAAGCATTGACCATAGGGCCTCTAACATAAGGCTGACATGTCAGTCCAAATAAAGTCAATATGTAGGTAAAACCTCACGCGAAGTCAGAACCAGATTTGGGGAACATGTTAGAGACGTCAAAAACTATTCTAAGGACTCCGCAGTCGCTAGTCACTTTAATGGTTTACATTTCACCCATAAGGCTGACATGTCAGTCCAAATCATTGATATCGCTAAAATTCCAATTAGAGGAGGCAATAGGCAAAAAATCTTAGATAAGAAAGAAATATTTTGGATATTAAAGCTTAATACATGCCAACCACTAGGAATGAATAAAGCATGCGATATTAACTACTTCACGGATAACTGAAATGGCACTATGTAGTTATGAGACTATTAATCAATTATACATTTCCCTTACAAAATTAATATTGTGATATCCCTATAGTGTACAATACTAGTTGGTTAATACATATTTAAGAAAACTAGGACATCTCTTAGTTACTAGTATCCATACTTAGGTAATTGGTATATATTAATTTTTCATTATCATGTTTAGGTATCATATTATTCCACACACTGGCTTAGGTATGTCTGAATCTGAATCTGTATCTATATTTTTTGTAAGTAATCCCAATGTAAATTTGTTGTTGTTTTTATCTTGTCACTGTTTTTAATTATGATTTGCACACTAAGGGTTAATGGTTTTCCTTGCCCTTTAAAAAGGCACCACACACTAGGTGCTGCAGCCTATGAATAAGCGCCACTAGGGGGTGCGAAACGCGTCAGGCTTGTCTTTTTTCACTCCCTGTCTTTGTGTCCAGCTTGATTGTGTATTATATACAATTTTTTAAACATTTTTTCATTAAAGTTTTGTATTTTTTATCAATTATAGTTGCGCCTATTTGGTTATTGGAGTACCTGCCATTTTTCCTCCTGTTCGTGTATATACAGCGATTTTGAGTTGATCGCTGGCTACGGCACTCTGCCAGACCATTCCATTGGAGCATTTCACCTACCAATACCGGTTCCGGTTCCGGACGCCGCTACACCGCGCTCACCCACTGTGTATGCAAAGATGGGACTGGCTGTGAGTATTCTAGTGGGGTGGTTGGGATTTCACCTACACATATGCCCAGCATGTTGAATTCATAGAGACTCTTTTGCCCTTGTGAAGTATCTCATTTCGCAGTCATGTCTCGCTATTTAAAAGCTGAAGCGGCTGTCCAGTTATTATTTTTTCTATTATTACTATTTGACTGTTTTACTGTTTATTTCGTGCAGATGTTAGAGTGTACTGTTAGGAGAGTTGTTTCCATTTTAATATGTTTTCTTTCTGTGACGTTAGGAAGGAGTTTCTTATGATGCTGGTATCCTTCACAGTAGAACGTTTTTATACACCAATAGGTGAATGGTTGCAAGATTGATGCTGGTGCATTGATTATGATGGATAGAAATGTTTTAAATCTAGTCCATAGTTATCTAGGGTGATTTATTTGTTTGCATTACAGTCTCCTTTTAAAGGGACACTCAAGTTAAAATCAAGCTTGCATGATTCAGATAGAGCATGACATTTTCATTTCCATTAACAAAACGTGCACAGATATTTACACTTTTTGAGTCACTTTTGGAGTCACCAGCTCCTACTAAGCATGTGAAAGACTTCACAGTATATACATATATGCATTGTGATTGGCTGATGGATATCACATGATACAGAAGGAGTGGAAATAGACAGAACAACATATCTACTACTCATTTGAAGTTCAGATTAAGTGCTATTGCACTGTCTTGTTATTGTGATTTTGCTGATTATGTAAATCTACTATTTATTGGTCATTTAAGCAACCAGACATGTTAAAAATTAGGCCTGTGCAATGTGGAAGAAGGTTGCCTCTCGCGGCCTTCAGCTCTATTTATTTTTGTGAACATGCAACACGCTATGATCTGGATTTGCACAGATCTTAGTGTGTGTCATTTTTGCAAGAATAATTCCGGCTTCCGAAAAGAGCCAAAGGCCACGGGCTAGGCCTAATTTAAATGGTACACATTTTTTTAGAAATGTTTCAGCATAGTCATTAACGGAACTTGAAGCCCCATTTTTTTCACGAATCAGAAAGAGCATACAATTTTAAACAGATTTCCAATTTACTTCTATTATCAATTTTTCTTCATTCTTTTGGTATTCTTTGTTGAAAGAGCAACAATGCACCACTGAAAGCTAGCTATACACTTTGGGTGAGTCAATACCAAAGCCATATATGTGCAGCCACCAATTAGCAGCTAGTTCCTTTTAGTGTATTGCTGCTCCTGAGCCTACTTAAGTATGCTTTTCGACAAAGGATACCAAAAGAACAAAGCAAATTAGATGATAGCAGTAAATTGGAAAACTGTTTACAATTGTATGTTTAATTTAAATCATGAAAGAAAAATGTTGATTTTCATGTTCTTTTAACATTAGTTACCATTAAGATGGCTATTCATTTTCTTTGCACTTACTGCAAATAAAAAGATTAACTAAACCAGAACATTGTATTGTTTTTATAAGTCATTTTAAGAAGCAAATATGTTACTTGGCTATACATTCTGTAGCTGTTGGATGGAGATCAAGTAACAACATAAATCTTTTATTACAGTCAGACTTCCAGCTCAATATTCTTCCCTTTCTCTTAGTAGTTTTAGTTTCCCTTATGTGAATATAAATACTGTACATTTTATTGTTTTTTTTCCATTTCTTTTCTTGTCCCTCTGCACTCTATAAACTGCTCTATTTATTCAAATCAGTTCATGAACTCATAAGAAATAAATAATGTTACTTTTATAGAGCATTATTTCAAATATTTTTTTCCTTTTATGTTCCTGTCTTTTCCGAGGATGTTATAGTTTTGATATCAAATATATGTTTCATGTAGTAACATAAAATTAACTATCATTGCAGACATTTGTCTGTCAAATACAGTATGGGATGTTAGGTGTTGGACTTTCTACATTTGCTCAAAATTTTCAAAATATTTTGATATTATATCCAACAAATAATTTATTTAATTTGGAAAAATCTCTGATGGTAATGTTACTGTTTTAGAAATGTCATTTTTAGCTTAAAATGATCAAATAATGATTTTCTCAGTAAGGTAGAAATAAAAATGAAGATAGATGTGTATAAAACGAGGAAATAATTTGTCATACTAAGCCTGAAACCGTTGATGGGTACTGCAGTTTCAAAGACTTGAGCAATGATATATCATTTAAATTGAATAAATTGCATGTAACTTAAAGGGACACTGAACCCAATTTTTTTCTTTTGTGATTCAGATAGAGCATGCAATTTTAAGCAACTTTCTAATTTAATCCTATTAGCAAATATTCTTCTTTCTCTTGGTATCTTTATTTGGAAAGCAAGAATGTAAGTTTTGATGCCGGCCCATTTTGGTGAACAAACTGGGTTGTTCTTGCTGATTGGTGGATACATTCATCCACCAATAAACAAGTGCTGTCCAAGGTGCTGAACTTTCTTTTTCAAATAAAGTTAGCAAAAGAACGAAGAAAAAATGATAATAGGAGTAAATTAGAAAGTTGCTTAAAATTGCATGCTCTATCTGAATCATGAAAGAAAAAAATTGGGTTCAGTGTTCCTTTAAAGTGATGTCAAACTTTCCCCTTTCTATAAACAGATCTGGAATGTTAGCAATATTTTAGATGGTTTAATTCATCAGTTGTAATGAAGATACGCTTTAACCCCTTAACGACCAACGACGTATGGGGTACGTCCTGCAAAAAAATGCAGTTAATGACCAAGGACGTACCCCGTACGTCGTTGGTCTTTGAAAGCAGTGGAAGCGATCCTGATCACTTCCAACTGCTTTCATGTTATAGCAGTGATGCCTCGATATTGAGGCATCCTGCTATAACATTTTTTAGCCGTCCGATGCAGAGAGAGCCACCCTGTGGCCCTCTCTGCATCGGCCATCAATGGCTATGTTCGTTGGTGGGTGGGAGCTGATCCAGGGAGGCGGGTGGGTGGCCATCGGTGGGAAGGGGGGCGGGATCGAGTGCGTGCGCGTGCGCGGGTGCGCGCGCGGGAGTGGGAACCCTACACTATGGAACAACAAGTAAGGTGGTACTTGGTGGGAGAGAGGGTGGGAACATTATACATTTTAACGATCTGGGAGGGTGGGAGGTTGGGGGTTGAGGGGGGGCAGCTACACTACAGAAAATAGTAGTTTTAAAATAATAAAATAAAAAATTTGATAAACATTTGATTTCAAACTGGGTACTGGCAGACAGCTGCCAGTACCCAATATGGCGCATAATAAGGCAGAGAGGGGGGTTAGAGAGCTGTTTGGGGGGGATCAGGGAGGTTGGGGGCTAAGGGGGGATCCTACAGAGCAGAATTTTTTTTATTTTTTTTTTAAATCCCCAAATAACTCTTATTTTAGTACTGGCAGACTTACTGCCAGTACTTAAGATGGCGGGGACAATTGTGGGGTGGGGGAGGGAAGAGAGCTGTTTGGGAGGGATCAGGGGGTGTGATGTGTCATGTGGGAGGTTGATACCTACACTAAAGCTAAAATTAACCCTACAAGCTCCCTACAAGCTCCCTAATTAACCCCTTCAATGCTGGGCATTATACACGTGTGGTGTGCAACGGCATTTAGCTGCCTTCTAATTACCAAAATGCAAAGCCAAAGCCATATATATTTGCTATTTCTGAACAAAGGGGATCCCAGAGAAGCTTTTACAACAATTTATGCCATAATTGCACAAGCTGTTTGTAAATAATTTCAGTGAGAAACCTAAAATTGTGAAAAATGTAATGCTTTTTTTTATTTGTTCGCATTTGGCGGTGAAATGGTGGCATGAAATATACCAAAATGGACATAGATCAATACTTTGGGTTGTCTACTACATTATACTAAAGCTAAAATTAACCCTACAAGCTCCCTACAAGCTCCCTAATTAACCCCTTCAATGCTGGGCATAATACACGTGTGGTGCGCAGTGGCATTTAGCGGCCTTCTAAATACCAAAAAGCAATGCCAAAGCCATATATGTCTGCTATTTCTGAACAAAGGGGATCCCAGAGAAGCATTTACAACCATTTATGCCATAATTGCACAAGTTGTTTGTAAATAATTTCAGTGAGAAACCTAACGTTTGTGAAATAATTTGGGAAAAAGTGAACAATTTTTTGTATTTGATCGCATTTGGTAGTGAGATGGTTGCATGAAATATACTAAAATGGGCCTAGATCAATACTTTGGGATGTCTTCTAAAAAAAAATATATACATGTCAAGGGATATTCAGGTATTCCTGAAAGATATCAGTGTCCCAATGTAACTAGCGCTAATTTTGAAAAAAAGTGGTTTGGAAATAGCAAAGTGCTACTTGTATTTATTTCCCTATAACTTGCAAAAAAAAAAAAAGAACATGTAAACATTGGGTATTTCTAAACTCAGGACAAAATTTAGAAACTATTTAGCATGGGTGTTTTTTGGTGGTTGTAGATGTGTAACAGATTTTGGGGTTCAAAGTTAGAAAAAGTGTGTTTTTTTCCATTTTTTCCTAATATTTTATAATTTTTTTATAGTAAATTATAAGATATGATGAAAATAATGGTATCTTTAGAAAGTCCATTTAATGGCGAGAAAAACGGTATATAATATGTGTGGGTACAGTAAATGAGTAAGAGGAAAATTACAGCTAAACACAAACACAGCAGAAATGTAAAAATAGCCTTGGTCCCAAACGGACAGAAAATGGAAAAGTGCTGTGGTCCTTAAGGGGTTAAAGGACCGTCTACTTTGTATTGTTTAAAATGATAGATAATTCATTTATTACCCTTTATTACCCATCCCCCATTCACCAACATGGCTATATCAATATACTTTTTACCTCTGATTACTCTGGTAGCCCACTTCTAAATTAATTTTTTTTGTGTGTGAACGGTTTGAACTGTTCTCCAATCTGCACTTTAGCTACAGTATAGCTAGAATGCCAATTGGAGAACATTTAAATGCATTAAAGTGAAAGTCAACCATAGTGTTTTTGAAACGCTAGGGTTGACTGTTGAAATAAATAAAGTGCACTTTCATTCATAAAGTATAAGATACTTCTTGCAGAAAGTGCCTTTATTCGTTTCAACCGTTCGCCATTCTTAGCTGCTACAGCAGCCCACGGCAAAAAATATTTTGGCAAATAGCCGTGCGTTAAATCCGGGGCTCCCATGGGCGCTAAACCGGATTTACGGTTTAAAAAATTTTGGCCGTGGGCTGCCGTAGCAGCTAAGAACGGCGAAAGGTTGAAACTAATAAAGGCACTTTCTGCGTGAAGTATCTTATACTTCATGAATGAAAGTGCCCTTCATTTGTTTCAACAGTCAACTCTAGAGTTTCAAAAACTTTATATTTACTAGTCATGCACCCAGACAGAAGATTTGTTATAGATGAATTCCACTCGTATTAAAAGTTGAAAGTAAATGCGATTGCTTAAGCACAATTGAAGTTAATGCACCTCAGGTTAGCGCAAGGTTTGAGCTCTGGTTAACTGTTTAGTGAAACAAAAAAGTCTCACAAAGCATCAAAAATACATTAAAAAGTACACTTACACTCATAATAACACCATCTAATAAAAATTATTTAAAAAAATATATTGCACAAAAAGGGTTCAAAGACATGAGGTCTCAGGTGTTATATGTCTAAATATGTATATGCATGTATGTATATATACATATATATATATATATATATATATATATGTCTATATAGGTGTACATATGTATGTATTTAGCATACAAAGAAAGAAGCGCTCTACCAGGAACAAACAACAGCTCATTAGCTAGTTCTATGGTGATTTACCACCTGGAAGCAGCCTCTTTTAGACCAGTGTGCTTTTCACAAACAAAAAATTTCCTGAAGTATATCAGTCTGATCCCGCTAATTAAGGTCATTCCAGCCCCGAAATACCAGGCAATTCTCCTCTGAACAAGGAACATGACAACCCCAGACCATCGTAAAGGCCTCCTATGGGCCTCATCAGTGAGGTGAAGCCACATTCCTCTAAGCACACTGGGCAAGTAGTCCATGTCTGGTTTCCCCCATCACCCATAGGGAGACTTCCACAGGGTCATATTATTTTGCATACAAAGAGAGAAGCGCTCTACCAGGAATGAACAACAGCTCATTAGCTAGTTCTATGGCGATTTACAACCCGGAAGCAGCCTCTTTTAAACCAGTGTGCTTTTCACAAAGGAAAACTTTCCTGAAGTATATCAGTCTGATCCCGCCAATTAAGGTCAGTCCAGCCCCGAAATACCAGGCAATTCTCCTCTGAACAAGGAACATGACAACCCCAGACGATCGTTTCGGCCTCCTATGGGCCTTGTCAGTGAGCGACTGATATGCTACAGGAAATTTTTACTCTGTGAACAGCATTACTGGGCTAAAAAGCTGCACCCAGGTGGTAAATTGCTATAGAACAGGCTAACAATGGTATTGAGCCAGTTGTTTGTTCCTGTGAGTGCACTTCTCTCTGTATGTATTTAGTCTCCATATGGGAAAAAGGGGCAACCAGATGTGGACTCCTTGCTCAGTGTACTTAGAGGAATATGGCTATACCTCCCTGACGAGGCCCAATAAAGGCCAAACCGATTGTCTGGGGTTGCTGCGCTCCTTGTTCAGAGAGGAATTGCCTGGTATTTCGGCGCTGGACTGACCGTAATAGGCGGGATCAGACTGATATACTACAGGAAAGTTCTAATCTGTGAACAGCATTACTGGGCTAAAAAGCTGCACCCAGGTGGTAAATTGCCATAGAACAGGTTAACAATGGTATTGAGCCAGTTGTTCATTCCTGTAAGTGCACTTCTCTCTGTGTGTATTTAGTCTCCCTATGGGAAAAAGGGGCAACCAGACATGGACTCCTTGCTCATTGTGCTTAGAGGAATATGGCTACATCTCACTGACGAGGCCCAATGAAGGCCGAAACGATCGTCTGGGGTTGCTGTGTTCCTTGTTCAGAGAGGAATTGCCTGGTATTTCGGCGCTGGACTGACCGTAATAGGCGGGATCAGACTGATATACTACAGGAAAGTTCTACTCTGTGAACAGCATTACTGGGCAAAAAAGCTGCACCCAGGTGGTAAATCGCCATAGAACAGGCTAACAATGGTATTGCAATATCCAAAACTATATGATAGGCTTTTCCTTTGAGTAAAGAGTTTGTGTAGATATCCCTATGTGAACAACTCCCAATGAGGAAATGAGAGTGTAATTAGATAGGAACAACAGTTAGTAGTTTTTAATCAGAGAGATCCCACTGACAAACAATGTTTTACAGGGATATTTTTAGTAGGAGATGTACTTTGGATTAAGCTTTATTATTAAGCTTTTTCTGCTGTCATTGAGTGCATTGATATACTTTTAGTGGGTAGGTACTGAATGTAACCCTCTGAGTGTCTTTGAAAGTCAATGGCTTATGAAGAGTAACTACGATCAACATACAAGCAATGCAGTCAGTGTGGTAATGAATGGCAATAAGATAATTATACTTGCGGTTGGATCAGATCAGCCGTGCTTACGGTTTGTGCCACAATCCGGAGGTGCAGGTTTGGATGTAGGAGACCCTGGGCTCATTCCGGTATCCGGAGCTGCGGATTAACTTGTAAGAAGTCCTCATGCTAGCACGCTTAGGAGCAGCGTCTTGTGCGACTTGTTCAGCACACTGTCCGTTTGGATGACGTCACCGGTCGGCTGATTCAGCGTAGCTGTGGCTGCAGATGCAGCGGAGGGCAGTCCGAGAAGGGAGAGGGAGACCTGAGAGACGGAATTTTCAAACAGGCTGCTTTAGCAAGTTAAGGTGAGAGTTATACTCAGTGATGTACAGGCAGGATAGGTATATGATCGCTATGAAGCAAAATTAGAACTTCTTAAGAATATAGGCTTGAGTAATTAGTTTAGGCAGTGATATTCTTAAGTTAGACTAGGAGAAATCAGCATTCCCAAACACTTGCATTAATCAAGCAGTTTGTAAGGGAATAAGCTCCTCCTTCAGTAGGGAGTTGAAGAGGAAGTGAGGAATGTCTCTTAAAGCGGTAGTAGACATGACTGGTATTGAGCTAGTTGTTCGTTCCTGTGAGTGCACTTCTCTCTGTATGTATTTAGTCTCTGTATGGGAAAAAGGGGCAACCAGACGTGGACTCCTTGCTCAGTGTGCTTAGAGGAATATGGCTACACCTCACTGATGAGGCCCAATGAAGGCCGAAACGATCGTCTGGGGTTGCTGTGTTCCTTGTTCAGAGAGGAATTGCCTGGTATTTCGTCGCTGGACTGACCGTAATAGGTGGGATCAGACTGATATACTTCAGGAAAGTTCTACTCCGTGAACAGCATTATTGGGCTTATTAATCTGCACCCAGGTGGTAAATTGCCATAGAACAGGCTAACAATGGTATTGAGCAAGTCGTTCGTTCCTGTGAGTGCACTTCTCTCTGTATGTATTTTGTCTCCCTATGTATGGCCTAGATTTAGAGTTTTGCGGCCAAAGCGGTGCGTTAGCTACGCGTGTTTTTTTCCCCCCGCACCTTTTAAATAACGCTGGTATTTAGAGTTTTCTGAAGGGCTGCGTTAGGCTCCAAAAAGGGAGCGTAGAGGCATATTTACCGCCACTTCAACTCTCAATACCAGCGTTGCTTACGGTAGCGGCCAGCTTGAAAAACGTGCTCGTGCACGATTCCCCCATAGGAAACAATGGGGCAGTTTGAGCTGCAAAAAAACCTAACACGTGCAAAAAATCAGCGTTAAGCTTCTAATGCAGCCCCATTGTTTCCTATGGGGAAACACTTCCTAAGTGTGCACCTAACACCCTAACATGAACCCAGAGTCTAAACACCCCTAACCTTACACTTATTAACCCCTAATTTGCCGCCCCCGCTATCGCTGACTCCTGCATATTATTATTAACCCCTAATCTGCCGCTCAGTACACCGCTGCCATCTACATTATACCTAAGTACCCCTAATCTGCTGCCCCTAACAGCGCCGACCCCTATATTATATTTATTAACCCCTAATCTGCACCCCCAACATCGCTGCTACCTTACCTACACTTATTAACCCCTAATCTGCCAACCGAACCTCGCCGCCACTATAATAAATGTATTAACTCCTAAACTGCCGCACTCCCGCCTTGCAAACCCTATAATAAATAGTATTAACCCCTAATCTGCCCTCCCTAACATCGGCGACACCTAACTTCAAGTATTAACCCCTAATCTGCCGACCGGACCTCGCCGCTACTCTAATAAATGTATTAACCCCTAAATCTAATTCTAACCCTAACCCTAACACCCGCCTAAATTAAATATAATTTTAATCTAACGAAATAAATAATTTCTTATTAAATAAATTAATCCTATTTAAAGCTAAATACTTACCTGTAAAATAAACCCTAATATAGCTACAATATAACGAATAATTATATTGTAGCTATTTTTTTTAACAGCCAATAGAATGCAAGCTCAATCTGATTGGCTGATCCAATCAGCCAATCGGATTGAACTTGAATCTGATTGGCTGATTCAATCAGCCAATCAGATTTTTCCTACCTTAATTCCGATTGGCTGATAGAATCCTATCAGCCAATCGGAATTTGAGGGACGCCATCTTGGATGACGTAATTTAAAGGAACCTTCAATCGTCGTTAGTCCGTCGGTGAGGAAGGATGGCTCCGCATCGGCTGCTTCAAGATGGACCCGCTCCGCTCCGGATGGAAGAAGATAGAAGATGCTGCCTGGATGAAGACTTCCGACCCTCTGGAGGACCTCTTCTGGCCGGATAGGATGAAGACTTCGGACCCTCTGGAGGACCTCTTCTGGCTGGATAGGATGAAGACTTCGGACCCTCTTCTGGACGGATCGGTGATACCCGGCTGGGTGAAGACAAGGTAGGAAGATCTTCAGGGGCTTAGTGTTAGGTTTTTTAAGGGGGGTTTGGGTGGGTTAGAGTACGGGTATGTGGGTGGTGGGTTGTAATGTTGGGGGATATTGTATGTTTTTTTTACATGCAAAAGAGCCGATTTCTTTGGGGCATGCCCCGCAAAAAGCCCTTTTAAGGGTTGGTAAGGTAATAGAGCTGTTAACTTTTTATTTTAGAATAGGGTAGGGCATTTTTTTATTTTGGGGGGCTTTGTTATTTTTTTAGGGGGCTTAGAGTAGGTGTAATTAGATTAAAATTCTTGTAATCTTTTTTTTTTTGTAATTTAGTGTTTGTTTTTTTTGTAATTTAGTTTAGTTGATTTAATTGTAGGTAATTGTAGTTAATTTTTTTAAATTTATTTATTGATAGTGTAGTGTTAGGTTTAATTGTAACTTAGGTTAGGATTTATTTTACAGGTAATTTTGTAATTATTTTAACTAGGTAGCTATTTAATAGCTATTGTACCTAGTTAAAATAAATACAAAGTTGCCTGTAAAATAAATATAAATCCTAAAATAGCTACAATATAATTATTCATTATATTGTAGCTATATTAGGGTTTATTTTACAGGTAAGTATTTAGTTTTAAATAGGAATACTTTAGTTAATAATATTTAATTTATTTCGTTAGATAAAAATTATATTTAACTTAGGGGGGTGTTAGGGTTAGGGTTAGACTTAGCTTTAGGGTTTAATACATTTATTAGAGTAGCGGCGAGGTCCGGTCGGCAGATTAGGGGTTAATACTTGAAGTTAGGTGTCGCCGATGTTAGGGAGGGCAGATTAGGGGTTAATACTATTTATTATAGGGTTTGCGAGGCGGGAGTGCAGCGGTTTAGGGGTTAATACATTTATTATAGTGGCGGCGAGGTCCGGTCGGAAGATTAGGGGTTAATAAGTGTAGGTAAGGTAGCGGCAACGTTGGGGGGGGGGCAGATTAGGGGTTAATAAATATTATGTAGGGGTCGGCGATGTTAGGGGCAGCAGATTAGGGGTACATAGGTATAATGTAGGTGGCGGCGGTGTGCAGTCGGCAGATTAGGAGTTAAAAAATTTTATTAGAGTGGCGGCGACCTCGGTTTAGGGGTACATAGGTAGTTTATGGGTGTTAGTGTACTTTAGAGCACAGTAGTTAAGAGCTTTACAAACCGGCGTTAGCCCATAAAGCTCTTAACTCCTGACTTTTTTCTGCGGCTGGAGTCTTGTCGGTAGAGGTGTAACGCACACTTCAGCCAAGACTCTAAATACCGGCGTTAGGAAGATCCCATTGAAAAGATAGGATACGCAATTTGCGTAAGGGGATCTGCAGTATGGAAAAGTCGGGGCTGGAAAGCGAGCGTTAGACCCTTTCCTGGCTGACTCTAAATACCAGCGGGCGGTAAAAAGCAGTGTTAGGACCCCTTAACGCTGGTTTTGACGGCTAACGCAGAACTCTAAATCTAGGCTTATGTATTTATATGTGTATATATGTATTTACAGACATATATACACATATAAACACATTCAAACATATGTACACATATATATACATATATAAGTGCATTGGAACCCAATGCAGTTAAGTAGATTAAAACATGTAAAATCATATTTGTGCAATATTCATAATTAATAAAGTGTTATAGTGTGTATTTAATGTAAATATTTCACATTCCAATGTTCTGCACATAGCAGAATGTGTTCTATGTATTTATAAATAGATTTTTCTATATACAGGGAGTGCAGAATTATTAGGCAAATGAGTATTTTGACCACATCATCCTCTTTATGCATGTTGTCTTACTCCAAGCTGTATAGGCTCGAAAGCCTACTACCAATTAAACATATTAGGTGATATGCATCTCTGTAATGAGAAGGGGTGTGGTCTAATGACATCAACACCCTATATCAGGTGTGCATAATTATTAGGCAACTTCCATTCCTTTGGCAAAATGGGTCAAAAGAAGGACTTGACAGGCTCAGAAAAGTAAAAAATAGTGAGATATCTTGCAGAGGGATGCAGCACTCTTAAAATTGCAAAGCT
Organism: Bombina bombina; assembly: GCF_027579735.1. Taxonomy (NCBI): domain Eukaryota; kingdom Metazoa; phylum Chordata; class Amphibia; order Anura; family Bombinatoridae; genus Bombina; species Bombina bombina. Next base: position 285,655,991 of record NC_069503.1, on the reverse strand, counting down.
TCTGAAGCGTGATCATCGAACAATCAAGCGTTTCATTCAAAATAGTCAACAGGGTCGCAAGAAGCGTGTGGAAAAACCAAGGCGCAAAATAACTGCCCATGAACTGAGAAAAGTCAAGCGTGCAGCTGCCAAGATGCCACTTGCCACCAGTTTGGCCATATTTCAGAGCTGCAACATCACTGGAGTGCCCAAAAGCACAAGGTGTGCAATACTCAGAGACATGGCCAAGGTAAGAAAGGCTGAAAGACGACCACCACTGAACAAGACACACAAGCTGAAACGTCAAGACTGGGCCAAGAAATATCTCAAGACTGATTTTTCTAAGGTTTTATGGACTGATGAAATCAAAGTGAGTCTTGATGGGCCAGATGGATGGGCCCGTGGCTGGATTGGTAAAGGGCAGAGAGCTCCAGTCCGACTCAGACGCCAGCAAGGTGGAGGTGGAGTACTGGTTTGGGCTGGTATCATCAAAGATGAGCTTGTGGGGCCTTTTCGGGTTGAGGATGGAGTCAAGCTCAACTCCCAGTCCTACTGCCAGTTTCTGGAAGACACCTTCTTCAAGCAGTGGTACAGGAAGAAGTCTGCATCCTTCAAGAAAAACATGATTTTCATGCAGGACAATGCTCCATCACACGCGTCCAAGTGCTCCACAGCGTGGCTGGCAAGAAAGGGTATAAAAGAAGAAAATCTAATGACATGGCCTCCTTGTTCACCTGATCTGAACCCCATTGAGAACCTGTGGTCCATCATCAAATGTGAGATTTAAAAGGAGGGAAAACAGTACACCTCTCTGAACAGTGTCTGGGAGGCTGTGGTTGCTGCTGCACGCAATGTTGATGGTGAACAGATCAAAACACTGACAGAATCCATGGATGGCAGGCTTTTGAGTGTCCTTGCAAAGAAAGGTGGCTATATTGGTCACTGATTTGTTTTTGTTTTGTTTTTGAATGTCAGAAATGTATATTTGTGAATGTTGAGATGTTATATTGGTTTCACTGGTAAAAATAAATAATTGAAATGGGTATATATTTGTTTTTTGTTAAGTTGCCTAATAATTATGCACAGTAATAGTCACCTGCACACACAGATATCCCCCTAAAATAGCTATAACTAAAAACAAACTAAAAACTACTTCCAAAACTATTCAGCTTTGATATTAATGAGTTTTTTGGGTTCATTGAGAACATGGTTGTTGTTCAATAATAAAATTAATCCTCAAAAATACAACTTGCCTAATAATTCTGCACTCCCTGTATATGTGTATATATCTATATTCTTTAAAAACCCAAAATCATCCTATATCAAATCTGACAAGAACTGGTGAACCTGATTAATTTATAATCTCATAGTGCAATGTCTCTCATTCTTGTTAATGGAAGAATGGTCTGGTGTTTTGGTATGAATGCATGTTGAAAACAATGCTTACAGCTTTATTTTCTGCTGCTGCTTAGCTTACTCATTGAAGTAAAACAGCATGTTGGCAGAGAATGCTGCCAGGAGCCTTTGCTCTTCATATCTTTGTTACAGTCTTATCGCTACAGGAAAAAAGCTGTAGGATAGTGAAATAGGAACATTATAAGTTCATTATTGCCCTGAAAAAAGACCCCTTTGTCCAACATAATGTGGCATTTTATCCTCTGAAAACAATTGAAACGTTCTTTTTACCATAAAATCTCAATAGGTGGTCTATGTATTCCCTTTCAGAAGATTATTATTGGTTTAACTCAGTTATCTCATTTTGAGTTCCAAAAACCCATTTAATTTCTCAATTTGTTATTTTTACCTGGTAGTGTGTTTTTTTTTTTTTAAAAGAACTTAATGCATTGCTTAGTTACCTACAGTATGTTGTTCTTAACACAATTAGGGCCTTATAAGTGGAGCACAATATATCGCTTTCGCTGAAGCAATATTTGCGTTTCACTTTGTAATACCAGCTTACGCTAATTGAATGGAAGCATTGCGTTCTCAGGAGCTTGCTTCCATAGGCTCCAATGGGAGCCTCATTCTTATGCATCAGAACCTTGCGCAGTGAAGGGGTAAGTAGCGCAGCGATGGCAACAATTTTTTAAATATATATACAGGTATATGACTATATACATATATATTTATGTGTTATTTTTCAGCCATTTTTCTTTCTCCATTGACTTCTATGAGAAATGTGAAAATGTGTTCGTGTTTGCGAGATCTCGGGTGTTTTTTTTTTCTCCTTTTTTTCTCCTTTTTTTTCTCCATTGATTTCTATGGGGGAATATATACACACACATGCAAAATGCTGTTAGGATTTTTTCGGTATTCAAGTTACCGCTTGCGCAACAGGAACAACATAATTTATGTAAGAACGTACCTGATAAATTAATTTCTTTCATATTGGCAAGAGTCCATGAGCTAGTGACGTATGGGATATACATTCCTACCAGGAGGGGCAAAGTTTCCCAAACCTCAAAATGCCTATAAATACACCCCCCACCACACCAACAATTCAGTTTAATGAATAGCCAAGAAGTGGGGTGATAAGAAAGGTGTGAAAGCATCAACAAGGAATTGGAATAATTGTGCTTTATACAAAAAAAATCATAACCACCATAAAAAGGGTGGGCCTCATGGACTCTTGCCAATATGAAAGAAATGAATTTATCAGGTAAGTTCTTACATAAATTATGTTTTCTTTCATGTAATTGGCAAGAGTCCATGAGCTAGTGACGTATGGGATAGCAAATACCCAAGATGTGGAACTCCACGCAAGAGTCACTAGAGAGGGAGGGATAAAAATAAAGACAGCCAATTCCGCTGAAAAAAAAGAATCCACAACCCAAATCAAAAAGTTTTAATCTTTTAATGAAAAAAACTGAAATTATAAGCAGAAGAATCAAACTGAAACAGCTGCCTGAAGAACTTTTCTACCAAAAACTGCTTCTGAAGAAGAGAAAAATGGTAGAATTTAGTAAAAATATGCAAAGAAGACCAAGTTGCTGCTTTGCAAATCTGATCAACAGAAGCTTCATTCTTAAAAGCCCAGGAAGTAGAAACTGACCTAGTAGAATGAGCCGTAATCCTCTGAGGCGGGGATTTACCAGACTCCACATAAGCTTGATGAATAAAAAGTTTTAACCAAGAAGCCAAAGAAATAGCAGAAGCTTTCTGACCTTTCTTAGGACCAGAAAAGATAACAAATAGACTAGAAGTCTTTCTGAAATCTTTATTAGCTTCAACATAATATTTCAAAGCTCTTACCACATCCAAAGAATGCAAAGATATTTCCAAAGAATTCTTAGGATTAGGACACAATGAAGGGACAACAATTTCTCTACTAATATTGTTGGAATTCACAACCTTAGGTAAAAATTTAAATGAAGTCCGCAAAACTGCCTTATCCTGATGAAAAATCAGAAAAGGAGACTCACAAGAAAGAGCAGATAATTCAGAAACTCTTCTAGCAGAAGAGATAGCCAAAAGAAACAATACTTTCCATGAAAGTAATTTAATGTCCAGAGAATGCATAGGCTCAAACGGAGGAGCCTGTAAAGCTCACAAAACCAAATTAAAACTCCAAGTAGGAGAGATTGACTTAATGACAGGCTTGATACGAACCAAAGCCTGAACAAAACAACGAATGTCAGGAAGATTACCAATTTTTCTGTGAAACAGAACAGAAAGAGCATAGATTTGTCCTTTCAAGGAACTTGTGGACAAACCCTTGTCCAAACCATCCTGAAGAAACTGTAAAATTCTAGGAATTCTAAAAGAATGCCAAGAGAACTTATGAGAGGAACACCATGAAATGTAAGTATTCCAAACTCGGTAATAAATCTTTCTAGACACAGATTTACGAGCCTGCAACATAGTATTGATCACTGAGTCAGAGAAACCTCTATGACTAAGCACTAAGCGTTCAATCTCCATACCTTCAAATTTAATGATTTGAGATCCTGATGGAAAAATGGACCTTGAGACAGAAGGTCTGACCTTAACGGAAGTGGCCAAGGTTGGCAACTGGTTCCGAACAAGATCCGCATACCAAAACCTGTGTGGCCATGCTGGAGCCACCAGCAGTACAAACGAACGTTCCATCATGATTTTGGAAATCACTCTTGGAAGAAGAACTAGAGGCGGAAAGATATAAGCAGGTTGATAATTCCAAGGAAGTGACAACGCATCCACTGCTTCCGCCTGAGGATCCCTGGATCTGGACAGATACCTGGGAAGTTTCCTGTTTAGATAAGAAGCCATCAGATCTATTTCTGGAAGCCCCCATATCTGAACAATCTGAAGAAACACATCTGGGTGAAGAGAACATTCTCCCGGATGCAAATCTGGTGACTGAGATAATCTGCTTCCCAATTGTCTATACCTGGGAAATGAACCGCAGAGATTAGACAGGAGCTGGATTCTGCCAATGCAAGTATCCGAGATACTTCTTTCATAGCCTGAGGTCTGTGAGTCCCACCTTGATGATTGACATACGCCACGGTTGTGACATTGTTCGTCTGAAAACAAATAAACGATTCTCTCTTCAGAAGAGGCCAGGACTGAAGAGCTCTGAAAATCGCACGGAGTTCCAAAATATTGATTGGTAATCTCACCTCTTGAGATTTCCAAACCCCCTGCACTGTCAGAGATCCCCAACCTGAAAGACTCGCATCTGTTGAAATCACAGTCCAGATTGGATGAAGAAAAGAGGCCCCTTGAACTAAACGGTGGTGATTTAACCACCATGTCAGAGAAAGTCGAGTATTGGGATTTAAGGATATCAATTGTGATATCTTTGTATAATCCCTGCACCAAAGGTTCAGCATACAAAGCTGAAGAGGTCTCATGTGAAAACGAGCAAAGGGGATCACGTCCGATGCTGCAGTCATGAGACCTAAAACTTCCATGCACATAGCTACTGAAGGGAATGACTGAGACTGAAGGTTCCGACAAGCTGAAACCAATTTCAGACGTCTTTTGTCTGTTAGAGACAAAGTCATGGATACTGAATATATTTGGAATCCCAAAAAGGTTACCCTTGTCTGAGGAATCAAGGAACTTTTTGGGAAATTGATCCTCCAACCATGTTTTTGAAGAAACAACACGAGTTGATTCGTGTGAGATTCTGCAGAATGTAAAGACTGAGCAAGTACCAAGATATCGTCCAAATAAGGAAACACCGCAATACCCCGCTCTCTGATTACAGAGAGAAGGGCACCGAGAACCTTTGAGAAGATCCTTGGAGCTGTTGCTAGGCCAAAAGGAAGAGCAACAAATTGGTAATGCTTGTCTAGAAAAGAGAATCTCAGGAACTGATAGTGATCTGGATGAATTGGAATATGAAGATATGCATCCTGTAAGTCTATTGTGGACATATAATGCCCTTGCTGAACAAAAGGCAGAATAGTCATTATAGTCACCATTTTGAATGTTGGTATTCTTACATAACGATTCAAAATTTTTAGATCCAGAACTGGTCTGAAAGAATTCTCTTTCTTTGGTACAATGAACAGATTTGAATAAAACCCCAGATCCCGTTCCAGATATGGAACTGGCACAATTACCCCAGATGACTCCAGGTCTGAAACACATTTCAGGAAAGCCTGAGCCTTTACTGGGTTTACTGGAATGCGTGAGAGAAAGAACCTTCTCACAGGCGGTCTTACCTTGAAACCTATTCTGTACCCTTGAGAAACAATGATTTTGAATAGAACTGATCCAAACATCTTTGAAAAATCGTAATCTGCCCCCTACCAGCTGTGCAGACTTGGGAGCTGGTTTCGATTTTCTAAAAGGCTTGGATTTATTCCAGACTGGAGAAGGCTTCCAATTGGAAACCGTTCCTTTAGGGGAAGGGTCAGGCTTCTGTTCCTTATTCTGGCGAAAGGAACGAAAACAGTTAGTAGCCCTAAATTTACCCCTAGATTTTTTATCCTGAGGCAAAAAAACTCCCTTCCCCCCAGTGACAGTTGAAATGATAGAATCCAACTGAGAACCAAATAATTTATTACCTTGGAAAGAAAGAGAAGGCAACGTTGACTTAGAAGTCATATCTGCATTCCAAGATTTAAGCCATAAAGCTCTTCTAGCTAAAATAGCTAAAGACATATACCTGACATCAATTCTAATGATATCAAAAATGGCATCACAAATGAAATTATTAGCATGTTGAAGAAGTTTAACAATGCTATACACAATATGATCTGGTACTTGTTGCTCTAAAGCATCCAACCAAAAAGTAGAAGCTGCAGCAACATCAGCCAAAGAAATAGCAGGCCTAAGAAGATTACCTGAACATAAATAAGCCTTACTTAGAAAAGATTCAAGCTTCCTATCTAAAGGATCTTTAAAAGAAGTACTATCTGTCATAGGAATAGTAGTACGTTTAGCAATAGTAGAGATAGCCCCATCAACTTTGGGGATTTTTTCCCAAAACTCCAATCTATCAGCCAGCAAAGGGTACAGTTTCTTAAACCTTAAAGAAGGAGTAAATGAAGTACCCAAACTATTCCATTTCCTAGAAATTACATCTGAAATAGCATCAGGAACTGGAAAAACCTCTAGAATAACTACACGAGGTTTAAAAACTGAATTTAAACGTTTACTGGTTTTAATATCAAGAGGACAAGACTCCTCCATATCTAATGCAAGCAACACCTCTTTAAGTAAAGAACAAATAAACTCCATCTTAAATAAATATGAAGATTTGTCAGTGTCAATATCTGAGGCAGAATCTTCTGAACCAGATAGATCCTCATCAGAGACAGATCAATCAGAATGTTGGCGGTCATTTAAAAATTAATCTGATTTATGAGAAGTTTTAAAACACCTTTTACGTTTATTAGAAGGTGGTATAACAGACAGAGCCTTCTGAATAGAATTAGAAACAAATTCTCTTACATTAACAGGAATATCCTGAACATTAGATGTTGAAGGAACAACAACAGGTAATGGATTATTACTAATGGAAATATTGTCTGCTTTTGAAAGTTTATCATGACAACTATCACAAACTACAGCCGGAGGAACAGTTACCACAAGTTTACAACAAATGCACTTAGCTTTGGAAGAACCGACATCAGGCAGCAGCTTTCCAGAAGTAGATTCTGATACAGGGTCAGCTTGAGACATCTTGCAATATGTAATAGAAAAAACAACATATAAAGCAAAATTATCAAATTCCTTAAATGACAGTTTCAGGAATGGGAAAAAATGCAAACAGAATAAGCCTCTGGTAACCAGAAGCAAAAAGAAACAAAGACTTAAAAAATGTCAAAAAAACTGTCGCCAAGTATGACGCCCACAATTGACAAATTTTTTGGCGCCAAAAACGTCTGCAACAAACACGAGCGTCATAGATGACGCAACTACGTGAAAACTCTTGGCGTCAACTACGACGCCGAAAATGACGTCGTTGACGTCAAACAAACGTCATTATCGCACCAAAAAAGTCTTGCGCCAAAAATGACGCAATAAATTCTAGCATTTTTTGCACCCGCGAGCCTAACAGCCCGCAATTTAGAAGAAAAGTCAAATGAAAAATTTCCAGGTAACAAAATTTTTTTTTATTTATATGCATTTCCCAAAAATGAAACTGACAGTCTGGAAGAAGGAAATATACTGATTAACCTGAATCATGGCAAATATAAGTATAAAACATATATTTAGAACTCTACATATAAAGTGCCAAACCATAGCTGAGAGTGTCATAAATAAAATAAGACTTACTTACCAAAAGACACTCATCTACATATAGTAGATAGCCAAACCAGTACTGAAACGAGAATCAGCAGAGGTAATGGTATATAAGAGTATATTGTCGATCTGAAAAGGGAGGTAGGAGAAGAATCTCTACGACCGATAACAGAGAACCTATGAAATAGATCCCCGATAGGATGACCATAGCATTCAATAGGCAATATTCCCTTCACATCCCTCTGTCATTCACTGGGCTTCAGCATGCTGCGAAGCGCATATCAACGTAGAAATCTAGCACAAACCTACTTCACCACCTCCATAGGAGGCAAAGTTTGTAAAACTGAATTGTGGGTGTGGTGGGGGGTGTATGAATAGGCATTTTGAGGTTTGGGAAACTTTGCCCCTCCTGGTAGGAATGTATATCCCATACGTCACTAGCTCATGGACTCTTGCCAATTACATGAAAGAAATGTTATTTTTATTTTAAATATACAGTTATATATATATATATATATATATATATATATATATATATATATATATATGTGATTACAAAAGAGTTCAGCAGGTATGCAATTTGCAGTTTAAAACTTAGAAATTTATTAAATCCAAAATTGTGGTAAAACAAAGCATGGAGGTATCATGACAAGCAAGACAAGCAAATCAGGTGTGAATAATTGCTAACATGTTTCTGCTCAGTGCCGTAATCATAGCAGCTATGATTATGGCCCTGAGCCGAAACATGTTAGCAATTATTCACGCCTGATTTGCTTGTCTGCTTGTCATGATACCTCCATACTTTGTTTTACCACAATTTTGGATTTAATAAATTTCTAAGTTTTAAACTGCAAATTGCGTACCTGCTGAACTCTTTTGTAATCCAATACTACATTACCAGGATAGCAGAGGCGCTTTTGCAATTTTTCGCTCCAGTTGCCCCTTGATAGCGTCGACAGCTAGACCCCTAGGCTTAAGCTTGCATGAGGCTCACAGCTCATTGGATCAACTCCGAGTTGCTGAACATCCGATTGGACAGGCTGGATCACGTGGTGTGATACACACACACACACACAGCGTTTGAGGTGCAAGGAACCAGCGCCAAACAGCGGATTCTTTTGCAGGACACTCGTCCAGACCGATAAAGGACTGTGAGACTGGTAAGTGGGCACAGCCGCATAGCGGCTTCTACACTGACACGGATTCAGTTGTTTGAGATTATAAGACTCATACCAATGTTATCTCACTGTTGGGGAATTGAATAATACCTTGCTTACCTTTGAATCATCTGCATGAATGAGACTGTGTATTTAAAGGGACAGTCTAGTATAAATTAAACTTTCATTATTCAGATAGGACTTTTAATTTTAATCAACTTTCCAATTTACTTTTATCATCAAATTTGCTTTTTTCTCTTGGTATTCTTAGTTTAAACTAAACATAGGTAGGCTCATATGCTAATTTCTAAGCCTTTGAGGGCTGCCTCTTATCACATGCTTTTTAAATCTCTTTTCAACACAAAGAGACAGAAAGTACACGTGGGCCATATAGATAACACTGTGTTCAGGCACAGGGGGTTATTTAAGATTTAGCACAAAACAATGCTAAATTTAAGACAATAGATAATAAACAGTCACAGTCATGTGATCAGGGGGCTGGAAGAAGGTTCCTAGATATAAGGCAATCACAGAGGTAAACAGTATATTAATATAACTGTGTTGGTTATGCAAAACTGGGGAATGGGTAATAAAGGGATTATCTATCTTTTAAAACAATAACAATTCGATGGTAGACTGTCCCTTTAATGTTTATCTAATTTTGCCACTGCATAGGGGATCTATGGGAAATCGCATCTTGGGGCACTTATAAGGTTATTTTAAGCCTAGACACATTGTCCTACAGATTTTGGACTGAACATTTTTCCTTTTTGTATAGATATATAGGTATATATATATAATTTAAATTTGCATTAACATTATCAGGTATATATAGAAATATATATTAAAAAATATAAAATATAGTAAAAAAAATGTAAAATATTAATGAATTTAAAATATACACATATATTCTATGGATTTTTATAATATTTAAGTACATCTATAATAAATATTTACACTAATTATAAATATATTTTAATTTAATCAATACATAATGCACCTTAATTTAAACCCATATCGGGTTAGCGCACATGTAGAATTAATGTACTCCTGTTGGACTTATGAGCAAAAAGTCAACATATTATATTAGAATGTTTAATATTTACAGTAAATACACAGTAAAGTACATTATTAAATATCATTAATAATTTATTATTTAGAAATATATATATTATAGCCCTTTGCAATCATATACATGGCCATATACCTTTGAACCATTATAAAAAATGTTTATTAACTCCTTAATGACAATGGACGTACCAGGTACGTCAGTCAAAAATTGTCACTTAATGACAATGGACGTACCTGGTACGTCTGCCGGTAAAACGAGCCCTGGAAGCGATCAGTGATTGCTTCAGCTGCTCTTGCCGTATTGCTACAATGCCTGGATATTGAGGCATTGTACAATACATAACTAAAATGCCGGGGAGCTTCAGATCTGAAACACCCGGCAGTTTAGAGCATCGGAAGCATTTGATCGCTTCCGAAGCTGGCTGCTAACATGCTGAGTGCCTTGTTGGATAAAGGCACTCAGTATATGTGCTTCCAAAATGTTTTTTTTTATTAAAAATAATTAAAAATTATAAAGACATTTTTTATATGGTTTGCCTGCAGACAAGATGGTGTCTGCAGGCAAGATGGTGTTTGGTGCTACCCTTCTAAGGGCATGGCTTCAGTCTGGAGGGTGTTCCTAGCTTGCCTCATCATTAGAGATGGGCTAGGAACATCCAATCAGAGATTGCCCCTAAATGTGATCACTCATTAGAGTGATCACCATTTGCCTCATCAGGTCAATATTTGTAAATATTGAATATGACCACCATGGATCTGCCTCCCTCTCCTCACTTGTGGTTTAGTGAGGGAGACAGATCTGTATTGAGAGGGAGAGTGTTATTGCGTTTTAAATTTGAGAACTATTTGACCCAATGACTCTTTTCAGAGCCACTATACTGTTGCTATATATATATATATATAAATATATATATATATATTTATATATATAATACCGTCCCATACACAGGATATACCCTCCTAAGGTCGTCTGCCTGGGTTCAGCAATGCAACAGATATCACCAATAAAGAAACTGCACTCTCAGGTCTTTTGTAAAGTGGAGAACAAAAAAGCCTCTTTTTTAATGTAACGTTTTCAAGGAGCTTGAAAACGTTACATTAAATATATATTTATACATTAAATATATATTTATAATATATATAATTTAACCCCGCCTGTGCCACGGATCTCTGCATAAGCATTAGCATTGATCTTGCACAGGAGCACACAGCAGCACTTCTTTTTTTGCTGTCTGTGCATTTCTTAGGGGTTAATTAAAAAAAAATGTTTATTAATTTTATTGTGCCGTATATCACTGCTTTAGGCATTGATTTATATTTAATATTTTTAGGCGTTGATATCACTGCTTAGGCATTGATATAAAGACTCTTCTAAGAGTCATTAACCCCTTCTGTGCGCAGATTACTGCTTTAGGCATTGATTAATTCATATTTATTAAATTTTATTGTAAAGTCTCTTATAAGAGCCATTAACCCATTTTGTGCTGCAGATAACTGCTTTATCACTGCTTAGGCGTTGGTATAAATTTATTTAATTTTTTTGTAAGAGCCATTTACGTAGATTCTCTGCATAGATCACTGCTTTAGGCATTGATTCATTTTATTGTAAGACCCAAAGCCATTAACCCCTTTTGTGCCGCAGATCACTGCTTAAGGCATTGATATCACTGCAATTTAATTTGTTTGTAAAAGCCATTAACCCCTTTTGTGCCGCAGATCACTGCATTAGGTATTGATATCACTGCTATTTAATTTGTTTGTAAAAGCCATTAACCCCTTTTGTGCTGCAGATCACTGCTTTAAGCATTGATATCACTGCTATTTAATTTGTTTGTAAAAGCCATTAACCCCTTCTGTGCGTAGATCACTGCTTTAGGCATTGATATATAAATATTTATAATGGCACAGCGTTTTTATACTGCTGACGAGGCTTATGCCATCCTGGCTTCAGATTCTGAGGCCTCTGCCTCTGACGCAGGCTCTGATTTTGACCCTGGTCACTGCTCAGATACATCATCTAGTGAAATAAGTGTATCTAGAAATGAATCTAGTGCTAGTGATGTATCTGTGGCTGCTGAGCCCCCTGCCAGAGGAAGACGTGTTGTTTCAGCTGCTGAGGAGCGGGTAGTGCCTAATCTCCAGAGGCCAGATATCCCTCCTTTCACAGAAAATCCCGGCATCAATCTGGATGTCACAGGATTTACCCCCCTTCAATTTATGCAGCTTTTTCTGGGGGATGATGTTTTGGGGAACATTGTCTCCCAAACTAATGTATATGCCCAGCAATTCCGTGCTGCTAAGCCTCAGTCTTTTTGGGCAAAGCAGCAATGGGCCCCCATTGACATGCCAGAATTTCTAAAATTCTTGGCACTCACATTGCTGATGGGCATAATCAAGAAGCCATCCATCTGGTCCTACTGAAGCACTAGCCCCATCTGCTGTACCCCCATTTACAAACAGTCTATGCCTAAGAAAAGGTATGAAATGATACTTCATTTCATGCATTTTAATGACAACAGCCTTTGCCCCCCTAGGGAGCACCCCAAGTTTGACAGGCTGTACAAAATCCGCCCCCTGATTACCCACTTCACTGCCAGGTTTACAGAGGCTTATACACCTGGAAAGAATATCTGCATAGATGAATCCCTGATGAAGTATAAAGGAAGGCTGGGATTCAAGCAGTATATTCCTTCCAAGTGCTCCAGGTATGGAGTGAAAGTGTATAAGCTCTGTGAGAGCGAGAGTGGGTATACTCAGGCCTTCTGGGGGTATGAGGGAAAGGATACCCACCTTGACCCTCCAGGTTGCCCAGAACATATGGGAACCAGTGGCAAGATTGTCTGGGAAATAATTCAACCCCTAATCAAAAAAGGGTACCACTTGTATCTTGATAATTTCTATACAAGTGTCCTTTTGTTCAAGCTACTGTATTGTTTTGATACAGTAGCTTGCGGTACTATCTGTAAGAATTGCATAGGATTCCTAGAGCAACTGTCATGCACCCGGCTATGAAGGGGGGGGGGGACCTCAGCTCTGCGCCAAGAGGATGTATACCTTCTCAGCACCATCCACACTGAAAGGACTGGCAGAGCTGAGGTCACAAGCAAGCCAGTGTGTATCAAGGAATATAATATATGGGTGGGGTTGATCTGGCAGATCAACTGCTACAGACCTACCTAATTATGCGGAAGACAAGGGCCTGGTACAAAAAGGTTGCAATTTATCTAATGGAATTTGCAACCTACAACGCTTTCTTGTTGAACAATAAAGCAAATCCCGAAATGAAAGTCACTTTTTTGCAGTTCCAGCTCCAGGTCATTTCGGGGATTTTGCACCAAGATGCACCTGCTCCCCGGGCGGTGATGGGGGAAAGCAGAGTTGGGGCTACCCACATTATTTTTAAAATTCCCCCTACTACCACACAGCAGAAACCACACAAAAAAATGCAGAGTCTGTTATAAAAGGGGGCTGAGAAAGGATACCACCTTCTACTGTCCTGGTTGCCCTGGACAACCTGGACTCTGCATTGATGACTGCTTCAAACGCTACCATACATTGGTGACATTTAAAAAAAATTACATTTACTGGTCCTAAATGTATTATTTTTTTTTACTTTTACTGCTGCCGACTTTTACATTTTACTGCTCCATTTTTATGAGCAAGTTCTAAAATAGTTTTTTTTTATTTATCACTAAAAATATGAATGGGGGGTATGGGTGTACTCAGGGGGCCTTGCAGAAAACAATCTGGAGTATTTTTCTTTGCAATAACTTTCAAAGGCTCTCCTAAATCATAGTAAAAAAGCAGTGTGTGTGTGTGAAACTGAAAATTGAAAAATTACCACCATACACTGTGTGCAATTTTTTTTTGGCTAAAACGGTTCCATCAAAGGCATCAAAGCACTCCATATACAATACCTTGGGGTGTCAACATTTCAAATATATACACTTTCATGCCAATAAATAGACCTTGCGATTGGCCCCAAACTGAAGATAGGCTTATCAGAAGAAATACTCTCACATTTAACTAAAATTACAAGTCATAAAATTCTAACAGAACCTTCCCAAAATCCTGGCAAACCTATGCATGGGGGACATAGGTGTACTCAGGAGGTCTTACAGAAAACAACCTGGAGTGTTTTTTTTTTCCAATAACTTACAACAGGCTCCCCTAAATTATAGTCAAAAAGCAGTGTGTCTACTTTTAAAAAATATATGGTTTGATGGGGGTAAATTACACTGGCCGGCTTCAAAAAATAGGACATGGGTGCATGATGACAGATGTGAAAATTTCAAGTTGGAAAACTGGAATGCGCCACCTAAAAATAAGGCCTTTTAGCCCCCTGAGAACCAGACAAACCTATTTATGGGTGGTATCACTGTACTCAGGAGATGTTGTTGAACACATATTGAGGTGTTTTTTGGCAGTAACACATAACAGGAATTGAGAATCCATGCCTAAAGTACAATGTGTATGAAAAATAACACAAAAAAATGACTACCCAAAAGTTTGACAAAGACTGGTGGTTGAATTAGTGCATGAAAAGTGTTAAAATACCAGCATTTCATATATCTAGATGATAATTAAAAGAACATATGGCTGACAAGGAGGTAATTCTACTTACCTAACCTAGAGTGTATGGAAACACTTTTTTATGCTGTGTTATGTGTCATAGGTAAAAGATGGGTTAATTTCTGCTCTGGATATGGGATTGAAAGGCACAAACATTAAGAACAGATGAGTATAATACAAATTATTTCTATAAATGCCAAAGGGCTTAATTTACCAGAGAAAAGACCAATATAAAAGGGTTAGATCTAATACAAAATGCCCAGATTCTCCCCATTACATTGTCGGATCATGCCCCTATAAAAATACAGGTAAAATGGGGAGAAAGAGATAGAGGTCAGATGAATTGAAGATTAGAAGATAGCCTATTGAATGATCAGAGCCTAATAAATAAAATAGCCACATTATTAGATGAATTTTTTCTCTTTAACAATACAAGGGAGGTATCACTGGCTACCTTATGGGATACACATAAATGTGTTTTAAGAGGGGAATTAATAAAAATAAAGCATACTCAAATTAAAATAAAGGAGCAACTCCTGGAAAAAAACATCAAGAGAATACAAGAATTGGAAGAGGCACATAAACAGGACCCAGAAAACAAAATAATATTAGATAATTTGGTTACTGAAAGAAAGAAAATTCAAGAGTTCTGGTCTACGATAAATAAAAAGAAGGCCTTATGGCTTAAGAGAAAATATTACACAGAAGGAGATAAAAATGGTAGATTATTAGCAAGAAAAAAGAATTGAATAACAACATATATCGTCTAGAAGATGATAAGAAAAAAGTGTGTAAAAATAATCAAGAAATTTTAAACCAGTTTAAAAATTATTATAAAAATCTGTATAATTTAAAAGTTAAACCCATGGAAGATCCATCAATAGATAGTTATCTAAAAGATCTTAATATAAGTAAAATTTCAGAACAAGAGAAGGCAAAACTAGATGAACCAATAAGCTTACAGGAAATTCATGCAATCATAGAGAATCTACCATTGGGGAAATCACCAGGCCCAGATGGGTTTACAGCAAAATATTATAATGTTTTTTTGGGTAAGATCGCCCCATATTTAAT
Organism: Bombina bombina; assembly: GCF_027579735.1. Classification (NCBI taxonomy): domain Eukaryota; kingdom Metazoa; phylum Chordata; class Amphibia; order Anura; family Bombinatoridae; genus Bombina; species Bombina bombina. Next base: position 285,640,455 of record NC_069503.1, on the reverse strand, counting down.
GTCTTTGTTTGGGCATATAGACAAAGGAGATGCAAGAAGCAAGAATCATAGTGCTACCGAGGGTAGGCAAAGATAGCAAAGAAGTCCAAAATTATAGACCCATTTCACTCCTAATCATAGATCTAAAAATCTATGCTAAGATTATTGCTAATAGGGTAGGGAAAATTCTGAGTAATATTATCCACTTAGACCAAGTAGGATTTGTGCAAAACAGGGAAGCTACAGATAATACGGTGAAAAACATTAACTTAGTGGAATTAAAATCTATCCCTTTCTCTCTCATCTCGGTGGATGTGGAGAAAGCTTTCGATTGGGTCAGTTGGATTTGTATGGAGAAAATATTGGAGAGCTATAATTCTGGACATAAATTAATAAAAAGAATAATGGTCTTATATACTTCTCCCTCAGCAAAAATAAAGATTAATGGTAATACCTCCAGTGCATTTAATATATCAAACGGCACAAGACAAGGGTGCCTTCTTTCGCCGACATTATTCGTCTTATGTATAGAAATTTTGGCCATACACATTAGACAAAATAAAATGATAAATGGGATCAAGATAGGCAGTAGTGAATATAAATGATCTCTGTTCACAGATGATATCCTCCTGACCCTGTCTGAACCATATACTTCAATAGAAGAATTTTTGAGGATACTTAGGGTCTATGGCTCTTATTCCAATTTTATGGTAAATACAAACAAATCAGAGGCTTTAAATATAAACATGGACCCAAAAACATCAATCTATAGTATAGCACATTTGCCCCTCAAAGAAGTAGATGCCCTGAAGTACTTAGGGGTATACCTAGCAAGAACTAGGAAATGTTCCAGCTAAATTATGGGAACTTTAAAAAAACAGTTACTAATGAATTATCATCATGGTTTAAAAAGAAAAGATGAATATACTCCCTAGATTTTTATATCTGCTACAAACGCTTCTCATGCCGCTACTAAATACATATGTAGAAGAGCTACAAAAGGGAATCAATAGTTATATATGGGGTAAAATACATCAAAGGGTCAATAAAGACACCATGTATAGAAAAAGGAATTTGGAGGGTTTAGGCCTACCCAGCCTAATGAAATATAGACAAGCTACAATGATTCAGAGGATATTAGATTGGCACCTTAAAGAAGAGGCCAAAAGCTGTGTACAGTTAGAAAGTAAAATGAGAAGAAAAAAAATCGAATCAGTGTTGGATAAATAAAAAAGAGAGATCTCCAAGAATTCTCCACTATAGTATACTAAATGAAACATTTAAGACCTGGGACCATTTGCTGAAAAAGGATTTAAATTTAGCCATTATACCATCACCTTTGGTCTCATTAGTGGAAAATCCAAAATTCCGAAAAGGCCAATTTAAAGGAGATAAAACTAATAAGAAGTATAGAGTAATAGAAGTTATGGAAGGGGAAAAGTTAAGTTCCCAAGAAGTATTACAAACAAGAGAGATGATAGGGCTAACAGAGTGGTTTACATATACACAATTATACCATTTTATAGATACAAATAGAGAGAAATCAAACATAAATAGGAAACTAACAAAATTTGAGACCTTATGTATGTCCAAAATGAATGTTAAACATTCGCTCTCTAAATCATATGCAATTTTACAAAATGAGACAGAAAATCTCCCAAGATATACACAGAACTGGCAAGAGGAATTAGGGATAGGAATAGATAAAAAAACCTGGCAGAATATTTTTCAAAAGACAGCAAAATCATCAATATCAGCAAGGGTCGTAGAATAAAATCTAAAAATTCTGACTAGGTGGTATCTTACCCCTACGAGAATACAGAAAATATACCCTCACACACACGATAGATGCTGGAGAGGGTGCGGGGACAGAGGAAATCTCTCCCATATCCTATGGTTCTGCCCACTTATTAAGAAATTTTGGTCTCAGGTCCTGGCGATAGTTGAGAAGAGTTTAAAACACTATAACATAAATACATTTCTAACAGTGATACTTAATAATATAGACAACAAGATGGATAAACCAAAATCATATATTTATCAAATAATGTTCAATGGAGCAAAAAATATAATCCTAAAAAAATGGAAAAAAACAGATATCCCTACAAAGGAGGAGTGGATAAATAAAGTAAATGAGTATATACTAAACGAAGAGTATTATTTTATAAAAAATGGCAACATAGAGATATTTATAGAGACTTAGGCATTATGGGAAAATAGTATAAAATAGACTCATTTTGGAATTAGGGGAAGGCAGTACACTAATTTATACACATAAAAAGAGCAAAAAGTAGTTATAGATGAACCTACGGAATACATGTACATTCATGTTGTAAATTGTATAGCTTTGAATGTAAACATGGAAGATGTTTTCGTATTGTCATACATGTATGTTTTTTTTATTGTCTTTGTAAAAAAATAGAAAAATACCCGCATTTCAAAAACCCTAGGATGTCTACTTTTCAAAAATATATGGTTTGATGGGGGTAAATTACATAAGCCGGCTTCAGAAATGTCCTAAATAGGACATGGGTGCATGATGACAGATGTGAAAATTCCAATTTGGAAAACTTGAATGCGCCCCCTAAAAATAATGCCTTTTAGCCCCCAGAGAACCCGACACACCTATACATGGGTGGTATCACTGTACTCAGGAGATGTTGCTGAACACATATTGGGGTGTTATTTGGCAGTAACCCTTAACGTTCTCAGTACATGTATTCTTAAATTGCTATTTTGTCAGAAATCCACCACTTCTTTTTTTTCTTTTCAAAATTTGGCATTGATTGGTGGTAAAATGGTTGCATAAAAAGAGTCAAAATGCCCCAAGTTTAATACCTTAGGTTGTCTTCTTTTTAAAAATATATACATGTGAAGGGTTATTCAGTGATTCCTGACAGATATCAGTGTTCCAATGTAACTATTGCTATATTACTATTTTAAAAAAAAAAATGGTTTGGAAATAGCAAAGTGCTACTTTTACTTATTGCCCTATAACTTGCAAAATAAGCAAGGGACATATAAACATTGGGTATTTCTAAACTCAGGACAAAAATTAGAAACTATTTAGCATGGGTGTTTTTTGGTGGTTGTAGGTGTGTAATAGATTTTAGGGGTCTAGGTTAGTAAAAGTGTGTTTTTTTTTCCATTTTTTCCATCATATTTTATATTTTTTTTATAGTAAATTGCTAGTCGATAAGCCTGCCCAGATGTAGAAAAAAACTGTTTTGTAACTCTTCTTTTATATAAATATTTAAGCTACAGGTATAGCAATACTATAATTATAATGGACTACTATCTTAAATATTGCAATAAACATAATTATACTAATAACCCCTAAACAGCAAAACCCCCAAATCGCAATAAACCTATTTACCCTATAAACCCCTAAACAGCAAAACTCCCACATCGCAATAAACCTTAAAATTATATAAAAATTTACTTATTAACCCCTTAAACTGCCAGCACCCTAACTTAACAGCCCCTAACCTAACACCCCCTTAAATTAACCCAAATTACCTAAACAAATAAATTCTAAAGTTACAAAAAAAAAACAACTAACGTCTAGATTGCGAGTTGTGCATTAGGCTTAAAAAGCAGCGTTGGCCGGTCCTAACGCTGCTTTTTAATGCCCACTGGTATTACGAGTCTTGAAGGTACAGGCTCACCGCTCACTTTTTTGGCCAGACTTGGAAATACCGCAAATCCACTTATGTAAATTGCGTATCCTCTTTTTTCAATGGGACTTGCTTAGCGCCGGTATTACGAGTCTGACAAAAAGTGAGCGGTACACCCTCTCCTGTCAAGACTGGTACCGCATTTTAAAGTCAGTAGTTAAGAGTTTTACACTACAACGCTGTAGCATAAAACTCTTAACTTAAGTGCTAAAAAGTACACTAACACCCATAAACTTCCTATTAACCCCTAAACCGAGCCCCCCCCCCATCCCATATCGCAAACACTAAAATAAAATTTTTAACCCCTAATCTGCCGAACCGGACATCGCCGTCACTATAATAAATATATTAACCCCTAAACCACCGCACTCCCGCATCACAAACATTAGTTAAATATTATTAACCCCTAATCTGCCGTCCCTAACATCGACGCCACCTACCTACATTTATTAACCCATAATCTGCCGCCCCCAACGTCACCGCCACTATATTAAAGTTATTAACCCCTAAACTTAAGTCTAACCCTAACACCCCCTAACTTAAATATAATTTAAATACATATAAATAAAATTACTATAATTAACTCAATTATTCCTATTTAAAACTAAATACTTACCTATAAAATAAACCCTAAACTAGCTACAATATAACTAATATTTACATTGTATCTAGCTTAGGGTTTATTTTTATTTTACAGGCAAGTTTGTATTTATTTTAACTAGGTACAATAGTTATTAAACTATTTAATAACTACCTAGTTAAAATAAATACAAAAGTACCTGTAAAATAAAACCTAACCTAAGTTACAATAACACCTAACACTACACTACAATTAAATTATTTCCCTAAATTAAATACAAATAAATACAATTAAATTAAATTATCTAAAGTACAAAAAAAAACCCCACTAAATTACAGAAAATAATAAACAAATTACAAGATTTTTAAACTAATTACACCTAATCTAATCCCCTAACAAAATAAAAAGCCCCCCCAAAATAAAAAAAAGCCCTACCCTAAACTAAATTACAAATAGCCCATAAAAGGGCCTTTTGCGGGGCATTGCCCCAAAGTAATCAGCTCTTTTACCTGTAAAAAAAAGTACAAATCCCCCCCAACATTAAAACCCACCACCCACACAACCAACCTTACTCTAAAACCCACCCAGTACCCCCTTAAAAAAAAACTAACACTAACCCCTTGAAGATCACCTTACCAGAAGAAGTCTTCATCCAACCGGGCCGAAGTCCTCAACGAAGCCGGGAGAAGTCTGAAGACTGGTGAGCGCGGAGCCATGAAGCGTGGAGGATCCTTTTGGTACAATCTCCACCGTACACTGAATAGTGAATTCAAGGTACGCGATTAAAGATGGCGTCCCTTGAATTCCTATTGACTGATTTGATTCTTCAAATTCAAATCAGCCAATAGGATTAGAGCTACTCAAATCCTATTAGCTGTTCAAATCAGCCAATAGGACGAGAGCAAGAGAAATCCTATTGGCTGCTTTTTTTATAATACTTGATGCGGACGGTTAGTTGTTGCTTTTGTAATGCTCCGTTTGCCTTCGCTGCATCCCGGTAGATTCCGAAAATGGCAGGGTGGGGAAAGAATCCACCTTCAACCCTGCCATTTTCAGAATACACCGGGATGCAGCTTCGAAGGTGGATTCTTTAACCACCCTGCCATTTTTGGAATTCATCTGGATGCAAATTGCATTTGTAATGTCCGTCGCCGTCGGCTGCATCCAGGTGAATTATTTTGTCCTCGCGCTGCCAACATTTCATTGAGGATGCGTGCGCAAATGCCGATGGCGACGGACATTACAAACGCAATTATAGTATAGATAAGTATAGTATAGATAAGATATGATGAAAATAATAATAATCTTCAGAAAGTCCATTTAATGGCGAGAAAAACAGTATATAATATGTGTGGGTACAGTAAATGAGTAAGAGGAAAATTACAGCTAAACACAAACACTGCAGAAATGTAAAAATAGTCCTTGTCCATAAGGGTAAGAAAATTTAAAAATGGTCTGGTCATTAAGGGGTTAATATTTATATAAATAATTTTTAACAGATAGTTTTTATATGAGTGTAACAGTTTATTTTAATGTATTTATGTTGTGTTTGGTGCAACTATTATTTTATCCCTAACCCTTAAGGTGAGGTCTTCAGTTGCATCATGTGACAGACATCAGCCAATCAAAGACTAGTATACATATACCATGTGAGCTTGTGCATGCTCAGTAGGAGCTTGTTCCCAAGTGTATATAAAATGTATATAAAATGTGATAATATCCCAATCTCCAGCAGATTAAAGGGACCTTTATTTGTAAAAGATTAAGGGCTAAGGTTGAGTCCAAAACTTTGCTGTTCTGTTGTTGGACCCTTTATAAATTTGCAAATAAAGGTCCCTTTAATCCGCTGGAGATTTGGATATTTCTTTGTTTATAGAAGGCTTGGTAAGCATTTTCCGTGCGAGGAGTGGCACTAAAAGCTAAGGGTGTAGTGTATTTCAATATATAATATAAAACTATTAGAATCTAAAAAGTATTGGAAAAAAGTACTTATAGAAGTATAGGAATATGACATATTAAATATTTATTGCAAACATATATTCACAGCACATACAGTATCTCACAAAAGTGAGTACACCCCTCACATTTTTGTAAATATTTTATTATATCTTTTCATGGGACAACACTGAAGAAAAGACACTCTGCTTCAATGTAAAGTAGTGAGAGTACAGCCTGTATAAAAGTGTAAATTTGCTGTCCCCTTAAAATAACTCAACACACAGCCATTAATGTCTAAACCGTTGGCAACAAAAGTGAGTACACCCCTAAGTGGAAATGTCCAAATTGGGCCCACAGTGTCAATATTTTGTGTAGCCACCATTATTTTCCAGTACTGCCTTAACCCTCTTGGGCATGGAGTTCACCAGAGGTTCACAGGTTGCCACTGGAGTCCACTTTCACTCCTCCATAACAACATCACGGAGCTGGTGGATGTTAGAGACCTTGCGCTCCCCCAATTTCAGTCTGAGGATGCCCCACAGATGCTCAATAGGGTTTAGGTCTGGAAACATGCTTGGCCAGTCTATCACCTTTACCCTCAGCTTCTTTAGCATGGCAGTGGTCATCTTGGAGGTGTGTTTGGGGTTGTTATCATGTTGGAATACTGCCCTGCGGCCCAGTCTCTGAAGGGAGGGGATCATGCTCTGCTTCAGTATGTCACTGTACATGTTGGCATTCATGGTTCCCTCAAGGAACTGTAGCTCCCCAGTGCCGGCAGCAATCATGAAGGCCCAGACCATGACACTCCCATCACCATACTTGACTGCAGGCAAGACACACTTGTCTTTGTACTCTTCACCTGGTTGCCGCCACACACGCTTGACACCATCTGAACAAAATAAGTTTATCTTGGTCTCATCGAACCACAGGACATGGTTCCAGTAATCCATGTCCTTAGTGCTTGTCTTCAGCAAACTGTTTGCGGACTTTCTTGTGCATCATCTTTAGAAGAGGCTTCCTTCTGGGACGACAGCCATGCAGACCAATTTGATGCAGTGTGCGGCGTATGGTCTGAGCACTGACAGGCTGACCCCCCACCCTTCAACCTCTGCAGCAATGCTGGCAGCACTCATGCGTCTATTTCCCAAAGACAACCTCTGGCTATGACGCTGAGCATGTGCACTCAACTTCTTTGGTCGACCATGGCGAGGCCTGTTCTGAGTAGAACCTGTCCTGTGAAACCGCTGTATGGTCTTGCCCACCGTGCTGCAGCTCAGTTTCAGGGTCTTGGCAATCTTCTTATAGCCTAGGCCATCTTTATGTAGAGCCACAATTCTTTTTTTCTGATCCTCAGAGAGTTCTTTGCCATGAGGTGCCATGTTGAACTTCCAGTGACCAATATGAGAGAGTGTGAGAGCGATAACACCAAATTTAACACACCTGCTCCCCATTCACACCAAACAATACAGAGTCACATAACATCGGGGAGGGAAAATGGCTAATTGGGCCCAATTTTGACATTTCCACTTAGGGGTGTACTCACTTTTGTTGCAAACGGTTTAGACATTAATAGCTGTGTGTTAAAGGGACACTAAACCCACATTTTTTATTTCATAATTCAGATATAGAATACAATTTTAAACAACTTTCCAATTTACTTCTATTATCTAATTTGCTTCATTTTTTTTAGATATCCTTTGTTGAAGAAAGAACAATGCACATGGGAGAGCCAATCACATGAGGCCTCTATGTGCAGTAACCAAGCAGCAGCTACTGAGCCTATCTAGATATGCTTTTCAGCAAAAAATATCAAGAGAATGAAGCAAAATAGATAATAGAAGTAAATTAGAAAGTTGTTTAAAACTGCATGCTCTTTCTAAATCATGAAAGAAAAATTTTGGGTTTAATGTCCCTTTAAGTTATTTTGAGGGGACAGCAAATTTACACTGTTATACACGCTGTACACCTACTACTTTACATTGTAACAAAGTGTCATTTCTTCAGTGTTGTCACATAAAAAGATATAATAAAATATTTACAAAAATGTGAGGGGTGTACTCACTTTTGTGAGATACTGTATGACCGGCACTAGATACAAAAAACAAAAGGATACTCCACGGATCTCGTTTTGTTTTTTGAATCTGGTGCCAGTCATACATGGAGACACGCTGTGGGGTAGGTGTAAACTGCAAACGCATCAGCCATAGGAGGAAGAGGACCGATGATGCGCCATAGGGGCGTTACAGAGTGACATTGTGGTGACGGAGCACATCCCCGAAGGGCGCCGAGCCATTCCGGTGTAGACGGACGAGCACTTGGAGAGGTACAAGGTATTACCCGTGCATCACCAATACTACAGAGGATCCGGTATGACAAAAGGCTTAGGCAGCAGTGGATAGGAGTGTATTTACCGTGTTACCCAGCCTCCTGTTTGTTCTATGCTTCATGAATAACGTAGAAGTCCTCCAATAATTGACGTGGCAGGTTGTTTAGTGGATATTTTGAATATTCTATACCAACGATTGGACTGTGAATCAGAGTATTTGTGTGTTACGTGTGTAATACTGTATGACCGGTCATATATAAATATGTCTCCCTAGACAGAAATCAATTAAAAAGCCTTACTAGACAAACAATATAAAAACATATCAAATGCAAACATATAAATGACTAATTTAGTACTTAAAAACTCATAACATTTTGACTCAAGTATCCCTTTAAGGCTAAAGCAACAAAAAGAAAACCTCATTTACATGTTTGACATTCACTATTGTCATCACAAGACATATGAATGCCATATGTATCCCGGCAGGATGGATACACTTCAGGCCAAAACATCTACAAAGTGTGATATTATCATTCATATTTTATATTTGATTTTATTTCTCACTCTTACTGTCATCAGGTTTTACAGAAGATTACATAATCCTCGTTTTCAGAGTTAACTATTGCAATCTGTTTCCAACCGCACCATTGCTAACCCATCTAAGGTCCAGATTACAAGTGGAGCGTTATATAATGCGTAAGCTTTTTATGAACATCGGGTTGCGCTCATATTACAACTTGAAAGTAAACTGTTTTCACTCATGTGCTAACAAGACGAGCCAATGACATATTCCCCCATAGAAGTCAATGGAGCAAAAAAAGTGGAAAAAACCTAACACCCTACTCACGTGCAAACCTGATCCCATATTCTCAAGTGTGCTAACCCGACTTGAAAATATTAATATTGCACATTCCAATGTTCTTCACATAACAGAATATATATATATATATATATATATATATATATATATATATATATATATATATATATATATATATATATATATATATATATATATATATATATGAATATATATTTAAAAATACATAGAACATATTCTGCTATTTGAAAAATATTGGAATGTGAAGTATTTATAGTAAATACACAGTATACTACTTTATTAAATATGAATATTGCATAACAAATATTTTTCATGTTTTCCTCTACTTAAAGGGACAGTCAAGTCCAAAATAAACTTTCATGATTCAAAGAGGGCATGTAATTTTAAACAACTTTCCAATTTAATTTAATCACCAATTTTGCTTTGTTCTCCTGGTATTCTTAGTTTAAAGCTAAAACTAGGTAGGCTCATATGCTAATTTCTTAGACCTTGATGGAAGATGGTCACTCACAGCCTCCAATATAGAATGAACAACTTGTATTTTTAGACACAAACTTTTATACCTGCCCCTCTAATATCAAATTGTTTAACCAAACCTCTTTACAGAGAGGCTAGGGAAATATCCACTCCTTTCTTTTTATGACATGTCATAAAGCTCAAAAACTTTGGCTGAAATTATATAACATCTTATAAGTTCTGTTATGTATATGTATGCAAATCCATGTTAAAGCCCTTTGCTTGCCTTTTTTCTAACACCTGATACCTCATATCTTTAAGCCCTTATAACTTTTTGTTCAATATTTTTTTAAATAATTTTATTAGATTGTGTTATTATGAGTGTAACTGTACTTTTAAAAGTATTTTTTTTGTTTTGTCAAACAGTTAACCAGAGCTCTGAGGTCACACTAACCTTACGCGCTTTAACTTCAATTGCACTCAATCGAATTGGTTTTTATATGGTATGATCCTCCATGCACGTTAATTCCAAATTCATTCACGATAGTGCATATTTTATTGAACTTGTAATCTGGAATGAGCAATTGTGACCATGAGTTCAATGATATATGCACTGTCTTCAATATAATTTGCTTTAATTTAATCCATTTTTTCAAGTCTAAACAATGCTCTTTCTTTTACAAGAGTTATATATATTTTGGTTGTTAATGACCCTTTAAGTATAACAAAAAAGAAAATTATGAATTGCATGTTAATTAATTCATTTTGGCTACATTTCCTACACTTGAGCCTGCACCAGGGTATACACTGATAGCTTAGATCAGTGTAGGGGCTCATTCGCATTGGCGGGTCGGGCGGGAGACAGTTAATAGTTTTTTCTGCCCGATACTGCTTTTTGCAAGCAGACCACCTCTTACTCCTACACAGAAAGGCCATGGTGGGCAGCAGAATCGCTCCTTGACAAGGGACATAGCACACAACAGAAATGCTCTCCTTTATATTGGTGAGGGTACTGGAGGGGGTTAGCGGCATCCTATACCAATGCAAGGGGCTAATTTTGAGGTTGTTTTTAGTGTTTAGTTTCATCCAGTAATTTTTTAAATCTGCTCACATTTACAGGGGAGCCGGCATTGGACTTCTTTTTGTTATCTAGCAACCCTAGTACCTTGTTGTCCTTAGTAAGGGGACACTACTAGTACCTTGTTATGTATCTGTTTTCCTTAGTAAGATGACACTACAATTACTTTAATTGTAATAGTTTTTTTTTTCTTTGTTTTTTTGTATTCTTCAACTATTTTCCTTTACATTTGTATTCAGACTGTTATCTGGGGTAATGGGGCAGACTGGTTCTGTGTCTGCTACTCGGGACTCTAGGGATATTTCTTTGGCTCTAGCAATCACAATTAATAAATGTTTACTTTGCAAATCAGTTACTGTTTGCCCACCAGCACAACCTTGCAGTTCTTGCTTGAGTTCGGTTTTACAGTCTAATTACGCTAATCCTAATACTGCATAGTAAACTTGCCTGTCTTTATCACTCAGGGTGGCATTACTGATTTTTTCTCCAAATTTTAAGAATCATCTGAAGTCAGCTACTTTTGAGGCTATGGATAATATGCCCCCATCTAGTAAGCGAGACAGGTGGCAAGGGAAGACTAGATCTAAGGGAAACCTGGGTAATCATTTTCACTAATTTTGCCAGTCTAAAAACCAAGGTTTATCTTCCTCTCAAAAAAAAAAAATAAAGATTCTTCCAAGCCTTACTAGAGACCAAATTCAGTCTGGAACAAGTCTAAGCAGACCAAGAAGTTCACTCCCAACAATACATCAGCATGAAGGTGTGGCCCCCAATACAGATTAAGATGGGTGATGGATATTGTGTCCCAAGGTTACAGAATAAGATTTTGGTCATGGCCTACTCGAGATAGGTTAATTCTGTCTCATATATCAAAGAGATCCAAAAAGAGAGCAGCTTTTCTTCAGTGTGGGCAGGATCTGGAGGACATGGAAGTCATAGTCCCAGTTCGGGTGGCAGATCAGGAAAAGGGTTTTTATTCAACTCTTTTCAATGTTCCAAAGAAGGAGGGCAAGTTCAGGACCATCCTAGATCTAAAGACACTAAACAAGTTTTTGAGAGTTCCTTCCTTCAAGATGGAGGCAATCAGATCAATGTTGCCCTTAGTTCTTCAAGTTCAGTTCATGACTACAGTATACTTGAAGGATGCTTACCTGCAAATACCTATCCATAAGGAGCATCATCAGTTCCTTAATTTTGCTTTTCTGGACAAACACTATATTCCCTTTGGTCTTGCCACTGCTCCCAAGATTTTCAAGATCCTGGGGGCATCTTCTCTCAGTGGTCAGGGCTCAAAGGATAGCCATTACTCCATGCCTGGATGATATATTGGTTCAAGCTCCATCTTTACCTTAAGCAACTGCTCACACAGACTCCATCAGTGCTCCTCCGGGGAGGTCCTCTTCATCTTCATAGCAGCAGACCTCTTCTTCCATCTTCTTCCTTCTTCTTCCATCTTCCATCCGATCCTTCTTTTCTTCTTATCTTCTTTTCTTCTTGCAGATGTCCTCTTCATGCTGTCACTACTTCTGATTTACACAAATAGCCACAATAAACCCGATATTGCTCACGCAACTGTTAGCATGCCACTCATAATCTAGCCCATTGTTAGAACATTTTATCTGGCATGAACAATGTGAGACGATATTGTGTATTTATGTGTAGAAGCAGGAAAATGGGCTCAGTGTTTACACATTAAAATGAATTTATAAGTAAAATGACATTTTGTTTTACTGATGTAACCTTTGTGGAACTTTACATTCACATTTTAAAAATGCAGTTTAAAAAAAATTCATATAATCTCCAATTAAATAAATTATCCCTAAGAGACATAAAAAACAAAATAGGTGCAACCAAATATAAACTTCATTAAATATGCACTCAAAGGAGAACCTTACACACCGATCTGATAAAAAACAGAAAGAAAGGGTGCGCTTATAACAAGCTACTGAGATGAGGTAGCGGTAACTACAGGTATACATTTATAAACAATAATGTATTTAAATAATGTTATAGAAGTATTAAAACAATAAATGTATTAAAAACAACAATCAAAAATAAAAAAACACCAGTGGTTGAATAACAGTGAATTCTAAATGGCCATATATCTGTTTAAAAAATCAAAATGCTGAATCCTATATGAATCGGACCATCTAAATAAACAGCCAAAGTAGGTGGGACAGTCTTTGGTAAGTATAACAATTTTCATATAAATATGCTACAAACAATAGAGTGGAAAGAGGGATACACACTAATTACATAGGATGTATGTTCTCTTTATACAAGTATACAACACAAACTGGGTTTTCAAGCTATAGATTATCATCTAAATAAGAAAGGAAAATTACGCATTGAACAAGTGGACTTTATAAAGCCCTGTATACAATTAATTCTGGATAATAATTCCTTTTCCTTTGACAACCAATTTTTTCTACAAATTCTGGGTACAGGGATGGGCACCAAGTTTGCCCCAAGCTACGCAAATTTATTCATGGGGTACCTTGAAGATAAGGTTAATCATGGTGGAGCTTGGGATACGAATTTGGTGCTCTATCTCAGATTCATTGATGATATCTTCATCATCTGGGAAGGCGATCTAGAATTATTTGAACTTTTCATGGAAGATTTAAGTAACAGTAACTTTGGCCTAAGTTTAACATATGAACAAAGCAAACACACTTTAAGTTAACTTGATATTAAGATAGTAAGAGCTGTCATTTTAAAAAATGGGTAGACAACATACCTAATAATCAATTCACTAGGATTAGAAAAAAATGTACCAGTTTAGAAGATTATAATGAACAAGCAACACACATAGAAGGAAAATTTCAAAAGAAAGGCAACAACAAAATCTTATTGTTAAAGCAAAACAGACAGCGAGGATGAAAAATAGAACAGATCTGTTAAATAGAAAAATAAAAACATCTGAAAACACAGAATCTATGTGGGTACTGTTCATTACAGACTACAGCACTAATCATAAACAAGTCAGGTCTATCATAAACAAACATTGGTTCATCCTACAAAGGAATCCTATAATCGGTGAACTACTCCCAGAAAGTCTTTAAAAAAGCCAAGAATTTAAAGAATATTTAAGCCCCAAGCACATTCAAAAATACCTCTAAAAGATATACTGATGTAAATTTATTTAACCAAAAACTGAAAGGTTTCTTTCCCTGCATTAGCTGTAAAGCTTGCAGTTTAAGCAATATGAAAAATCTGTGACATCTAATATTACAAAAAAAGTAATATGAAATAAGGGACTGTATCAGATGCACTGACAGAAATGTAGTGTATTTGATACAGTGCCTGTGTAACAAACAGTACTTGGGGGAGACCTCTCGCCCCCTGAAAGATAGGATCCTTGAGCATCTTCTTAATATTGAACATGGCTTTGAGGGGCATCTCCTGTCCCGACATTTTAAAGAAAGCCACAAAAAGGTTTTAAATATTGGGGCTTAAGAAAGATAGTGGGAGATTGGAGAGGTGGTGATACAAGTAAAAAACTTTTAAAAAAAGAGGCAGAACTTATTTTTCTTTTAAAACATTAGAGCCATTAGGCCTAAATGTTGAATTGGACCTAAACTCCATTATGGAATAGATATTTGTGATAGTAATTAATGTTCTTCACACACAGATCATTATTTAGAATAACACTTTAAATAACCACTAATCTAGTACACATATTTTTAAAATATAAATATTGGATTTTTTCTGAATGTTTATTTTATATTTTTAGATTATTTTTTATAGTGCATCACACTATAAGATGATATTGCATCATGATATACCCAATATCACTCTATAATAAGTAGCAACCACACAGGAATTTTTGTAACACTTCATTTTCTAGTACAAATATATATATATGTTATGTTTTTTTCTCCTAGATATTTTTTCCTAGAAGTTTTTTGTAGCTTTATGATTAAATGAAATTACTATATTTAACAAATAACTATGGCCTAGATTTGGAGTTTGGCGTTAGCCGTGAAAACCAGCGTTAGAGGCTCCTAACGCTGGTTTTAGGCTCACTCCGGTATTTGGAGTCACTCAAAAAAGGGTCTAACGCTCACTTTTCAGCCGCGACTTTTCCATACCGCAGATCCCCTTACGTCATTTGCGTATCCTATCTTTTCAATGGGATCTTTCTAACTCCGGTATTTAGAGTCGTGGCTGAAGTGAGCGTTAGAAATCTAACGACAAAACTCCAGCCGCAGAAAAAAGTCAGTAGTTAAGAGCTTTCTGGGCTAATGCCAGTTCATAAGGCTCTTAACTACTGTACTCTAAAGTACACTAACACCCATAAACTACCTATGTACCCCTAAGCCGAGGTCCCCCCACATCGCCGCCACTCGATTAAATTTTTTTAACCCCTAATCTGCCGACCGCCAGCTATGTTATACTTATGTACCCCTAATCTGCTGCCCCTAACACCGCCGACCCCTGTATTATATTTATTAACCACTAATCTGCCCCCCACAACGTCGCCGCCAGCTACCTACAATAATTAACCCCTAATCTGCCGACCGCAAAGCGCCGCTAACTACATTATAGCTATGTACCCCTAATCTGCTGCCCCTAACACCGCCGACCCCTATATTATATTTATTAACCCCTAATCTGCCCCCCACAACGTCGCCTCCACCTGCCTACACTTATTAACCCCTAATCTGCCGAGCGGACCGCACCGCTATTATAATAAAGTTATTAACCCCTAATCCGCCTCACTAACCCTATAATAAATAGTATTAACCCCTAATCTGCCCTCCCTAACATCGCCGACACCTAACTTCAAACATTAACCCCTAATCTGCCGACCGGAGCTCACCGCTATTCTAATAAATGTATTAACCCCTAAAGCTAAGTCTAACCCTAACACTAACACCCCCCTAAATTAAATATAATTTAAATCTAGCGAAATTAATTAACTCTTATTAAATAAATTATTCCTATTTAAAGCTAAATACTTACCTGTAAGATAAATCCTAATATAGCTACAATATAAATTATAATTACATTGTAGCTATTTTAGGATTAATATTTATTTTACAGGCAACTTTGTAATTATTTTAACCAGGTACAATAGCTATTAAATAGTTAAGAACTATTTAATAGCTACCTAGTTAAAATAATTACAAAATTACCTGTAAAATAAATCCTAACCTAAGTTACAATTAAACCTAACACTATACTATCATTAAATTAATTAAATAAAATACCTACAATTACCTACAATTAAACCTAACACTACACTATCAATAAATTAATTAAATACAATATGTACAAATAACTACAATTAAATAAACTAACTAAAGTACAAAAAATAAAAAAGAACTAAGTTACAAAAAATAAAAAAATATTTACAAACATAAGAAAAATATTACAACAATTTTAAACTAATTACACCTACTCTAAGCCCCCTAATAAAATAACAAAGCCCCCCAAAATAAAAAAATGCCCTACCCTAAATTACTAAAGTTCAAAGCTCTTTTACCTTACCAGCCCTGAACAGGGCCCTTTGCGGGGGCATGCCCCAAGAAGTTAAGCTCTTTTGCCTGTAAAAAAAAACATACAATACCCCCCCCCAACATTACAACCCACCACCCACATACCCCTAATCTAACCCAAACCCCCCTTAAATAAACCTAACACTAAGCCCCTGAAGATCTTCCTACCTTATCTTCACCATACCAGGTTCACCGATCGGTCCAGAAGAGCTCCTCCGATGTCCTGATCCAAGCCCAAGCGGGGGGCTGAAGAGGTCCATTATCCGGCTGAAGTCATCATCCAAGCGGGAGCTGAAGAGGTCCATGATCCGGCTGAAGTCTTCATCCAAGCGGGAGCTGAAGAGGTCCATGATCCGGATGAAGTCTTCTATCAACGGCATCTTCAATCTTCTTTCTTCGGGAGCCATCATCTGCCATCCGACGCGGAACATCCTCTTCTCCCGATGCCTACTAGCCGAATGAAGGTTCCTTTAAGGGACGTCATCCAAGATGGCATCCCTCGAATTCCGATTGGCTGATAGGATTCTATCAGCCAATCGGAATTAAGGTAGGAATATTCTGATTGGCTGATGGAATCAGCCAATCAGAATCAAGTTCAATCCGATTGGTTGATCCGATCAGCCAATCAGATTGAGCTTGCATTCTATTGGCTGATCGGAACAGCCAATAGAATGCGAGCTCAATCTGATTGGCTGATCGGATCAGCCAATCGGATTGAACTTGATTCTGATTGGCTGATTCCATCAGCCAATCAGAATTTTCCTACCTTAATTCCGATTGGCTGATAGAATCCTATCAGCCAATCGGAATTTGAGGGATGCCATCTTGGATGACGTCCCTTAAAGGAATCTTCATTCGGCTAGTAGGCGTCGGGAGAAGAGGATGTTCCACGTTGGATGGAAGATGATGGCTCCCGAAGAAAGAAGATTGAAGATGCCGTTGATAGAAGACTTCATCCAGATCATGGACCTCTTCAGCTCCCGCTTGGATGAAGACTTCAGCCGGATCATGGACCTCTTCAGCTCCCGCTTGGATGATGACTTCAGCTGGATCATGGACCTCTTCAGCCCCCCGCTTGGGCTTGGATCAGGACATCGGAGGAGCTCTTCTGGACCGATCGGTGAACCTGGTATGGTGAAGATAAGGTAGGAAGATCTTCAGGGGCTTAGTGTTAGGTTTATTTAAGGGGGGGTTGGGTTAGATTAGGGGTATGTGGGTGGTGGGTTGTAATGTTGGGGGGGGTATTGTATGTTTTTTTTTACAGGCAAAAGAGCTGAACTTCTTGCGGCATGCCCCGCAAAGGGCCCTGTTCAGGGCTGGTAAGGTAAAAGAGCTTTGAACTTTAGTAATTTAGAATAGGGTAGGGCATTTTTTTATTTTGGGGGGCTTTGTTATTTTATTAGGGGGCTTAGAGTAGGTGTAATTAGTTTAAAATTGTTGTAATATTTTTCTTATGTTTGTAAATATTTTTTTATTTTTTGTAACTTAGTTCTTTTTTATTTTTTGTACTTTAGTTAGTTTATTTCATTGTAGTTATTTGTAGGCATTGTATTTAATTAATTTATTGATAGTGTAGTGTTAGGTTTAATTGTAGGTAATTGTAGGTATTTTATTTAATTAATTTAATGATAGTATAGTGTTAGGTTTAATTGTAACTTAGGTTAGGATTTATTTTACAGGTAATTTTGTAATTATTTTAACTAGGTAACTATTAAATAGTTCTTAACTATTTAATAGCTATTGTACCTGGTTAAAATAATTACAAAGTTGCCTGTAAAATAAATATTAATCCTAAAATAGCTACAATGTAATTATAATTTATATTGTAGCTATATTAGGATTTATTTTACAGGTAAGTATTTAGCTTTAAATAGGAATAATTTATTTAATAAGAGTTAATTAATTTCGTTAGATTTAAATTATATTTAAGATAGGGGGGTGTTAGTGTTAGGGTTAGACTTAGCTTTAGGGGTTAATCCATTTATTAGAATAGCGGTGAGCTCCGGTCGGCAGATTAGGGGTTAATAATTGAAGTTAGGTGTCGGCGATGTTAGGGAGGGCAGATTAGGGGTTAATACTATTTATTATAGGGTTAGTGAGGCGGATTAGGGGTTAATAACTTTATTATAGTAGCGGTGCGGTCCGCTCGGCAGATTAGGAGTTAATAAGTGTAGGCAGGTGGAGGCGACGTTGTGGGAGGCAGATTAGGGGTTAATAAATATAATATAGGGGTCGGCGGTGTTAGGAGCAGCAGATTAGGGGTACATAAGGATAATGTAAGTAGCGGCGGTTTACAGAGCGGCAGATTAGGGGTTAAAAAAAATATGCAGGGGTCAGCGATAGCGGGGGCGGCTGATTAGGGGTTAATAAGTGTAAGGTTAGGGGTGTTTAGAATCGGGGTACATGTTAGGGTGTTAGGTGCAGACGTAGGAAGTGTTTACGCATAGCAAACAATGGGGTTGCGTTAGGAGCTGAACGCGGCTTTTTTGCAGGTGTTAGGTTTTTTTTCAGCTCAAACAGCCCCATTGTTTCCTATGGGGGAATCGTGCATGAGCACGTTTTTGAGGCTGGCCGCGTCCTTAAGCAACTCTGGTATCGAGAGTTGAAGCTGCGTTAAATATGCTCTACGCTCCTTTTTTGGAGCCTAACGCAGCCTTTATGTGGACTCTCAATACCAGAGTTATTTTATGGTGCGGCCAGAAAAAAGCCGGCGTTAGCTACGCGGGTCCTTACCGACAAAACTCCAAATCTAGCCGTATGTCATTATTAAGAATGACTATGTCAACACTAAGGATGATTATTTGTATTGAAATCCTTTATTTACAACTAAAACCTAAGATCGGACCAGATCTGCCCCTTTAAATTTTCAAAATGTACAAAAGTGGGAGCACAATCAATTTTAGAAAATCTAATTAAAAGATGGGTGAAAAGGCAACTTAGATACATCTTGATAAAGGCTGCACCAGCTGAAACGCATCGATGGATTGTTTCTAAGTTTTTGCTGTATTAGTACTTAAGATCACAGAGTGCTCTGTAAGACTTTGGAGTTGAGTATAGTGGATACGCACAAAGGCCTATATTTATCAAAGTCTGGCGGACCTGATCCGACAGTGCGGATCAGGTCCGACAGACATCTCTGAATGCGGAGAGCAATACGCTCTCCGCATTTAACATTGCACCAGCAGCTCACAAGAGCTGCTGGTGCAACGCCACCCCCTGCAGACTCGGGGCCAATCGGCCGCCAGCAGGGGGGTGTCAATCAACCCGATCGTACTCGATCGGGTTGAATTGCGGCGATCTTTCTCTGCCTGCTCAGAGCAGGCGGACAGGTTATGGAGCAGCAGTCTTTGTGACAGCTGCTTCATAACTGCTGTTTCTGGCATGCTTGCAGGCTCACAAGAAACACGGGGCATTAAGCTCCATTCGGAGCTTGATAGATAGGACCCCATGTGTGTTTTTCTGCAACATTGTATCGCTTTGTATCCTCAATCACAAGTGCAAGGTTTACACTTGCAGTCCCCGGTAATCCAGCTTCCCGATTTGCCGAATACACATCACGTGACCCAGGACTAACTACGGCATGATCCAGGAGAGATGGCAAGACAAAAAAGCAAACCGGAGGGTCTAGATGTGATAATACTGGAGCCGATAGGAAACAGGGAAACCAGCACTAAGAGGTTTCGCTTTCTGGGTGAGTGTTTATGTACTCAAGGAGTTCCCTTGGAAATTTGCACACTCGTTCTATATTTTGCGATCCACTAACTCTTCTAAACCCACACCCACTTAGACTCAAGACTCATGATTTAGCATTAGACCTTTTATATGAAGATTTTTATATCAAGATTGTTATACTTACCAAAGACTGTCCCACCTACTTTGGACTGTTTATTTAGATGGCCGATCCATATAGGATTCAGCATTTAGATTTTTTAAACATATATATGGCCATTTAGAATTCACTGTTATTCAACCACTGGTGTGTTTTTTTATTTTTGATTGTTGTGTTTAATAAATGTATTGTTTTAATACTTCCATAACATTGTTTAAATACATTATTGTGTATAATTGTATACCTGGAGTTACCGCTACCTCACATCAGTAGCTTGTTATAAGCGCGCCCTTACTTTCTGTTTTTAATTTCTTTTTTAGAGTATGTTGGGATTGTACTCTCTTAGGGCTGCCACAGCTGAGCTCTTTCAGTTGTTTTTTTTTTTGTATTTAAACCAATCTGATAAAACAGATTAAAATAGGGCGCCATATCATATATTATTAAACCTAAAGGAGTATAACTCTAAAATGACTCAAGAAACCATATTTTATTCACCTTAAAAGGCAGTCCCAATTCCAGGGGACTCATCCTTCTGTATCTTTCCCCTTCTCCGTATGGGAGCTAAATTTTGGCCTCCCCCTAAAAAATTACTTGATAAAGTAGTCGGTCTTTCATCTCTATTAGGTCCTACTTAAACTCTTAGGGATTCAACATTAGATTATTCACCTAGATTACGAGTTTTGCGTTACACTGAAAAAATGGCAATTTCAGCGTAATGGCAGTAACTCAACTATTGTGAATCGTGTCGGTATAGCTAAACCACAAGCATTTTAGCCTGTAACGCAACGTCCATTCCGCATTCAAAAAAATTACGTTTTTGCGTGGGATTTTCATAGCGCCGGTATTACACACTAACACCCATAAACTACCTATTAACCCTTAAACCGCCACCCTCCTGCATCACAAACACTATATTAAACCTATTATCCCCTAATCTGCCAACCACCTACATCGCGACTATTAAATACATTTATTAACCTCTAATCTGCCGCTCCTGACATTGCCGACACTAATAAAAATTATTAACCCCTATTCCGCTGCTCTCCGACATCAAAATGCCATTTCAAAATGGCGTACCTTGCATTTTATTGACTGATTTGATTCTTCAGATTCAAATCAGCCAATAGGATGAGAGCTTCTAAAATCCTATTGGCTGTTCAAAACAGCCAATAGGATGGATGCCGGGATGAAGATAGAAGACGCCCCCACGATGGATGAAGATGTCGCTGCCTGAATAAAGACTTCTCGCCGCCTGGATGCCCAGACTTCAGCAACCTTGAGTAGATATTCTGGGGTCACTCTTAGGTATTTTTTTTTATTTTTTGGGGTGGTTTTTTTTTTCAGATAAGGGTTTGGGCTTTTGAAAAAGAGCTAAATGCCCTTTTAAAGGCAATGAAAAAGAGCTGAATGCCCTTTTAAGGGCAATGCCCATACAAATGCCCCTTTAGGGGCAATGGGTAGCTTAGGTTTTTTATAGAGTTAGGTTTTTTATTGTAGGCTAGGGGGTATGTTATATGTTATGTTTTATTTTTTCGTAGTATTATTTTTTTTTAAATTTGTCATTTAGATATTTTAATTGGTAGTATTTTTTTATTTTATTAGAATAGTAAGGTTAGGTTAATTTATAGTTTAATGTTAGGTTTATTTTTATTTCACAGGTAAGTTTTTATTTATTTAAATATAGTTATATTGTAATTTTAATTTAAAGTTAGGGGGATGTTAGGTTTAGGGGTTATTAGTTTAATTTAGTGTTTTGCGATCTGGGGGGCCGGCGGTTTAGGGGTTAATAGGTTTATTTAGTGGCGGAGATGTGGGAGGCCGGAGGTTTAGGGGATAATGGGTTTATTTAGTTGCAGAGATGTGGGAGGCCAGAAGTTTAGTAGTTAATAACTTTAGTATAGTGTCAGCGATGTTGTGGAGCGGCATAATAGGGGTTAAGAGCTTTATTATAGTGGCGGCAATGTCGGGGTAGCGGCGGAATAGGGGTTAATAACTTTATTTAGGTGCCGGCGATGTCTGGGGCAGCAGATTAGGGGTGTTTAGACTAGGGGTTTATGTTAGGGTGTTGCGTTACGGAGATTTTTCATTCCGCACTTCAGGTGTTAGTTTTTTTTCTCTCTCCCTATTGATGTCCATGGGGGAAATCGTGCACGAGCACGTCAAAGGAGCCCTTGGATTTTGTGCTTAACGCCACCATATCGCACTCACAAGGAGGCTTTTCAGTAACTCGTTATGGCAGCGTTATGGAGGGTGAAATAATGCAACTTTTTTGGCATTAGTTTTGCATCCTATTAAGCGCAAAACTCATAATCTAGGGGATTGTTTTTCCTTTTAGGAATAAGAGAAAAATAAATAATTGAATATAATAATAATGGACTAAAAAGTAGAAAAGAAGGGAAAAAAGGGGGGAAAAAAAGGGGGGGGATAAATAAATAAAATTACAAATAGACAAGTAAAATTAAGAACATTATGAAGAAGGGACAAAACAGTATGGGTCATCACAACAATTTTTAGGACTGTAGTAAATCAATTAATTAATTATTTATCAGCCGGGTGGAGGCTAGTAGGGCAATTTACAGCAAGTGCGCTAAGGCGAGTACAGAGATGGAGGGGAAGGCGGAGACAGTGTTAGGAAGAAAACAGAAAAGAGAGAAGTGAGAGGAGAGGTCATAGGCGCTAGTGCTGGGGTCTCAGTGGGTTTATGGTTTCCCAATAAAACTTGACAAGGTGGTAGTGTGCCATTTTGTTATTTTTAAAATAATAGTACTCCTCTAGGTGGATTAACTCTTGTGTTCGCGCCTTCCAGGTCTCTATTGTGGGAACTATTTCTGTTTTCCAAGCCCTAGCTATAAGGGATTTCGCTCCGTTCAAACATATCTGGAGGAGGTGCGCGCGGAGTTTACAGGACAGTTTGGATGTGTCATTGAATAGTACCATGGCGGGTGTAATTACAAATGGTGTATCAAATAATGGTGCTACAAATCGTCGCAGAGCCTGCCAAAAGGCCCGCAGCTTAGGGCAGGACCACCATATATGGGTCATGTGACCAACGCCCCCGCAGCTCCTCCAACATTCCAACATCCAGAAGGGGAACCAGGATAAATGCGGGAGAGCCTCAACGGTGTTAAGTACCACCTGGTTATGATTTTGTAATTCATTTCCAAGATTTGGGTGGAGGTGGATGAGCTGTGAGTGCGCTGATACATTTTTTTCCCACTGCTCCTCTGAGAATTCCAGTTCCAGCTCAGCTGACCAAGTCTGAGTGGTTTTAGGCAACCGTTTATATAGGCACGCGTCAAGGATTCTCTTAGACAAGGCTAGGGAACCCTTTAGGGCTCCTCCATGTCTACAAATAGATTCAAAGTGCGTAAGGGGGCGAAGGAGAGAGAGTTTATGGGGGGAGGTTGCAAAAAGGTGCTGTAGTTGGGAATATTTAAGCCATTGTCCAAAGGTGCCCTGTAGCACATCTGATAATTCAGGAGCAGATTTCAATGTGCCCAAGTGAAGGAATTCACAAAGTGGAGAAGAGAGGCCTAAGTCAGAAAATCTAGTGTATTTACTCGCGGTATGGATGCTTTGTAGCCATTCCGTGTTTTGGAAAATCGGAAACATGGGGGAAAAAGGGGAGGAGATTCCAGGAACGTGGTCCAGGATATTGTCCCATGTGTGGAAAATATGTTTATATAGGGGCGAAGTTTTTGTCACTAGCGGTCTATAAGTATGAGGCAGCCAACAGAGAGGGCCTATTTGAGGAGATTGGAGAATGTGTGCGTCAAGTAATATCTATGCTTTATCTATGTGTCCTACATGCCAGTCGAACACACGTTGTAGTGTGCCCGCTTGGTAGTACTGGGTGATGCATGGGACCGCCAGTCCTCCTTTGATCTTTGGTCGATATAAAGTGTGCCTCGCTACTCTAGGTCTTTTGCTTCCCCATATGAATTTATTAAGAGTCGACTGCAGCTGGTCTAGGTAAGTCTGAGGGAGGTCAATAGGAACTGTCTGGAAAGTATATAGAACAAGAGGCAAGATGGACATCTTAACTACCTGCATTCTGCCCCACCAAGAGAACGGCTTGGATTGCCAGTTCTGGCTACTAGATTGGATCCGTTTAAGGAGCGGGATATAATTAGCCTGAAAGAGAGAGCTTATTTTAGGGGTGAGGGCAATACCTAGGTATTTTATCTGATCGGTACATAAATTATATGGGCACACCTCGGAAAGGGCCGCAAATTGTTTAGGCTTCATGTTTATATTGAGGATATTAGATTTTTGATCATTTATGTGAAAGTGTGATAGGTTACCAAACCGGCTGAACTCTGCTAGGAGGTGAGGATTATATTATTTTTATCTCTGTTTTAGTGGTCTCATTCTGTCTGTGCTGAGGAGAACCCTGAAATATATTTATTTTGCCTTTCTTTCTTCTTTCTTTGCAATACATACCATTGTTGGTTAATTTCCTCCCTCCTCTTTTGTCTATTAAAATAGTATATTTTCCCTTTACTATAATCATCCTCATCTCGCTCTCTTTTCTTATTTTTATTTATTATTAACTCATAACTATTCTTAACCCTCTAGGAATTTGTTTTTTACCTTGATATTTCCCACCAATGTTTATTAACTTCTCCAATTGTGTAAACAATTGTCTAATAGATAATTGATTGGTGGTATCTGGTCTCTCACCTGTTTTATCAGGTTGATACTGTATATAGTTTGTTCATTTATTCTAGTACAGATAACATTGTGTATCTTTTGCAAAAATATATCACAAAAAATATCTATAGGCAGCTCCTCTCCATTTTTTACCAAATACATCAGTCACAAACCAATCTGATTAAACAGATTAAAAGAGGGGCCAAATCTTATATTATTAAACCTATACTCCAAACGACTCAAGGAACCAGATATCATTCACCTTAAAAGGCAGTCCCAATTCCAGGGGTCAAATTTACCCAGTCCTCTCTTACTTAAGGAATCTATCCACAAATGCAGTTATCCTAAGAGATGTGTTATGGGGCAGCTCCTTCCGTGATCCATCGAACATCCAAAGCACAGGAAATGAAGCTGTCTTCTCTCCCCCATCTAGTCCTGAATCCTCTCCATTATCCGCAGCTGCGCTACAGGACTTTCAGTCAGTAGACCACTCTCAGGTTTCCTACACTTTTATCCTAAGTTCCCTGAAGTCTCTATTGGATACTCACCATGCGTCTTTTCCAGAAAAATTAACCTCTTCCATAGCAGATTTGAAGAAAGACCTTAACTCCACTACAGAGAGGTAGAGAGACTCCATGGAATGCAAGCAAGAAGACATGGTGGTGGATTACTCCAACATGCTCAGCTATACTCAAAATCTAGCAGAAAACATCAGTGAGATGGAGGATAAATTGGCGGACCTAGAAAATCTCAGAATACGTGGGAGCCCACAGGAGGTTTCCAATACAGACTTGGGTCCTTTTCTAACGGAATTT
This sequence comes from Bombina bombina, assembly GCF_027579735.1. NCBI lineage: Eukaryota > Metazoa > Chordata > Amphibia > Anura > Bombinatoridae > Bombina > Bombina bombina. The sequence continues at coordinate 285,614,779 of NC_069503.1, read as the reverse complement.
TTTGCTATCTTGTAAGACCTCAATCAGCAACTGAAAATCTTATTGACAGTGCTCACAGATCATTAAGGCCTAAAGGCTTACCAAACAACCAACCCAGAGATACCATAGTAAGGCTGCATTTCTATACTTATAAAGAAAGAGTCCAAAGAGCAATTCTATGTAGAACAGAACTTCCAGAAAAATTTGGGCAGTTGAAGAACTTCGCTGATCTATCACCCCGTATATTACAACAGAGGAGGACATTCACAGATGTCACCAAAATCCTGAGACAGCATAACATCAAGTACAGGTGAGGGTTCCCCACAAAACTGTTCATCTCAAGGAATAATCAAACACGATCACACGATCTCCTCTGTCTCACAAGGGATAGATCTCCTAAAACACTGGGAGTTATACAGCCTACCTCCAGAGAAGGCCACAGGTACCAATCCTCGTGGGAAACAGATGGATATTTCACCACCAAAAGATACAAGCTTCCACAAGCATTCTTATTCCTCACAGACACTTCTGAGGGCTTCGACACCCAGATGGGATCCTATGCCATAACGGAAAAGACGAGACTTTGAGCCCTCTCAATTGGAGGGAGCAACTTGACTTTTATGCTTTCCATTCTCCCATAGATCTACGGATGGTAATGTTACAACACAAGTTTATGTGTTAGGTTTATACTGTTTTATTGTTGTATGTTCATGGTTGATGAAAATGCTCTGTTTTAGTAACTCACAACATGCCCAATAGGGACTGCTTATCCACACTACATGGGTCATACTCATTTATTTAGTTATCTTAACACCCATAAGGTTTAATGGGACAGCAAGTAGGCCTATTATACTCACAATCTACAGAGGTGATCACTGTGATTAAAAACTCCTTAAAGGAATTAACTCAATAAGCTTTACATAAACAAATTATGTGAAAGTACCTAGATGTAGGGAGTGTGGATCACTTACCATTGGTAGCGAAGACAAAAATGTGTTTGAATAATTAAGGAATCTCTCACACACAGCTTTCTATCATGCTTACACGCAATAACTAGATATTATACCTGTGTTAAATCTTAGGGGCGTGTGTCTTGAACCCTGCGTGTGCTCTTTTACTAGATTTTATACTCTGACTTCGCTATCAACTATTCACACACGTAATTATTGCTAAACATTGCCTGTCCAATTAACCAACAGCATTGATGGACGCTGGCCCACACATCTATCAATCACCTATGCTAAGTTATTGTGGTAGAGAAATACAAGCATATGAAGATTAGTAACACAACAATCATATCAAGGTGCACCATAATGGCTTACTAACTCAATTTTTATGCCTCTCACCATCTGCCTAAGACAAGGTGGGATGTGGTAATATGGGAGCACCATATTAGGTACTCATCACCTACACAACCCCATGTATGGTAAAACATAACTGCTCCATTAGCATTACTTACTGGAAACCAGAGGAGTCACCGTCATACAAATGAGTCTTTATGGGTACCCTGTTTCCCATGTCTCTATTGGGACTAGTGTATTTTGCCTACTGTGTGCTGTTTATGGTGTATTAAGCACACTTTGGGGCCTATTTATCAAGCCGTCAACCGCAAATACGCTGGAATTCCGCAGCGTAATTGTGGAGAGCTTGATTCGCCTTATTTATCAAAGGCTACAGACCAGCAAAAGTAGAATTTTGTGACGTAACATACGATCCACCGGTCTCAGTCCGACACAGATCGATGCTTACGTCACTACACTGGTGCAAATTCGGCACTATCTGACTACTTTTTCTACTTAACAAATAACTAGCAGGTACGCTTGCCACTATTCCGGCCCAGCATACCTGGTTTTCAATCCGCCGCCCTGGAGGCCGCGGATGCCATAGGAATCAATGGGAGTCTGAAAGCAGCGAAAGCTTATGTTCGCTGCTGCCCGATATCCCATTGATTCCTATGGGAGAATAAAAGTTACACCCTAACATGTACCCCAAGTCTAAACACCCCTAATCTGCTGCCCCCTACACCGCCGCCACCTACATTATACTTATTAACCCCTAATCTGCCACTCCTACACCGCTGCCCCATACATAAAAGTATTAACCCCTATCCCACCGCTCCCGGAGCCCACCGCAACGAAATAAATGTATTAACCCCTAAACCGCCAGCCCCCACATCACCATAAACTAAATTAACCTATTAACCCCTAAACCCCCAGCCCCCACATCGCCATAAACTAAATTAACCTATTAACCCCTAAACCTAACAACCCGCTAACTTTATATTAACTTTATATTAAATATTAACCCCTTAAGGACCGGCGACGTACCCTGTATGTCACTGGCCTTTTTTTGGGACTTGATTGTTTTATAGTGCGGTCTTGCCACCAGCGTTGAGACTGCTCTATTCCACAAAGCCTGCTGGAGGGAGGGCATTAATAGCGTGTTCTTGCTAGACTTGTGCTATTATGCCCGGAAAAAACCCTTAACGACCAGTGACATACAGGGTACATTGTGGTCATTAAGGGGTTAAATATTCCTATCTTATAATAAATTTAAACTTACCTTTAGATTTAAATTAAACTATATTAAACTAATAATTAGCCTATTCTAACTATTATAATACAATTACATTCAACTATATTAAACTAATAATTAACCTATTCTAACTATTATACTACAATTACATTAAACTCTATTAAATTAATAATTAATCTAACCTAACTTTTTAACTAAAATTACATTAAACTACAAATTAAACTAACTATATTATATATTTAAACACCTAACCCTACTCAAATAATTTAAATCTACACTAAAAAATTACAAAGTTACAAAAAATAACAAACACTAAGTTACACAAAAAAATAAACACTAATTTACAAAAAACAAAAAAGAAATTATCAAAGCTTTAAACTAATTACACCTAATCTAAGGGCCCTATGAAAATAAAAAAGCCCCCCAAAATAAAAAAAAAACATAGCCTACAATAAACTACAAATAGCCCTTAAAAGGGCCTTTTGTTGGGCATTGCTCCAAAGTAATCAGCTCTTTTACCTGTAACAAAAATACAAATACCCCCCCAACAGTAAAACCCACACAAACAACCCACTAAATAAAATACTATCTAAAAAAACCTAAGCTCCCCATTGCCCTGAAAAGGGCTTTTGGATGGGCATTGTCCTTAAAAGGGCATTTAGCTCTATTGCAGGCACAAGTCCTAATCTAAAACTAAAACCTACCCAATAAACCCTTAAAAAAATGCTAACACTAACCCTAGAAGATTTACTTACAGTTTTGAAGATCCGACATCCATCCTCCAAGAAGCCAGGAGAAGTCCTCAACGAAGCAGCCAAAGTCTTAATCCAAGCCCGCAGAAGTCTTCACCCAGATGGCATCTTCTATCTTCATCCATCCGGCGCGGAGCGGGTCCATCTTCAAGACATTCGAAGTGGAGCATCCGCTTCCTTCCGATGACTACAGACGAATGAAGGTTCCTTTAAATGACGTCATCCAAGATGGCGTCCCTTAGATTAATTAAGGTTGAAAAAATCCTATTGGCTGTTGCAATCAGCCAATAGGATTGAGCTTTCATCCTATTGGCTGATCCAATCAGCCAATAGGATTGAGCTCGCATTCTATTAGCTGATTGGATCAGCCAATAGGATGAAAGCTCAATCCTATTGGCTGACTGCAAAAGCCAATAGGATTTTTTCAATAACCTGCATTTGTCGGTAGTCGAATTTGTATTTTTTTTTTACAGGTAAAAGAGCTGATTAATTTGGGGCAATGCCCTGCAAAAGGCCCTTTTAAGGGCTATTTGTAGTTTATTGTAGGTTGGGGGGGGGTTATTTTCATAGGGCCCTTAAATTAGGTGTAATTAGTTTAAAGCTTTGATAATTTCTTTTTTATTTTTTGTAACTTAGTGTTTATTTTTTTGTGTAACTTAGTGTTTGTTATTTTTTGTAACTTAGTTGGTTTTTTGTAACTTTGTAATTTTTTAGTGTAGATTTAAATTATTTGAGTAGGGTTAGGTGTTTAAATATATAATATAGTTAATTTAATTTGTAGTTTAATGTAATTTTAGTATAAAAGTTAGGGTAGATTAATTATTAATTTAATATAGTTTAATGTAATTTTATTATAATAGTTAGAATAGGTTAATTATTAGTTTAATATAGTTTAATTTAAATCTAAAGGTAAGTTTAAATTTATTATAAGATGGGGATGAGTTAATATTTAATGTACAGTTAGCGGGTTGTTAGGTTTAGGGCTTAATAGGTTAATTTAGCTTATGGCGATGTGGGGGGCTGGCGGTTTAGGGGTTAATACATTAATTTAGTTGCGGTGGGCTCCGGGAGCGGCAGAATAGGGGTTAATAACTTTATGTAGGTGGCGGCGGTATAGGGGGTGGCAGATTAGGGGTTAAAAAGTATAATGTAGGTGGCAGTGGGCTCCGGGAGCGGCGGTTTAGGAGTTAATAACTTTATTTAGTTGGGCTCCGGGAGCGGCGGAATAGGGGTTAAACAGTTTAGTATAGTGGCGGTGCTAAGTGACAGGGTATAAATAAAGCTGGGAAAAAGCCGAATAGTAGCGAGATTGATGACTGTTAGTTATCAACATCTCGCTGCTCATCGCCCCGTACTTGGTGCGCAGCTTTTTGACAGCTTTTTTGTTAAATATGGAGAATGTATTCTGGACCGCGGCAGCGATGTTAGGCGAGCGTATTGGTGCCGGCGAATGCAGCACAGTTGACGGCTCGATAAATAGGCCCCTTTATGTTGTTTAAAAATAATACCTATTATATAGTAGGTCATGTCTGCCATATGTTCATACATTTGGGATCTATTGCCCAGAAGTCATATGTCTGTGGCTGGGTAATATGCTCTGTCTTAATACTGCATAATATTCCAAATAGGGACTGTAAGTCTCGGATCATATAGGCCATAAATTATTTAGCTACCTTCAAACCCGTAATGTATAACAGAGCAATTTACAAGTCTTTTTTGGTTCCAAATTATGGATATAATTTATGTGGCTGAGAATTCAAAATATTTAACTGCAATGAGAGTGGTTAGCTCCCTATAGATAGCAAAGATAAAGTTATGTATTGATAATTAATTTGTCTCATATGCAGCTTTATGTTATGCCCACACACTACAGTTAATCACTATACCTATGTTAAATGATAGGGCTATGTGCTGTAAGCTATGGTAAGGTATTTTCCACTCATTCATTAATCAACCACTTTAGCTAACCCATCACAGAAGTAGTGATGTCGCGAATAGTTCGCCGGCGAATAGTTCCTGGCGAACATAGCTTGTTCGCGTTCGCCGCGGTGGGCGAACATATTCAATGTTCGATCCGCCCCCTATTCGTCATCATTGAGTAAACTTTGACCCTGTATCTCACAGTCTGCAGACACATTTCAGCCAATCAGCAGCAGACACTCCCTCCCAGACCCTCCCAGCTCCTGGACAGCAGCTATTTTAGATTCATTCTGATCCTGCATTCTTAATGAGAGGAGGGATAGTGTAGCTGCTGCTGATTTTATAGGGAAATTGATAGCTAGGCTAGTGTATTCAGTGTCCACTACAGTCCTGAAGGACTCATTTGATCTCTGCTGTAAGGACAGCACCCCAAAAAGCCCTTTTTTTTTGCCTGTGTAATTTTGACTGTGAAACATCAGTCTGCTAGTGTAATCTAATTGCAGTTGCCTGCCTGCAGTGCCACCACTCATATCTGTTGTAACAGTAGTGTAAATTTTGTAAAAAAAAACTTTTTTGACTGTGAAACATCAGTCTGCTAGTGTAATCTATAAGCAGTTGCCTGCCTGCCTGCCAGCATGTGTGCCAGGCCAACTTGCTAAGTGCCACCACTCATATCTGTTGTAACAGTAGTGTAAATTTTGTAAAAAAAACTTTTTTGACTGTGAAACATCAGTCTGCTAGTGTAATCTAATTGCAGTGGCCTGCCTGCCTGCCTGCCAGCGTGTGTGCCAGGCCCACTTGCCAACTAGTGCCACCACTCATATCTGTTGTAACAGTAGTGTAAATTTAAAAAAAAAAAACTTTTTTGACTGTGAAACATCAGTCTGCTAGTGTAATCTAATAGCAGTTGCCTGCCTGCCAGCATGTGTGCCAGACCCACTTGGCAACTAGTGCCACCACTCATATCTGTTGTAACAGTAGTGTAAATTTTGTAAAAAAAAAAACTTTTTTGACTGTGAAACATCAGTCTGCTAGTGTAATCTAATTGCAGTTGCCTGCCTGCCAGCGTGTGTGCCAGGCCCACTTGCAAACTAGTGCCACCACTCATATCTGTTGTAACAGTAGTGTAAATTTAAAAAAACTAAACTTTTTTGACTGTGAAACATCAGTCTGCTAGTGTAATCTAATAGCAGTTGCCTGTCTGCCAGCGTGTGTGCCAGGCCCACTTGCCAACTAGTGCCACCACTCATATCTGTAGTAACAGTAGTGTAAATTTTTTTTAAAAAAAAAACTTTTTTGACTGTGAAACATCAGTCTGCTGGGAAATTATCTATCTATCAAATCTATCTATTTGTCTATCAAATCTATCTATCTATTTATCGTATCTATCATCAAATGTATCTATTGCTTCTATTGATCTATCTATCTAATCTATGTATCTATCTATCTATCTCATGGCCGGACCGACCAAGCATCTTTTTCCATCTCCCGGTTCCTAAAATCATCTCTGGGTTCCTAAAATCGATGCCATATACACGTCCCCTGATAGGGGACGTAACAGGGATTAAACTGATAAGAATAGTACTAGTTAACACACCACTCCTATCTGGTGGCACATTAGATTGCACACGCAGTGCCCCAAATTGGAAGTAGGAGGACCTGACCAAGCATCTCATCTCTGTGTGATTCCTGTTCTTGTAGGACAGTTAATGGGTCAGTCATGTTGCACAGCTCCTCAATATGACAAATCTTCCTGGTTAGCTCGTCGTTCTCTTTTTCCCAGCTGCTGGATCAGATCAGAGTCTAATTGTGAGTAAAACCTGCTCCTGCTGCCGAGTGGTCTCACTCAGGACTCGCTTCTCTAGGTCTTCCAGCTGTTTCCTGATGTCCCTAATCAGGGCAGTCAGTCTCTCTGTTACACCAGCTGCTTTCTCTTGCACCCCTCTCCTGTGCTTCTGCAGACTCTGGACTCTTTTCTCAGTCTCCTCTCTCTTTGTGGTCAGTTTCTGCAGAACATTTCTCAGTTTCTTTTTCTTCTTCTCAGAAGCCTCATTCAGCAGCTCGACCTGGTGTCCCCTGTGCTCTCCGGCCAGGGAGCAGGACACACAGATACAGGCAGCATCCTCAGTGCAGTAATATAATAGGAGCATCTTGTGGGTGGAGCATTTTCTGTTACCCCAGGAAGTGATTGCATGCGCAGTGACATCAGTGAGGACAAGGAACAGCACATTGCTAGCTTGGTATCCAACTTTGTGCAAATGGGGAGTTTGCGGTTGTGCAAATGGACTGTTTGCGGTGCGTTAAACGGGAGGTTTGGTCTGTCACTGTGAAGCGGGCGTAACCTTTACACTACCTGAACGATACAACATCATACCTGATGTTTTAAAGCATGTTATTCCAAACAATTTAGGAATTTTAGGTGATTTATGCCCTTTATGGATTAAAACCAGACTCTGCATCAACTATGTAATTTTCCATGGGAGTTTTGCCATGGATCCCCCTCCGGCATGCCACAGTCCAGGTGTTAGTCCCCTTGAAACAACTTTTCCATCACTTTTGTGGCCAGAAAGAGTCCCTGTGGGTTTTAAAATTCGCCTGCCTATTGAAGTCTATGGCGGTTCGCCCGGTTCGCCCGTTCGCAAACTTTTGTGGAAGTTCGCGTTCGCTGTTCGCGAACGCAAAATTTTAGGTTCGGGACATCACTACACAGAAGTGGACAGACAGTATATGGGGAACAGCTACACAATAAATATATAAGGGCTCATTACACGATTTCGTCTACCCAACCCCTTAATATTCTCACCATTTTCCAAACTTATATTGTAGTTTGGGTGAGACGCAGTGTGAGGTATTAACACGTGGTTCTGTATCAGGAACACATCATATGAAAACGCGCACATATGAAAAAACATAAATTCCCTATAAACCCTACCTATTAGAAATTAGAGAAGTCACCTTCGTATAAATAAACCTTTATGTTTACCTTGCTCATAATGCGCCTATTGTGACCAGTGTGGTGTGTACATTTTAAGTATGGTGTGTTGTTTATAGTATAATGTATATTTATTATGTTATTACTTTTGTTAGCAGTTTAACTTCTATGATATTACCTACCTATGTGAAAGATTCTGAGTTGATTTAAGCTAAGAAACTACACTCAAATTGCAAGATAGAATACTAGGGAGCTGAGGGCTCAGGTGTGAACATTCAAATTATAGGTTGCACAATTTTTCTTTAGGTCCCTTCTTCTCCCCCCACCCCCATCACTTAATCCCCACACTTTTTCTTTTCTCTAACATAATAGGTATTTAGCAATAACTATATCTTCCAATAATGTTAGTCCAAATTTTCAAAGTCCAAATCTCAATATCCTCAGAGAGAATAACTCCACAAAAATCCCCCCAAAATGTGTTACTTTTCACCATACTTCTCTTTAATACTTCAACGTTACAGTACTCTGTTTTGAATTACCACCAGAGACTTCATTTGCGGTTTCCCTTGTAACCTCTGCATTAATTACATTATACCATAATAAAGAATATAACCACCTGTTTTGAAGTTGGGACCTTGTCACAGGAACATAGGTCATCTAGTTCTAGAGAACTAGAATTCTAGGAAGATATATCTTTCCACCCTTCCATTCCTTCTCCTAATTTTTGCCCCTCCCCCCCCCTTTTTTTCCTTCTCTTTATTATGGCTCTCATTTGTACATTGCACAACATGAGGTGGCTCAATTACCCCACAAAACGAAGCCTTTTATTCCAGTCACTTAAACACCTACAAGCTAAAAAAGATATTTCTGCAGGAGACCCACTGGCGATATGGTGACCCAATACCCATTCGCTCTTCCCTCTTCCCTGTGGTAGAGACAGCAACCTTCACCAAAGAGTTGAGGGGCACGGCCATCCTGATTCACAAAGACATAGCCTACGACGGTTCCAAATTATAGTTCGTAAATTGTATCGTACTATATACACTTTGGCATCATATTATGGCCCAAACACCTCTCAAGTTAGACATTTCAAAAAATTCTTATGCCGACTAGACAAAATTAAACAGGGGCTCCTGCTGTTGGCAAGGGATTTCAATATGGTGGTAGACCCAAATTTAGAAAAAAGACTCCCCAAAAATAGGCAACCAGATAAAGCCACATCAGATACAACAAAAAAAAGTCTATTCTCTATTAGCCCAGGCCAATTTATATGACATCTGGTGCTCTTTACATGCCACAGCTAGGGACTTCACATACTATTCCCAAGTTCATGATTCTTATTCAAGGATAGACTTCTTTTTTGGTAACCCCTGGTTGTTAGACAAAATACAAAATGCGACAGTGGGAAATGTCTCTTGGTCTGATCACGATCCAGGGATCATCCGAATGTCAGGATTAACGACAGCTACCCCCAGGCCTTTATGGCACCTCCTAGATTCCCTGCTCTCAGTTCCTGGTACTGTTGATTTTATAACAGAAGAGATCCAACAGTTCTTGCAATCCAATGATTAAGGGGATGTTAACGATTTCTGGGGACGGTAAAGGCCTTTCTTAGAGGACTCCTTATTAAAATCCAGGCCCAATCTCGAAAAAGGTCAGCAGCTACCCTAGCTCAACTACATCAGCAATTTAAATCACTTTTAACTACCCACAAAGCTATCTCCACTACTTTTTGCTCTTATGATGGAACCTCTGGCGGAGGCGATTAGGAGATCCCAGGAGATTATAGGCATACATATTCACAACACTATACAAAAGGTTGCACAATTCACAGATGACTTAACCGTGCTAACAACAGATCCCCTAAAGTCACTCCCAAAATTATTTGCTTTACTTGAGGAATTTGCTAAAATCAGTTTCTATAAACTCAATTATACTAAAACTGAGGCCTTTGCTCTAAATATTCTAGATCCTGAACTCTTGAAACTAAAACGGAAATTTTCTTTCAACTTCTAATTTTGACCCCTTGCTGTGCAAATTCAAAGAATATATGATGCCCTGGAACTCCCCAAATCTATCATGTGGGGCAGAATAGCAGCCATTAAGATGAACCTACTGCCAAAACTGAACTATCTTTTTCGGGGTCTGCCACTCCCCATACCTAAATATGTTATCACACAATTTCAGAAATTGTGCAAAGAATTCATTTGGAAACACAATCATCCTAGGGTGGCTATGAAAATCTTATCTACCCCGATTTAGGCTGGAGGAGCTGCGATGCCTAATTTGGTTGTGTATTATGAAGCCTCCTGCTTAGCTCACATATCAGCGTGGGGGGAGTCCTCCCCCAGCAGTAAGTGGGCTGAATTTGAACAAGCCTCACTCCCACAGGGAATCTCCCTCAGAGACTTAATTTGGATACCAAAGCACACACGAGGTTCCGATTTGACCTCAAACTACATAATAGCAACCAATCTTAAATTCTGGGACAAAATACGTCACGGAAGCAGAATATCACCCCATCCTTCCCCAATCCACTCAATTTCAGGTCTGCTTCAGGCTCTACCAGATCCGCATCCCAATGGGTGGAGGGCTCTAGAAATCAGACAAATAAGACATTTATTTCTGAACAACAAAATACTCTCAGTTGTTCAGTTCCAAAACCAATTTTCACCCACTCCATTACTAAAATTTGAATTCTTTAGACTAAACTCTTTTCTGAGATCCTGGGGCTTCTTCTACTCCTCTGAGACAATTGACTGTTTTTGTATTATTTGAAAACCCTAATTAAAAAATATTTATAAAAAATAAAAAAAATAAAGAAGGTGTCTCCTAGTGTAGACACCTTGCAAGCCCCCCCTCCTAAGTTAATGAGGGTAATGATACTCACAAGACTATAAGCAGTGGATGTGCTGTATATTGCATGCTGATAACTCCCAGTGTCTCAGCTCTCTGAACTCCGTTTTCAGCTTCAAAATACACAACTATAACCCACCAAAGTAAGAATATGAAGGTGACGACTCCAGACAAATTTTAAACCAATCGATTTAACAAAATCATTAAAACCATTCAAAACAAGCGTTCATCTATGGCTCACATAGTATGCACTATGCTACACGTTTTTCAGCGTTCTCATTCCGCTTCCTAAGGCATATTGGGCATCCCAGCTGGGGTAGTATTTACAAAATCAGATCAACCAATCCTATACAGATATAACTCTGCGAATCAAAATGAATGATGCCACACCCACTTCATGATTTTATAAAATATATAAAAAAGCTGTTAATAACATAAAGATCAAATACTATGATGATAACATATGGCTTATAATTATTCGAATTTACCAGTACCTTGTATAAATACAGTACCTTGTATAAATGTTATCTCCCTCCTTATCGCACTTTATATGTCACATTTCACAAGTTATTGCGGGTATGGCACTCCCACTGCCCAAACAATAACCAATCATGGTTATTTCCAAATAGACGTGTGACGCCTCCATTCATGACGTTGGGCTTTATACAAAGTATCAGTTCTAAGGGCAGAGAAACGCCCCTATAGTGATGTCAAGTTGAAGCAATAATGATCGCACTAGTCATACTAACATCTTCAACAAACTTACGCCTAGATTTGGAGTTTGGCGTTAGCCGTCAAAACCAGCGTTAGAGGCTCCTAACGCTGGTTTTTACCGCCCGCTGGTATTTGGAGTCAGTCAGGAAAGGGTCTAATGCTCACTTTCCAGCCGCGACTTTTCCATACCGCAGATCCCCCTACGCCATTTGCGTATCCTATCTTTTCAATGGGATCTTTCTAACGCTGGTATTTAGAGTCTTGGCTGAAGTGAGCGCTAGAAATCTAACTACAAGACTCCAGCCGCAGAAAAAAAACAGGAGTTAAGAGCTTTTTGGGCTAATGCCGGTTCATAAAGCTCTTAACTTCTGTGCTCTACAGTACACTAACACCCATAAACTACCTATATACCCCTAAACCGAGGCCCCCCCCACATCGCCACCACTCTATTAAAAAATTTTATCCCCTAATCTGCCGACCGCACACCGCCGCCACCTACGTTATACTTATGTACTCCTAATCTGCTGCCCCGAACACCGCCGACCCCTATATTATATTTATTAACCCCTAATCTGCCCCCCACAACGTCGCCGCCAGCTACCTACACTTATTAACCCTTAATCTGCCGACCGGAGCTCACCGCTACTATAATAAAGTTATTAACCCCTAATCCGCCTCACTCCCGCCTCAATAACCCTATAAGAAATAGTATTAACCCCTAATATGCCCTCCCTAACATCGCCGACACCTAACTTCAATTATTAACCCCTAATCTGCCGACCGGACCTCACCGCTACTATAATAAATGGATTAACCCCTAAAGCTAGGTCTAACCCTAACACTAACACCCCCCTAATTTAAATATAATTTAAATCTAATGAAAAAAATTAACTCTTATTAAATAAATTATTCCTATTTAAAGCTAAATACTTACCTGTAAAATAAACCCTAATATAGCTACAATATAAATAATAATTACATTGTAGCTATTTTAGGATTAAAATTTATTTTACAGGCAACGTTGTATTTATTTTAACCAGGTACAATAGCTATTAAATAGTTAATAACTATTTAATAGCTAAAATAGTTAAAATAATTACAAAATTACCTGTAAAATAAATCCTAACCTAAGTTTCAATTAAACCTAACACTACACTATCAATAAATTAATTAAATAAATACAATACCTACAAATAACTACAATTAAATAAACTAACTAAAGTACAAAAAATAAAAAAGAACTAAGTTACAAAAAATAAAAAAATATTTACAAACATTAGAAAAATATTACAATTTTAAACTAATTACACCTACTCTAAGCCCCCTAATAAAATAACAAAGACCCCCCAAATAAAAAAATGCCCTACCCTATTCTAAATTAAAAAAGTTCAAAGCTCTTTTACCTTACCAGCCCTGAAAAGGGCAATTTGCGGGGCATGCCCCAAATAATTCAGCTCTTTTGCCTGTAAAAAAAAACATACAATACTCCCCCCAACATTACAACCCACCACCCACATACCCCTAATCTAACCCAAACCCCCCTTAAATAAACCTAACACTAAGCCCCTGAAGATCTTCCTACCTTATCTTCACCACGCCGGGTTCACCGATCCGTCCTCCGAAGTCTTGATCCAAGCCTCCGAAGTCTTGATCCAAGCCCAAGCGGGGGCTGAAGAGTGACGTCCATCCTCCAGCTGAAGTCTTGATCCATCTTCGGAAAGAAATCCATCTTCGGGAAGAAATCTTCATCCTATCCGGGCAGAAGAGGACATCCGGACCGGCAAACAGCTTCATCCAGGCGGCATCTTCTATGTTGTTCCATCCGATGACGAGCGGCTGATCTTGAAGACCTCCAGCGCGGATCCATCCTCTTCTTTCAACGTCCAACTGAAGAATGAAGGTTCCTTTAAGGGACGTCATCAAAGATGGCGTCCCTCGAATTCCGATTGGCTGATAGGATTCTATCAGCCAATCGGAATTAAGGTAGGATAATTCTGATTGGCTGATTCAAGTTCAATCCGATTGGCTGATCCAATCAGCCAATCAGATTGAGCTCGCATTCTATTGGCTGTGAACCGGGCGTGGTGAAGATAAGGTAGGAAGATCTTCAGGGGCTTAGTGTTAGGTTTATTTAAGGGGGGTTTGGGTTAGATTAGGGGTATGTGGGTGGTGGGTTGTAATGTTGGGGGGGGGTATTGTATGTTTTTTTTTACAGGCAAAAGAGCTGAATTATTTGGGGCATGCCCCGCAAATGGCCCTTTTCAGGGCTGGTAAGGTAAAAGAGCTTTGAACTTTTTTAATTTAGAATAGGGTAGGGCATTTTTTTTATTTGGGGGGTCTTTGTTATTTTATTAGGGGGCTTAGAGTAGGTGTAATTAGTTTAAAATTGTTGTAATATTTTTCTAATGTTTGTAAATATTTTTTTATTTTTTGTAACTTAGTTCTTTTTTATTTTTTGTACTTTAGTTAGTTTATTTAATTGTAGTTATTTGTAGGTATTGTATTTATTTAATTAATTTATTGATAGTGTAGTGTTAGGTTTAATTGAAACTTAGGTTAGGATTTATTTTACAGGTAATTTTGTAATTATTTTAACTATTTTAGCTATTAAATAGTTATTAACTATTTAATAGCTATTGTACCTGGTTAAAATAAATACAACGTTGCCTGTAAAATACATTTTAATCCTAAAATAGCTACAATGTAATTATTATTTATATTGTAGCTATATTAGGGTTTATTTTACAGGTAAGTATTTAGCTTTAAATAGGAATAATTTATTTAATAAGAGTTAATTTTTTTCATTAGATTTAAATTATATTTAAATTAGGGGGGTGTTAGTGTTAGGGTTAGACCTAGCTTTAGGGGTTAATCCATTTATTATAGTAGCGGTGAGGTCCGGTCGGCAGATTAGGGGTTAATAATTGAAGTTAGGTGTCGGCGATGTTAGGGAGGGCAGATTAGGGGTTAATACTATTTCTTATAGGGTTATTGAGGCGGGAGTGAGGCGGATTAGGGGTTAATAACTTTTTATTTTTTGTACTTTAGTTAGTTTATTTAATTGTAGTTATTTGTAGGTATTGTATTTAATTAATTTATTGATAGTGTAGTGTTAGGTTTAATTGTAACTTAGGTTAGGATTTATTTTACAGGTAATTTTGTAATTATTTTAACTATTTTAGCTATTAAATAGTTATTAACTATTTAATAGCTATTGTACCTGGTTAAAATAAATACAAAGTTGCCTGTAAAATAAATATTAATCCTAAAATAGCTACAATGTAATTATTATTTATATTGTAGCTATATTAGGGTTTATTTTACAGGTAAGTATTAAGCTTTAAATAGGAATAATTTATTTAATAAGAGTTAATTTTTTTCGTTAGATTTAAATTATATTTAACTTAGGGGGGTGTTAGTGCTAGGGTTAGACTTAGCTTTAGGGGTTAATCCATTTATTATAGTAGCGGTGAGCTCCGGTCGGCAGATTAGGGGTTAATTATTGTAGGTAGCTGGCGGCGACGTTGTGGGGGACAGATTAGGGGTTAATAAATATAATATAGGGGTCGGCGGTGTTAGGGGCAGCAGATTAGGGGTACATAAGTATAACGTAGGTTGCAGCGGTGTACGGAGTGGCAGATTAGGGGTTAATAATATAATGCAGGGGTCAGCGATAGCGGCGGCGGCAGAATAGGGGTTAATAAGTGTAAGGTTAGGGGTGTTTAGACTTGGGGTACATGTTAGGGTGTTAGGTGCAGACTTAGGAAGAGTTTCCCCATAGGCTGCGTTAGGAGCTGAGCGCTGCTTTTTTGCAGGTGTTAGGTTTTTTTTCAGCTCAAACAGCCCCATTGTTTCCTATGGGGGAATCGTGCACGAGCACGTTTTTGAAGCTGGCCACGTCCGTAAGCACCGCTGGTATTGAGAGTTGCAGTGGCGGTAAATTATGCTATACGCTCCTTTTTGGAGCCTAACGCAGCCATTCTGTGAACTCTAAATACCAGCGGTATTTAAAAGGTGCGGCCAGAAAAAAGCCAGCGTAGCTAACGCACCCCTTTGGCCGCAAAACTCCAAATCTAGGCCTTAGTTTTACAAGTTTATTATCAAAAGAAAAAATATATATATGATATAATATGATATAATTATGATATTCTTTATGACCAATTGTCTAAAATGGATCTAATCTCCAAATGGACTAATTCTCTATAGATGTGTTTCAAGCCACACAATCACAGTATAGGAATACTGGAACTGATATCGCATTTTAACGTGCCCATCGTGTTAATGTTGATGATGTTAGTATGACTAGTGCGATTGATATCACTTCAGCTTGAAATAACTATAGGGGCATTTCTCTGCCATTAGAACTGATACTTTGTATAAAGGTCTTTTTCACTGACCCAAATGTCATATGTAATTATTTGGAGGCTATATTAAAGCACAATTTGGGCTACATAGACTAGAGTGTAGCAAAGAAATACCTTGGGGAATCTAACTTTAATGAATGTATAATTTTGTTATTGTGAACAAAAATTTCATAGAGCCTGATGATCTGGCAAGACTTTCTAAGAAGTCAGTACTGCAAAGTTACTCAAACAATTTTAAAAAGGCAAGTTTATCTTGAGAGATTTGCAGGGTCTTGTATTAAAATTAGAGACACCTACAATACAATATAATGCGTAAACCCTCCCAAAATTTTTTGTATGATTCATCTGCATGCCGGTGGGCCTTTAATTATCAGATACATAGCATGAAGTCCAGCATTGCAAGGCCACAATTTACTTTTTATGTGAAAGGCTGTGGCACCAGCTGTATGCAGTTTTGAACATCACATAATGATTAAAAAAAATCTAAAATTATTGAGTGTGACATGTAGCATTATTTAGGAATTTTTCCAATATAAACTGAAATGAAAAAAAAAGCTAAGTGCATATTTATGGAAGACGTTTTTAATAACTTTCATTTTGTTCTTCCTTTGTACTCAGTAACAATACTGCAAATCTTGTAATAAAGCATTTGTTTTTCTTTGTGAAAGAACAATTCATATCTTTAGTACATGCAAAGCAGAATGAGAGTCCCTGACCTATATTTGAACTTGGGCAAAGCAGCTTTTTATCTTAAACTCTTAAGTAATTATGTTTATAATCTTTTTTTTTTTTATATATATACACAGTAATGTATTTTGTAAGTTAAAAGTATGCTTATTTATTTACTTACATGGAAAACAGCAGTTAGGAATCTAATTACTAATTACTAAATATATAAAAAAAAAATCTTAAAGTGAAAGTAAATTTTCATATACATAAAGAACGTAATGGATTCTACTTCTAAGATACATTATAGTCGCTAACTAATTTTTTCCTTAAAATGTTCATATATTCAAGAATTTTTTATTTTTTATTCCGTACCGTTTGCTAGCTTTCTCCGCCCCCTGCTAGCTTCAGGGTTTAGAAGTGTTAGACGTAAGAGCGGTCCCACCTCGTGAGCCGAATAGTTTGCGCATGCGCAAAAATAAGCTTTCCGATTGCTGTTACAATGAAGTATAATGAATTTTCTTTTGATAAATTGAATGCGCCTGCGGCTATCATGAAGCGCATCTGATGATGGATGAAATTTGTGGATAGCCACATGCGCATTGCAAAATGGGGGCGTATAGAGATGCCCATAGGGGACCAATGAGATTACAATATCTCTCATTGGTTACAACTAAAGGAAAAAAAATGAATGCGGGCGGAGGAACAATTAAAAAAATCAGGCGGATATCATGGTAAAAAAATCATGTTAGAAATAAATATGAAAAAAATGATTAATTAAAGTTATGTGTTATGTTTTTTATAATCGATTTATATAACCATATATAGCGATATCATCAACTTTACTTTCACTTTAACATTACCAGAGAATAGTTCAAGCAATAAAATAAAAAAATAAAATAAAAAATAAGACCAGAAAGATAATAGATTATTGTAGAGATCTCCATGTATACGGACTAAGGGCCCGATGATTGAAAGCTCTCTGAGCTGGTGAGATTATTAAAGAATGCTCACCAGTACTTCTATTTCCCTGGTGGAATGATCTAAAGCCACTTTTTACCCTGAAAACAGGGGGTCTCGCTAAGGGGTGTATACTGCATTTTTGTATGAAAAGTGCACAATACAATTTGTATTTGGAACATCATACAAAACAAATAATTGAACCGTTCACACAAAAATAAACAGAGAAAAATTGTATTATTAAGGTGCATCAAAAATCGTATTCAAATTGTTCACCAAAAAATCATATTTTAACAAAAACTTAAAATTTGTATGCAAATTGCACTGGAATAAATCGTATTAACTATGCACAGTGTAAATCGTAATTTTAGTACAATGGATGTGCACAAAAAAAAAAAAAAAGAAATTGGTACTTAAATGTACAAAATACAAAGTGTAATTGTTGATTTTTCGTAAAATGGGCAAAACATGGACTTTCCATCGGCATATATGAAATTGTCTTTCTTATCCCAGAGTAATGCGTGTGTATTTTCACAATACAGATCTCACATACTTATAACCCTAATAGACAAAAACATGCATATGGATATATAGGTGATTGTAAGATGCTATCTATCTATCTATCTATCTATCTATCTATCTATCTATCGGGTTCTTGTAAAGCGTGGCTATTCACCCGTAAGGGTCTCAAGGCGCTGAGGGTTGCAGTTCAGTCGAAGAGCTAGGTCTTGAGGTCCTTTCTGAACTTAGTTAGGGCGGTAGCTTGTCTGAGGTGCAGCGGGAGGGTGTTCCAAGTCTTGGCTGCCAGGTGAGAGAAGGATCTGCCTCCCGCTGTGGTTTTCCTGATGTGGGGGATGACTGAGAGGGCTTGGTCGGCCGATCGAAGTTGTCTGGCAGGGATGTAGAAGGTAACGCGTTGTGTTGTGTTGTGGAGGGCCTTGAATGCGTGGGTGAGTAGCTTGAAGGTTATTCTTTTGTTGATGGGAAGCCAGTGCAGGTCCCGCAGGTGTTTGGAGATGTGACATTGACGAGTGATGTCGAGGATTAGTCTGGCCGAGGCATTCTGGATGTGCTGTAGTCTCTTTTGGAGCTTGATGGTGGTGCCGGCGTAGAGTGCGTTACCATAGTCCAGTCGGTTGCTGACGAGGGTGTGAGTGACAGTCTTCCTGGTCTCGGTTGGGATCCATTTGAAGATCTTTTGCAGCAGGTGAAGTGTGTGGAAGCATGCAGAAGAGACGGCGTTGATCTGCCGGTCCATGGAGAGCGATGAGTCCAGGATGACGCCTAGATTTCGTGCATGGTCGGTGGGGGTTGGAGGGTGTTCAAGGGCTGTGGGCCACCAGGAGTTATTCCAAGCAGATGTGGTGGGACCGAGGAGGAGGACTTTGGTCTTGTCTGCGTTCATCTTTAGGCAGTTGTAGCTCATCCAGGTGGCTACTGCTGTCAGCCCTTCATGGACGTTTCTCTTGGCGGTGGTGGGGTCACTGGTGAGTGAGATGATTAGCTGGGTGTCGTCGGCGTAGGAGAAGATGTTGAGGTTGTGTTGTCAGGCAATGGCGGCGAGAGGGGCCATGTAGATGTTGAATAGAGTGGGGCTCAGCGAATAGCCTTGGGGTACACCACAGCTGATTTCTGTGGGCTTGGAGGTGAAGGGTGGGAGTCTAACTTTCTGGGTTCTGCCGGTGAGGAAGGAGGTGATCCATTCCAGGGCTTTGTTGCATATGCCAGCATCGTGTAGTCGGTTGCGGAGGTTGAGGTGGGAGACAGTGTCGAATGCTGCTGAGAGGTCTAGGAGAATGAGGGCAGCGGTCTCTCCTCAGTCGAGTAAGGCGAGGATGTCATCTGTGGCAGCGAGGAGGGCGGTCTCGGTGCTGTGGTTGCTCCTGAAACCGGATTGGGAGGGGTCCAGGGTGTGGTTGGCTTCGATGTAGTCAATGAGTTGCACGTTGATGGACTTCTCGATGACTTTGGCCGCAAAGGGGAGCAGAGAGATTGGGCGGTAGTTCTTCGGATCATTGGGGTCAGCCATGGGTTTTTTCAGTAGGGGTTTTAATTCTGCATGCTTCCAATCATCCGGGAAGGTGCCGATTTGGATGGAGCAGTTGATGGTGCTGCAGAGCTCGAGGGCGATGGTGTCACCCGCTTTGTTAAAAATGTGATGCAGGCATGGGTCCGAGGGTGCTCCGGAATGGATCGATCTCATGATTCTGATGGTATCCTCTGTGGTGAGGGGGCTCCAGATGGTCCGTGAGGGGTAGGCAGTGGTGTATTTGGGTGAGGTATCGGTGGGAGTTGGTGGGTAGGCGGTGGTGGGTGAGTTCTGGGTCACAAAGCTGTCATAGATGTCAACAATCTTGCGGTGGAAGTACATTGTGAGGTTATCGCAGAGGTCCTGGGAGGGCGGGATGTTGTTGGTGTTGCTGTTGGGATTGGAGAATTCCTTGATGAAAGTGAATAGCTCCTTGCTGTTGTGGACGTTGGCATTGATTCTATCTTGGATGGCTGTCTTCTTGGTGGTTTTGATGAGGTGGTGGTGGGTAGTGATGGCTTCTTTGTAGGCTGTTTTATTTGAAGGGGTCTTGCTGGATCTCCAGGTCCTTTCCAATCGCCTGCAGTGGCGTTTGGAGTCCTGGAGGGCAGGGGTGAACCAACTAGCCTTGTTGGTGGGTTGGCGGTTGGACGGATTCTTGAGAGGGGTGAGGGTGTTGGCGCAGTCTGTGAGCCAGTGGTGGAGGTTGCAGGCGGAGGAGTTGGTATCTGTGGAGGTAGCTGGGGGGCACTTGTTCAGGGTGGAATGCAGTTGGTCTTCGGTGATGTTGTTCCAGTTTCTGCAGGGTGGGTGGTGCTGCTGGAGGTGGGTGATGCTATACTCAGAAAGCAACGTAATGTGATTTACATTGGCTGCAGGATTTACTTTTTAAAATGCTCCCACTGCTCTCTTCTAACTTTGCTTTACAGTGCGAAGTTTCAGTTTTCAGCAAGCTCAATTACTTTACAATAGGGGACATCTCGTCAATCGCAGGGACTGACCCTTTTTTTATGATAATTCCACCAGGGAAGCCATGTCTGAAATTGCTAGGTCTAGATCATCGGCCCTAAGTAATCTGTTCCTTCTGTTTTGATTTAAAGATTAACATTAATCTTCTTCAACATAATTTTACTAATATTCAAGGTACTGAATTTATTGAATTGTTCTGTAAACTAATTTTATATATATATATATATATATATATATATATATATATATATATATATATATAAAATATAATTAGTTTACAAAACAATAGATGATAGATAGAGAGATAATAGATAGATAAATAGATAGATAAATAGATAGATAGATGATAGATAGATAGATCCCAGTGGAATAGGGCCCTCAATTCTTCCTGTATTTCTTTGTCAAATTTTGTCTTGTGTCTTACAAGTATTGTATCATTGTTTTATGTATATGGATTGTGCCCATGGATTTTTAAATTTAGGGGGCCTTATGTGAGGCCAGGGCTACTGTGATTAGTGTACTGTTCATTAATTTGGGGGTATCTTAAGACTCCTGTAAGTCATTGTGGGTCATCACTTATTTTTAGTTGCCAACATAGAATTTCAGCCTATCTTGTGGTTGGTGTATGACTGTATATGTGTATAGTAACGTAAGTTTCCACAGGCATAGTTGCAGGATGTAAACAAGAGCACATTCAAAGATATATTATCCCTATTATTATTTTGAAGTTCCCACAAAAATGAATAACTGTCTAATAATTTCAGACTGTTGCTTTTTGACTGTACAAGCTAATTAATTGCCAACAGGGTTTTTAATGCATGCAAACAGCAACTGTGTTGTTAAAATGGAGACCCTTTTTGTTTCGATAATAGCTGAAAGTATCTTTATGTTGTGTGAATTTACTGTAGTTTGCTAAGGGCAAAATTACAAGTCGTACAGCAAATCTGTTTTTCGCAATTGCGAAAACACTGCACATGTTATGGTTTTTTCGCATTTGGGGTTCTGCAGGTATTAGAAGTTGCAAAATAACTTATTATAAGTCAATGGTTAAGACAAATAGAAAAAAATAAAACCCTTATCTGATGTGCAAAGCCCATGACGTATTCTCCTCGAAAAGTGTACATGAAAATATTTAATATTGTAAGAATGTTTTCTTAATGGTATATGTTCTATGTATTTGTAAATAAATATTTCTCTATATATGTGATGATTTTTGGACAGATATATCTATTTATAGCGAGATATGTATATGAATATATATATATATATATATATATATATATCAAAATAAGAGAGAGAGCTAACAGGGTTTCGGGAAAACCTGTATTAAAGCGAGGGAATACAGCACTCTTTTAAACAAATTTATTAAATACAAAAGGATGTATTGTGTGTGAGACATATATATATACACAACCTCATAAAAAACCTATGTGCACAAATGCTGGTCAGCAAACCTCAACCAAAATGGTAATATAACATAGCCTCAGCATATAAATACTGTAGCGATATACACTACTATGCAACAGTAAACAAGTGTATGCAGGTGTGCCAATTGAAAATATGTAGCTTATGTAACTTGAAACATATGTATCGAATGTATTACCAAAGCCAATTTGTATCAAAAGTTACTGTAACAATAGTCAATCAATTGTCAGTCTTGGTGGTAAAAAGATATAAAGAGAGCATAGCTGATAGTAACTCAGCGCAATTGGTTGGGCTGGAGGATCATAATACAGACAGTTGCAGATTATTGCAGACTAAGTAGGCTTCAGAGCAAGTAGAGACTACAATACATTTTTACCGAATCAGGAGCACTTCTGCTCCTGATTCCTCAGTCAGCCTGTGTCTGTATCTTTGTCTTGACCGCTCACAACAAATTCAAACAACAGTCCCAGTATGAGATAGTGATGCAGAAGCGATCACGTATACTGGGTGAAGTTTGGATGTGAAGTTTGGAGGTGGCTAAAGAGAACAGGATACAGGCAACTGCAGACAACACCTAAGCTGGGGTCTTTTCCCACACAAACGGAACCGCTATCCTTTGGAAACTTGCAGCCCGACGCGGGCGAGTGGCGTTAGTTTAAACGCACACAGACACAGACTTCTTTGTTGTGAGCGGCCAAGACAAAGATACAGACACAGGCTGACCGAGGAATCAGGAGCAGAAGTGCTGGGATGCACGAGACAGTAAAAATGTATCGTAGTCTCTACTTGCTCTGAAGCCTACTTAGTCTGCAATAATCTGCAATGGTCTGTTTTATGATCCTCCAGCCCAACCAATTGTGCTGAGTTACTATCAGCTATGCTCTCTTTATATCTTTTTACCACCAAGACTGACAATTGATTGACTATTGTTACAGTAACTTTTGATACAAATTGGCTTTGGTAATACATTCGATACATATGTTTTAAGTTACATAAGCTACATATTTCCAATTGGTACACCTGCATACACTTGTTTACTGTTGCATAGTGTATATCGCTTCAGTACTTATATGCTGAGGCTATGCTGTATTACCATTTTGGTTTAGGTTTCCTGGCCAGCATTTGTGCACACAGGTTTTTTTATGCGGTTGTTAAGCCTGTGTCACCCTTGTTTGTATCTCAGGATGTTTGGTTGAAGGCATGCATTGTGTGGCTGAAAGGTTAGGAACCCAGGGAGGAAGAGACATTGACGTAGTCCTGAGCATATAACCATTTGGCCAAATGCTGTAAACTAACCATTTTGCTTTTAATATAGTTTTGTACTTTCAAGAGAGTGCCAGACTTTCTATGTGTTGTATTAATAATTTTGTTCTGTAATTTTCCCTATAGGCTTTGCACCCAGGCTTGTCTGGGGTTAACTGCCTGAACCACTGAAAGCTGTGTAGCGGACTGTGAGTGCTGGTGAGCACCGATGGCTGTGCGTTTTGTAGGGTCATAAGATGTGTACCCAGTCCGTGTTGAGAGTGCAGTCCATTTCTGTAAATTGATATAGATATATATGCAGAATGTAGATACATGTTTACATATGTAAACACATAAATAAACATGTATACACATATACAGTTATGTACACATACACAGAGTGCAGAATTATTAGGCAAGTTGTATTTTTGAGGATTAATTTTATTATTGAACAACAACCATGTTCTCAATGAACCCAAAAAACTCATTAATATCAAAGCTGAATAGTTTTGGAAGTAGTTTTTAGTTTGTTTTTAGTTATAGCTATTTTAGGGGGATATCTGTGTGTGCAGGTGACTATTACTGTGCATAATTATTAGGCAACTTAACAAAAACAAATATATACCCATTTCAATTATTTATTTTTACCAGTGAAACCAATATAACATCTCAACATTCACAAATATACATTTCTGACATTCAAAAACAAAACAAAAACAAATCAGTGACCAATATAGCCACCTTTCTTTGCAAGGACACTCAAAAGCCTGCCATCCATGGATTCTGTCAGTGTTTTGATCTGTTCACCATCAACATTGCGTGCAGCAGCAACCACAGCCTCCCAGACACTGTTCAGAGAGGTGTACTGTTTTCCCTCCTTGTAAATCTCACATTTGATGATGGACCACAGGTTCTCAATGGGGTTCAGATCAGGTGAACAAGGAGGCCATGTCATTAGATTTTCTTCTTTTATACCCTTTCTTGCCAGCCACGCTGTGGAGTACTTGGATGCGTGTGATGGAGCATTGTCCTGCATGAAAATCATGTTTTTCTTGAAGGATGCAGACTTCTTCCTGTACCACTGCTTGAAGAAGGTGTCTTCCAGAAACTGGCAGTAGGACTGGGAGTTGAGCTTGACTCCATCCTCAACCCGAAAAGGCCCCACAAGCTCATCTTTGATGATACCAGCCCAAACCAGTACTCCACCTCCACCTTGCTGGCGTCTGAGTCGGACTGGAGCTCTCTGCCCTTTACCAATCCAGCCACGGGCCCATCCATCTGGCCCATCAAGACTCACTCTCATTTCATCAGTCCATAAAACCCTAGAAAAATCAGTCTTGAGATATTTCTTGGCCCAGTCTTGACGTTTCAGCTTGTGTGTCTTGTTCAGTGGTGGTCGTCTTTCAGCCTTTCTTACCTTGGCCATGTCTCTGAGTATTTCACACCTTGTGCTTTTGGGCACTCCAGTGATGTTGCAGCTCTGAAATATGGCCAAACTGGTGGCAAGTGGCATCTTGGCAGCTGCACGCTTGACTTTTCTCAGTTCATGGGCAGTTATTTTGCACCTTGGTTTTTCCACACGCTTCTTGCGACCCTGTTGACTATTTTGAATGAAACGCTTGATTGTTCGATGATCACGCTTCAGAAGCTTTGCAATTTTAAGAGTGCTACATCCCTCTGCAAGATATCTCACTATTTTTGACTTTTCTGAGCCTGTCATGTCCTTCTTTTGACCCATTTTGCCAAAGGAAAGGAAGTTGACTAATAATTATGCACACCTGATATAGGGTGTTGATGTCATTAGACCACACCCCTTCTCATTACAGAGATGCACATCACCTAATATGCTTAATTGGTAGTAGGCTTTCGAGCCTATACAGCTTGGAGTAAGACAACATGTATAAAGAGGATGGTGTGGTCAAAATACTCATTTGCCTAATAATTCTGCACTCCCTGTACACATATTTAGATGTATGTATATACATTGGTGCCCTTCCCAGTCAAACACTTTGCCATATACCATATCCCTTTTAAACGTTTAAGAACATTTTCATTAATAATAATATGATATAAAAATTTAAATAAGTGTGTAATACTTTATTTATTTAATGTGTTTTGTATAACTTTTAAAATCCTTACAGTTTACTTCAGGTCTGAAGTTGTGCTTAACATTCTAGCGTACTTTTGGCTTTCAATCGAGTGCTTTCAACTCCAGTCCAATTTAGCGTGGTTGTGATATCCATTGAAAGTATAGTCTGCCCTCGAGTGAAGCCGGTCGTGCTAACCCTTCTTTGCTTTGCGATTTACCACGGACTTGTAATATCAAAGTCACGCTAATGTTAACACGGTCCACCAATACTGCTTATCACTCCTGCGCTATCATTAGAGTGTCACTTGTAATCTTGCCCATAATTGCTGATATAGTTCTAAAATTATTTTCCACAAAGCCAATTGGGATTTTGAAAGATCTCTTATTAAATCCTTAAAAAAAATCCTTTCTTAGGGCTAGATTATGAGTGGAGCGATATCGTTAGAGCAATGTTTTGTATGCTTGAATTTGTGGTAATTTACGTTCCCTATATTTTCTATGTGCGATGTTGAGTGGCAATGTCCGCTCGTATTTCAAGTTGAAAGTTAATGCAATCACTCGAAAGCAATCGCATTTAACGATCAAACTCTTTATGCGACCTGAAAGTTTGCATAAAGAGTTTGGCCGGAGGAAACAGTTGTACTAAACTGCATTATTCACCCCTAAACTGCCACCCCCCATCACAAAGTACCCCCTACACTTTTTACTCCTAAACTGCCACAATCAAATCGCAAAGTAACTCCCTACACTATTAACCCCCTAAACTGCCACAAGCCCCATCTCAAAGTACCTACTAATCTCTTTGTGCAAAAAGCTCTTAACCTGTTATGCACATATGCCTTCCCTGATTTGCTCAGCAGCTATATTCTATACCAGTGTGTTGTCACTTTAACAATGTGTTTGCTAGCTTTGGGGGTTAAACCCATATAGCTTCACAAATAGATCACAATCTATTTATTGTTAATTATTTTCATGTTAAAGGCTGCAGATGAGCTATTTTTGATGTTTGTATTGTTCATAAACAGGAGCCAGTCCTGTTTCTACCATCATAATCTATAGTCTCCATAATTATTGACACATTTTCAGGGCCATTTTTCACTTATCAAATTCCACAAATAAAAGGACTTGATAAACGCCCAGACAACACTTCTTGGCTTATTACTGGGTACCCAGAAACGTTTTCAATGTAACATTGGTTTTGTCACATGAGCCCACCACACTAACATTACCTGTGCCATATTGAATGATGTTAGGAAACAAGATCATCAAACAAATGCAAACGCTACTTTTACACTAATAAAAAATTGCCAAGTTAATAATCTACGCATGCCTCCTGTACCCACGATGCCTCTGTTCAAATCCCTTAAAAAAGACACACACACACTTTTCTCTATGGTGTTGGAGCACAACAGGTTAATTGTACACTTCACCCTTAGCACCACTACACACTATTAACCCAGTTAAAAGGGATTCATTAACATATAAACACTTAATGCAATTACATAATCTGATAAACCGCTAATATCAAATGTTTTTGTCTGATCATGTGCATTTCCTTTATATATTTATGCTTTATATATTAAATGCTGAAGCATTTTGTAATTATGATCACTGAAAAAAATTACAGACTATATTGTCCAGCATTCAAAAATCATTTTTGGAATAAAAAAACAAAACAATAGATTATCATCAACCCCATAGTTCTGTTTAAGCAAAGAGCAACAAGAAAAGGCTCTACCACATTAGCGGGTCACAATAAATATATTACCGTTATCTGGTCATGCAATATTACATCCAAAGTTAGTTTGTAAATGGCAGTTTTCAGAAGATGCAAAACATGAAATTCAGACAGCATTTCGAAGACTTTTATTGAGTAAATAACAAAGAATTGATCATATGAGACAATGACCCCTATTCATCATTTGCTGGGCGGACAAGGTTTGCTATCAGGAACCTCGTCCACCAGGATTCACAGTGAGCATTTATCATTGCACAAGCCACTGCTTGTACAATGCTGCCTCTTTACTTGTGAGCAGAGGCTGTCAATCTTCCCAATCAGATCAGGAGGACTTAAGTTTAGTTAAATGAATGGGGCCCACTATGTGTAACTGGAGCAGTCTAGATTTACAGCAACCTTTAATATGTGTATGTTGTATTTAATATTTGACAGCTACAGGGTCCATCACTGTTCATCAAACTCACTGGATATGAAATGTTTTTCTGTTTTGCTGTTAAAATAAAAAGGCGTTAGCACCTATGCCTATCAAATAACAGTGTACTGTTTAAATAAGCACAATCAATCAACAGACAACAATTTAGGAGATATTTTGCGACCTGTGAGTCTGTGCTTTCAGACTGATGTTTTGTTGCCTCAGAAGCAGCTAGTCAGCACATGATAAGCAGCACTGACAAGTTAGGTGCTTAAAATAAATTAAAGCAAACAAAATGATATATTTAAACTCTTACATAAATAATATCTTCATTCATTACAACTATCAAAAATCATGAGACTCCCAGACACATGAACCCTGCCCGTGACTTATTATTTATTTCTAGAATATAAAATGTTCTTCTTCAAGATGTGTTACAAGATTCAATAACTGTTTCATAATCTTGTTCAATGTGGTAATAATGAACATTCTGTGGATGATTTTTCTATACTTTAGCTGGTATATTTTTATTGTTTGTTCATTAGAGTCTGAAAGTGCAAAGTTTTACATTTAGGTTTGAAAACCCCAAACATGGAATATTTGGAGCCATAATGTTGGTCTCCCACTACCTGAGCACTGGTCTGCATTTTGTGCCAAAAGTCACAGCAATACTCCAGTATCGCAAATTATAGGTTATCTTATGAATAATTATATATATAAACTATTTAAAATAAACAATATACCTTAAATTATACATTGAAAAAAACTTTTATCTGTAAAACAAACTATTTTCTTTCCCAAATTTCTGTTAAAACAAGAAATTCAAAAATAAATACCCTGTATTTTAGATTTAAAGGGACATGAAACCCAAATGTTTTCTTTCATGATTTAGAAAGAGCATACAATTATAAACAACTTTCTAATTTACTTCTATTGTCTATTTTGCTTCATTCTCTTGATATTATTTGCTGAAAAGCATATCTAGATATGCTTAGTAGCTGCTGATTGGTAGCTGCACATAGATGCCTCCTGTGATTGGTTCACCGTGTGCATTGCTATTTCTTCAATAAAGTATATCTAAAGAATAAAGCAAATTAGGTAATATAAGTAAATTGGAATGTTGTTTAAAATTATATTCTCTACCTTAATCATGAAAGGAAATGTTTTGGTATAGTGTCCCTTTAAGCTAAAACATATTTTCAGTAAAAAGAGATATTTGCAAAAAAACTTATAGCATTTAATACTTACTCAATAGGGTCAAATCCGTTGGCTTTGAGTTAAAAGTTAAAACCAATACAGTATAGGAGCTAATAAAGGGACATTAAAGTCATAATTAACCCCTTAACGGCAACATATCATGTAGCCCTGTAATAGCAGACAGTAGCAAGACAGTGTTATTTCTGCTTGTCTCACTCACCATATTAAACCCACTCCATGACAGGAGTTATAAATATTTAACATTTCAATGTTCTTCACATACAAGGCATTGTTCTTTGTATTTTAAATAGATATTCCTATATATTTATATATACTTATACCTACAGTATATATATATATATATATATATATATATATATATATAGTTAAAGTATATATTAATATATATATATATATATATATATATATATATATATATATATATATATATATATATATATATATATATACATATATATATATATATATATACCTAGATATATAGGTATAGATGAATATTTTACATTAACATTATCAGATATATGTAAAAATATATATTTAAAAATAAAAATAAAAATATTTTTGACGTTAAGAACATTGGAATGTAAAAAATGCGTAACGCGCTGTAGGTCTAATGCAGTGTCGGGTAAGCGCACATGAAGAATAAGTTATCTTAAGACGCGTTATATAAATATTACAAATAAAATATTAACAATAATAATAATTATTATAGATACTGTAAAAAAACATAAAATGTATATTCAGATGATTTTTTTGAATTTTTAAGTACAACTATAATAATTATGTACATTAATTATTGATATTTTTTTATAAATACATAACGCACCTTAATATTATTCATGGGTTAGTGCACATGAAGAATTAGTGTATTCCTGTTGGGTTTTGTGCACAAAAACATGACAGGAGTAAACTAAGGGCTAGATTAGACAAATAGTACAAATAAGAGGGCGCTAAGAGCTAAGGTAACTTAACACACCTAATCAGAGACAAAAACATACAAAACAGTAATAGAAAATAATATTTTACTCAGTGTAATAGATAGCTTACAAGGGACGTCTCCCTAGTTAAAGGCACAGTGCATCAGACATATAAAATAACAATTTAAAATCACAATTTAAATATGATGATTGGTAGGGTTATATATATTGCAAGAAATATTTGGGGAATACCACCCTGATAAAAAAGATTTGCGCATAAAAAATAAATAAAAAAAAGGAATTAGTATATAAATGTTTAAGAACAATTCGTAAGGCAGATGGATCTTATGCTCTGTTCATAAGTTAACAATTGTTGCCAGTGAATCTTTAGCATATAATGTCACTTTCAGAGCCAGTCCGATAAAATTGTGCTTAAAATATTACAAGTATAACCGTCACTCTGCGACTTATGACTCAAAAAAGTTTTCAGTTGATATATGTGTGTATCATTATCCGTATTAGTAGCAACAGAGAGTTTCGTTGTTTAGATACTTTGTATCTGTTTCTCACCTGTGATCATAAAAATATATGTAACTGTAAATCACATAGTGTTGCAGCAGCTCTGATCATATTGCTACTGATGTCGGTCTGATTTTATTCGGTTAACTTTTGGAGAAGAAAACACGCCGCTCCTTGCGTGTATGTAACCTGTCGGACTCTGGCTCCCAGCCTCTGAGGAAAAAACTCACCGCTCCTTGCGTGTGGATGACCGGCTGGATCTCGGCTAGTAGCCTCCAAGATGAAAGACACGCTGCTTCCTGCGTCTTTATGACCAGCTGAATCCCAGCTCAGGCAAATCTGATGATTGGGCGAACACCCGCTCTTACCGTGATACACGCGTGGGCAAAATACTAGGTACCTAGTGAAGTGGGTTCTTGGCAGACGAGCAACTTCTTACTTCTACGCGTTTCACCCGTATATCTGGGCTTTTTCAAGATAAGGGCTAGATTAGGACAGAAGCGTTATCGTTAGTGCAATGAGCGTTAACGCAATCGCAAGATCACAGTGTTTTTTTACACTCAAATCCATATTACAAGTGGTACACTTTTTAAATTACTGCAACTTGTATTACAAGTTGAAAGTAAATGCAATTGCTCGAATGCAATTACATTTAAAACTCAAACTTTTTACGCAACCTGAAAGTTTGCTTAAATAGTTCGGCCAGAGGAAACAGTTGCACTAAACCAGGGTTCTTCAATCCATGAGGCTATAGAAGCAACAACGGGCGCCAACATAGTGTGAATCAGTTTACATCAGCTGAGAAATAAAGTATAAGAAATATACTCACAAGTGGAGTGGCACCTTAAATCAACAAGGTGCGTGCAGGCAGGCTGACATTCAAAACCAGCAGTCAGTACGCTGGAGGTCTCACCCGGGAAACCTATGGATTGATGGAGACAGGTGTGGCTTACGTCAGCTGTGGATCGTTTGAGAGGCCGGAATACCAGTGGAGAGGTACAAACAACTGTGGATACTTTCTCCAGATGATCGTATTCGTGCAATCAGATTTAATCCCAAATGAATATTTTATTTGCTACGCGTTTCTCAGTTTCGGACTGAGAAACGCGTAGCAAATAAAATATTCTGTTTTTATACAGACCCGGTTTCTTTGCTATTTTATATTGATGTCCTATTGATTTTATATTTGGTTGGATATCGAACACTTTTCCTTATTTGGACAATCACCATTTCATTTGGGATTAAATCTGATTGCACGAATACGATCATCTGGAGAAAGTATCCACAGTTGTTTGTACCTCTCCACTGGTATTCCGGCCTCTCAAACGATCCACAGCTGACGTAAGCCACACCTGTCTCCATCAATCCATAGGTTTCCCGGGTGAGACCTCCAGCGTACTGACTGCTGGTTTTCAATGTCAGCCTGCCTGCACGCACCTTGTTGATTTAAGGTGCCACTCCACTTGTATATTTTTGTATATTTCTTATACTTTATTTCTCAGCTGATGTAAACTGATTCACACTATGTTGGCGCCCGTTGTTGCTTCTATATCCTCACAGATTCATTGATCCAGTACACCGTGGACACAAGCGGAGCAAGCCTTTCTATCACGAACTCTTGATTGTTACCATATCCTTTATTTTGAAGTGGACTGTCCATTGTCTGTTTCCACTCACTCTCTTATAAGTCTTGGACTTTTTAAGTACACTGGACACTGGGACACTTATACATATTTATATGTTCAAATTGCACAAGTGTTTTGTTATATGTTGATTTTTACGTTTATTTTTATATATATTTTTCTCCTTTTAAAGCATTTTTTGCCTTAAACACACCATAGCGGTTGGTGTTACCACACACTGAGCCAAGTTGTAAATTCGCTTATCAACCAATTTTTTATTTTTTATCTTTATTTACACAACACCCACTTTCTATTTAAGCAGATACATCACGATTTTTACACCATCACATGTTTCCTTAGTAGCGCGTCCCCTTAGTTTTTTCTTCTATAGAATTAACTTTACTATTCTTCAATCCATGGGTCGGGACCCATTACTGGTTCGAAACACCATGTTTACTGGGTCACGACTTGTATGTGTGTTGTAGGAGAGTGTGTGTGGTGTGTGTATTGTATGAAAGGGTGTGTGGTGTGTGTGTTATATGACAGAGTGTGTGTGGTGTGTGTGTTGTATGATAGTGTGTGTGTGTTGTATGATAGGGTGTGTGTGTGTGGTATGTTTGTGTTATATGAGAGTTTATGAGTGTGGTATATGAGGGTCGGGTGTGTGTTGTATGAGAGTGTGTGAGGTGTATGTGTATGAAAGTGTGTGTTATTAGGTTTTACAACACTTTCAAGTTTGACTACAATCAGGAATAATGTAGGCACACAATTTTACTAATTTTGCCAAACAAATGAAGCTATCTTGTAGATTACTTCAGAAATCTTCAGACCAAGCATAAAAATAATTTCATGAAGGTATGTGGTATCTTGACACTGGGTCTTGGGTAGAAAAGTTTGAAGAACCCTGCACTAAACTACACTATTCACCCCTAAATTACCACACCCCCATCGCAAAGTACCCATCTACACTATTAACCCCTAAACCACCACAAACGCAATTGCAAAGTACCCCACTACACTAACACCCCATAAATCTCCACAATACCCATTTCAAAGTAGCCCACTACACTATTAACCCCATAAACCACAACAACCACCATCACAAAGTGTGCACTAACTTCTAAACCCCTAACCGGCTAATCGCCCTAACAATCCTAACCAAATACCCCCTAAGTTACCAAATACAACAACACTACCTTTAAAAAATAATAATAATAATAATAATATTATCCTTAAAACACAGCAACCTAACATTACCTTAAAGGGATAGTCTAGTGCAAAATAAACTTTAATGATTCGGATAGGGCATGCATTTTTAAACAACTTTCCAATTTTCTTTTATCACTAATTTTGCTTTTTTCTCTTGTATTCTTAGTTGAAAGCTAAACCTAAGAGGTTCATATGCTAATTTCTTAGATCTTAAAGGCTGCCTCTTATCTGAATGCATTTTGACAGTTTTCACCACTAGAGGGTGTTAGTTCATGTGTGTCATATAGATAACACGCACCTAGATTACGAGTTTTGCGTTATAGTTTTAACGCTGAAAAAATGACCATTTCAGCCTAAAAACCATAATACAGCCATTACGAGTTGTGTTGGTATAGCTATCATTTTAGCTAGCAACTATAATAAAATTATTAACCCCTAAACCTAAGTCTAACCCTAACCCTAACACCCCCCTAACTTAAATATTAATTAAATATTATAACTCTTATTAACTAAATTATTCCTATTTAAAACTAAATACTTACCTTTAAAATAAACCCTAATATAGCTACAATATAAATAATAATTACATTGTAGCTATTTTACAGGTAACTTTGTATTTATTTTAACTAGGTACAATAGCTATTAAATAGTTAATAACAATTTAATAGCTACCTAGTTAAAATAATTACAAAATTACCTGTAAAATAAATCCTAACCTAAGTTACAATTAAACCTAACACTACACTATAATTAAAATAATTAAATAAATTACCTACAAATAACTACAATTAAATACAATTAAATAAACTAACTAAGTTACAAAAAATAAAAAAAATAAGTTACAAACATTTCAAAAATATTACAACAATTTTAAGCTACTTACACCTAATCTAAGCCCCCTAATAAAATAACAAATCCCCCCAAAATAAAAAAATTCCCTACACTATTCTACATTAAAAAGTTACCAGCTCTATTACCTTACCAGCCCTTAAAAGGGCCTTTTGCGGGGCATGCCCCAAAGAAAACAGCTCTTTTGCCTGTAAAATAAAAATACAACCCCCCCAACATTAAAGCCCACCACCCACATACCCCTACTCTAACCCAAACCCCCCTTAAATAAACCAAACACTACCCCCCTGAAGATCTCCCTACCTTGAGTCGTCTTCACTCAGCCGAGCAGGGATGGACCAAAAGAAGACATCCGGAGCGGCAGAAGTCTTCATCCTATCCGGGCAGAAGAGGACATCCGGACCGGCAAACATCTTCATCCAAGTCGCATCTTCTATCTTCATCCATCCGACGAGGAGCGGCTCCATCTTCAAGACCTCCGGCGCGGAACATCCTCTTCTCCCGACGACTAGACGACGAATGAAGGTTCCTTTAAGGGAGGTCATCCAAGATGGCGTCCCTCGAATTCCGATTGGCTGATAGGATTCTATCAGCCAATCGGAATTAAGGTAGGAAAAATCTGATTGGCTGATGCAATCAGCCAATCAGATTGAGCTCGCATTCTATTGGCTGATAGAATCCTATCAGCTAATCGGAATTCGAGGGACACCATCTTGGATGATGTCACTTAAAGGAACCGTCATTCGTCGTTCAGTCGTCAGTGGAAGAAGATGGCTCCACGTAGGCTCGTCTGAAGATGGCTCCGCTCCGCTCCGGATGGATGAAGATTGAAGACGCCGCCTAGATGATGACTTCAATCGGCTGAAGACGGCTAAAGGTAGGATGATCTTCAGGGGGGTAGTGTTAGGTTTATTTAAGGGGGGTTTGGGTTAGAGTAGGGGTATGTGGGTGGTGGGTTTTAATGTTGGGGGGGTTGTATTTTTATTTTACATGCAAAAGAGCTGTTTTCTTTGGGGCATGCCCCGCAAAAGGCCCTTTGAAGGGCTGGTAAGGTAATAGAGCTGGTAACTTTTTAATGTAGAATAGGGTAGGGAATTTTTTTATTTTGGGGGGATTTGTTATTTTACTAGGGGGCTTAGATTAGGTGTAAATAGCTTAAAATTGTTGTAATATTTTTGAAATGTTTGTAACTTATTTTTTTTTATTTTTTGTAACTTAGCTTTTTTTATTTTTTGTACTTTAGTTAGTTTATTTAATTGTATTTAATTTTAGGTATTTGTAGTTAATTAATTTAATTTATTTATTGATAGTGTAGTGTTAGGTTTAATTGTAACTTAGGTTAGGATTTATTTTACAGGTAATTTTGTATTTCTTTTAGCTAGGTAGTTATTAAATAGTTAATAACTATTTAATAACTATTCTAACTAGTTAAAATAAATACAAAGTTGCCTGTAAAATAAATATAAATCCTAAAATAGCTACAATGTAATTATTAATTATATTGTAGCTATCTTAGGGTTTATTTTAAAGGTAAGTATTTCGTTTTAAATAGGAATAATTAATTTAATAAGAGTTAAATTTATTTAGATGTATTTAATTAATATTTAAGTTAGGGGGGTGTTAGGGTTAGGTTTAGGGGTTAATAATTTTATTATAGTGGCGGCGGTGTAGGGGGGGCAGGATAGGGGTTAATAAATGTATTATAGGTTGCGGCGGTGTAGGGGGGGCAGGATAGGGGTTAATAAATGTATTATAGGTGGCAACGGTGTAGGGGGGGCAGATTATGGGTTAATAAGTTTAATATAGGTGGCGGCGGGGTCCGGGAGCGGCGGTTTAGGGGTTAATACATTAATAAGAGTTGCGGTGGGGTCTAGGAGCGGCGGTTTAGGGGTTAATAATTTTATTTAGTTGCGGGGGGCTCCGGGGGCGCCGGTATAAGGGGTAGAACAGTATAGTTAGTGTGGGTGCTTAGTGACAGCTTGTCAATAAAGCTGTCAAAAAGCCGAAGAGCAGCGAGATCGGATGAGTGATAACTATCACAGTCCGCTGCTCATCGCCCCGTACTTGGTGCGTGGCTTTTTGACAGATTTATTGATAACTTTGGCGAGATTTTTCAGGTCCGCGGCGGCGATGGTAGGCGAGCTTAGGCGGGCGTATTGGGCCGGTGAAGGCAGGTAAAGTAGACACGTTGATAACTAGAGGCCTTCATCCAGGCGGCGAGGTCTTCTTCCATCCAGGCGGCATCTTCTATCTTCATCCCGGTAGCGTGGAGCGGGTCCATCCTTCACGACATCCGGTGCAGAGCCTCCTCTTCATACGGTCGCTGCCGTACATCTTCAATGCAAGGGAGCTTTTTCAAAATGGCATCCCTTGCATTCCTATTGGCTGATTTGATTTTTGAAATTCAAATCAGCCAATAGGATGAGAGCTACTAAAATCCTATTGGCTGTTCAAATCAGCCAATAGGATGAGAGCTACTAAAATTCTATTGGCTGATTTGAACAGTCAATAGGATTTCAGTAGCTCTCATCCTATTGACCGATTTGAATTTAAAAAATCAAATCAGACAATAGGAATGCAAGGGACGCCATTTTGAAAAGGCTCCCTTGCATTGAAGATTCAGATGCCATCTGGATGGATGAAAACCTCGCCGTTTGGATGAAGACTTCTCGCCGCCTGGATGTCTGGACTTCAGAAACTGTAAGTGGATCGTCGGGGGTTAGTGTTAGGTGTTTAACTTTTTTTAGTTGTTTTTTTTTTAGATTAGGGTTTGGGCTTTTTTAAGGGCAATGCAAAAGAGCTAAATGCCATTTTAAGGGCAATGCCCATACAAATGCCCTTTTCAGGGCAATGGGTAGCTTAAGTTTTTGTTAGACTTAGGTTTTTTATTTTGGGGGGTTGGTTGGGTGGTCGGTTTTACTGTTGGGGGGTCTTTGTATTTTTTTTTCAGGTAAAAGGGCTGATTTCTTTAGGGCGATGCTCTACAAAAAGCTCTTTTAAGGGCTATTGGTAGTTTATTGTAGGCTAGGGTACTTTTTTATTTTGGGGGGCTTTTTTATTTTTATAGGGCTTTTAGATTAAGTGTAATGGGTTTTATTTTGGATAATTTCGTTTATTATTTTTTGTAATTTAGTGTTTTTTATTTTTTGTAATTTTTTTTTATTTTTTGTAATTTTAGATTTTTTTTTAGTAGTGTTAGTTTTTTTTTTTAATGTGTAATATAGTTTTTTTAATTGGTAGTTATTTTAATTTTAGTATAATAGTTGTTAGGTTAATTGTTAGTTTAAACTTAGGTTTTTCTAATTTCACAGGTAAGTTTTTATTTATTTTAAGATAGGGATATTGTAATTTTAATATAAAGTAAGGGTGTGATAGGTTTAGGGGTTAATAGTTTAATTTAGTTTTTTGCGATGTGGGGGGAGGGCGGTTTAGGGGTTAATAGGTTTATTTAGTGGCGGTGATGTGGGAGGCCAGAGGTTTAGGGGTTAATAACTTTATTTAGTGGGGGCGGTGTTGGAGAGCGGCGGAATAGGGGTTAATAGCTTTATTATAGTGGCGGGGATGTTGGGGTGTGGGGGAACAGGGGTTAATAACTGTATTATAGTGGCGGTGATGTCGGGGAGCGGCAGAATAGGGGTTAATAACTTTTATTAGTGGCAGCGATGTCGGGAGCAGTAGATTAGAGGTTAATAACTTTATTTAGGTGTCGGCGATGTCGGGGGCAGCAGATTAGGGGTGTTTAGACTTGGGGTTTATGTTAGGGTGTTAGGTTTAAACGTAACTTTTTTTCCCCATAGACATCAGAGTTGCATTACGGAGCTTTTCATTCCGTGCTTCAGGTGTTAGTTTTTTTTCTAACACCTTCTCCCCATTGATGTCTATGGGGAAAGCGTGCACGAGCACGTCAAAACATCCCTTGAATTTTGTGCGGTATGGAGCTCATTGTCACCATATTGCACGCACAAAGTGGCTTTTTAGAAACTTGTAATGGAAGCGATATGGAGAGTGAAATAACGCAACTTTTGGTGTGTTCGTGTCGCACCCTCTATAGCGCAAAACTTGTAATCTAGGTGACTGTGATCACACACATGGAGTTACCTAGGAGTCAGCACTGATTGGCTAAAATACAAGTCTGTAAAAAGAACTGAAATAAGAGGGAGTGTGCAGAGGTTTAGATACAAGATAATCACAGAGGTAAAAAGTGTGTTGGTTATACAAAACTAGGGAATGGTTAATAAACTAATCATCTATCTTTTAAAACAATAAAAATTCAGGTGTACACTGTCCCTTTAAAAAAAAAAAACAACTTAACAGTACCCTAAAAAAAAACTAACATTACATTTAAAGAAAAAGCTAGCATTACAGAAAATAAAACCTACCATTACAGAAACAAACACATTACCAAAAATACCAAAAATAAAAAAAACAGTTATGCCTATTCTAAAACTGAAGCCCAACTTAAAAAAAAATCCACTCAAAAATAAAAAATATATACTAACGGAACTACGCTCCCTAGAAAAAAACAATAGGGGCGACCCTACGAGACAGATAGCCGATCAGATAGCAGCCATTAGATCCAAAATTAACGCAATCGAGGACAAAAGGGTACAATCAAATCTCTTAGCCCTTAAACAATTGTACTACTATAAGGGTAACAGAGCTGATCGGCTCCTAGCACACAAGCTCCGCATCCGTACACAACACCGCCGTATCCCGTCCCTCAAGATCCAAGGAGGGCTTGTACATGCCCCAACAGATATAGCGAACGCATTCCCCCACTATTACATTACATTATATAATTTGGACTCCTCCCCTGAGATCTCTAAGGCCCCAAAACTGCAGATTGAGCAGTTCCTGTCTTCCCTCCCCCTCCCTGTCTTATCAGAGGAAGCTGCCCGGGACCTATCTGGCCCTCCGACTGCCGAAGAACTGAAACAAGTGATTTCCTCGCTACAGTTAAATAAAGCCCCGGGGCCTGATGGGTTTACCACTTTATTCTATAAATCTTACTCCTCGCTACTGATACCTATCCTCACTAGATTCTTTAACTCTGCCTTTAATTCAGGCAGCCTGCGCCCAGAATTTCTTGAGGCCTCAATCATCACAATATCTAAGGAGGGGAAGGATCACTCTTTCTGCGAAAGCTATATTGACAGATTTTGCTAATAAACGTTGACATAAAGCATTATGCTAAGATACTGGCCACCAGATTAAATAGATTTCTCCCAGAATTAGTTGGTCTGGACCAGGTCGGATTTATCCCGGGCAGACAGGGCCCAGACAATAAGAGACACCTCTTTAACATCATCACTGAGGACGCGGAAATGGGGATCCCCCTTCTTGTCCTGTCAATGGATGCAGAAAAAGCATTTGACAGGGTGAGATGGGACTATATGTTCTCAGCTTTAGCGGCATTTGGCCTTCCTGAGCCCTTCATAACAGCAGTAGGATCCTTATATTCTTGCCCCACGGCAAAGGTGAGAGGCCTGGACTTCTGCTCA
Organism: Bombina bombina; assembly: GCF_027579735.1. Classification (NCBI taxonomy): domain Eukaryota; kingdom Metazoa; phylum Chordata; class Amphibia; order Anura; family Bombinatoridae; genus Bombina; species Bombina bombina. The sequence continues at coordinate 285,575,362 of NC_069503.1, read as the reverse complement.
GGCAAGGTGTGGATTGCAAACGGTAGGAGACAGGGTTGTCCCCTGTCCCCCCTGCTGTTTGCTCTCACCATCAAGCCACTGGCTGCGGCAATAAGGCACTCAACCCAAATCAGGGGTCTAGTCCTTCATGACACACCCCAGAAATTAGCCCTCTATGCAGATGATCTGATTCTCTTCATCACAAAGGCCGGAAGAGTCCCTTCCTGCATTATTTGATCTTCTAGACAGGTTTGGCAGTATTTCTTACTACAAACTGAACCTGTCATAAACTCATGAGGAGGTATAAACTCCAATGGTCCCTATAAGGCCTCAAACACCTTGGGGTGTTTCTCTCCCACAACTTTGACCTGGTTCTCACTAAGAAATTCCATACCTTTCTCACCCAACTCCAAAAAGATCTGTGTTCCAGAAGGTATGACGAAATCTCCTGGCTCGGGAGAATTGCTGCGGTTAAGATGATGCAGCTTCCTAAGCTGACATACTTCTTCAGATGCCTACCGATAAAGGTCCCACTTTCATTAGTTAATAAATTCCAAGCAGTGATTAACCGGTATGTATGGAATGGGAAGAAGCCTCGTATTGCAGCATCCCTACTGCAACGTCCATTTCTGGCCGGGGCCTTGGTCTCCCAAGTGTGAGACTCTATTATGAAGCTGCCCTTCTTTCCCTTTCTCTAAAGAGGCTGTTCCCCGCTGGTTAGAGCTGGAACAGGCCTCCCTATCGGCTCACTTAACCTTAATGGACCTTATCTGGATCCCATCTCACTGCGCCTCGGACTTCCCGATCCATAACAAAATCATCCTGCACTGCAGGAACTCCTGGCTACGTCTCCGCCACCACACCTTGGTCTCCCCGCATCCCTCACCCTGTCACTCAATGTCAGGTCTTCTCCTTGGCCTTCCACTTGCAGGCCTAGCGGTGCGCCGATCTCTCTCCACTCTCAAATTAACGGACCTCTTCTCAGGGGGAAATCCAGTATCCTCAGATACCCTGGCCAACACCCATGCCATCCAGCCCAGAATCAGATTTGACCTGCTAAGGCTTCTGTCCATTCATGAACGCCTCCCCAAGACCGCAGACACATTGGGAGTCCCGGATATCTACAGGCTCCCAACACATCTCCCCCTTATCCTCCCACTATCAAATCCTTCTCGATGCATTCAAACCTACTAAAACCAGACAGATGAAAGCTTGGGAGAGGGATTGGAGTATCGAACTGTCTGTTGAATACTGGACAGATGCAATCCAGCACACCAAATCGTCAATTCATTGTATGACGCTCTTCAAACTGTTCTTTAAGCTACTGACCAAAGTTACACCAAATGTTTCCAGGCAGCTCCCCCCTCTGCTGGAGAGGCTGCCAGCATGAGGGCGACCCCCTACACATTTGGTGGGTTTGCCCTGTCATTGCCCCCTTGTGGAGCAAGCAGGAGGCTCCATGCAACCGCTTAGGATTGATATCATCTCTACCCCCAGAAACGGCTATAGTACATGCCGGCCTCCGACCCCTCTCTGTGCCTGGTCACACTCTTCTGATAACGATAACATTGGCGATGAAACTGCTCATTGCCCGAAACTGGAAGAAACCGAATCCCCCTAACTGGCAGGCCTTGATTCATCTTATTACCTACTTTCGGTCTATGGAGAGCTATGTATATAGCTCCCGCCAACAAATAGACCTACATGCTTTGATCTGGGAGCCCTGGGACTCACTGGGGGAAGGCAAAATTCTCTCCATGTAAAAAGAAGATAGCCGATACCAACAGCTGACCGCACCAGTTGGGAGGGGGCTGTATTATTCCCCCCCCTCCCCAAGACTGGCAGATAATTTAAGGATGTTTTCCCCCTCCCCCCCCTTTTTTTTTCTTTCTCTCCCCCCTCCCTCTCCTCTGCCTCCCCTTCCTCTCCTCCTCCCCTCCCTTTCTGCCCAGCCTCCCCATGGGATTTTCCTACTGGAAGATCGTCAAATAGGCCTTTACTTACCCCTTGGCACGCAAGTGCTTTTGGTTGAGCACACTGACTTAGTCTCTGAACTACAACTCTATAACAATATTTGCTTCTCTAACAGTGGTTAAATATATTTAAAATATATTTAAAATGTTGAAAAATTCTTTATTTTGAGGATTACACCCGCATGGGTTGACTATACTTTGTATTAATTCTTAACCTTTGCATGAACTGTATCTGAACCGGAAGGCTGTCTTACGCCATGCTTTTGTTTCCAAAAAGATTTTGAAATACTCTTGTACATTGCTCTGTGAAATTGACCTCAATAAAAATTATTCTTTTAAAAAAAATATATATATATACTAACACTAAAATAAACAATAGCAATAGCCCTTACAAGGTTTTTTGTAGGGCATTGCACTACAAGGATTTAGCTCTTTTTCACAAAAATAAATACAACCCCATTCTACAATACAAGTAACCTAAAGATCGTACTCACCAAACTTAAATCCAGCTCCTACGTGATCGCCAAATCTAGTGCTTATCTTCTATCCTGGCAGCAGTGGTCCATCTTCATCCCGGCAGTGGCAGTCCATCTTCATCCCGGCGGCGGTCTTCTATCTTCATCCATCTTCTTTTCTTCATATCTTCTGATCTTCCATTTGGCGTCCTCTTCATGTGTTCACCTGCTGCACACATAATTTTGAATGTGAAGTACCCCCCATTACATAGGTGTACCCTTGCATTCCTATTGGCCGGGATGAAGATGGACCACCGCTGTGGTATCTTGCGATGTGTTTTTTTTGCGGTTAATAGTGTAATGGGGTACCTCGCAATGTGGGTGTGTGGTGGTTTTTGGGTTAATAGGGTAGTGTGGTACTTTGTGTGGGCTATGTGGCAGTTTAAGGGTTAATAGTGTAGTAGGGTACTTTGCGGTGGGCTATGAGGTGGATTAGGGGTAAATAGTGTAGTGGGGTGCTTTGCAGTGGGCTATGTGATGGTTTAGGAGTTATTAGAGTAGGGGGCTTATGGTGATTTGGGTTAGCATGCGAGTATTGGTGTTTTTTTCCTCTTTTCTTTCTCCATTGAGGTCTATAGGGAGTACGTTAATGCGGTCCCAATATTCTAACTTCAGCTCTTTGCATGTGTTAGCGTCCAAGCTTAAAATCTTTACTTTTAACTTGTAATATGCCCACTACCTGACGCATGCAAAGAGCCAAATTTGTGCGGGTGAGCTGGAGTGATTATTAATATTCCACTCATAATCTAGCCCTAATACTTCATGTGCACTAACCAGACATAAGGTATATTATTATAATTATTATATTTTAAATTATTATTATAATAATTATTTATTAAATTAAAAAAAATTATTTATTAATAATGCTTCACGAGTGTGTGCTTCCATAGGCTCCAATAGGAACATCGCTCTCATGCCGTCAGACATGCCTTGTAACACCCATACTGCATAGCGTGAGTCAAGTGGGGGCAAAGCAAGTTCCGGTATCACCACTGAGGGGCAGACGGATAATTTGGAACTTTGTTTCACAAAGGAGATTGAAAGTTGCCATAATTTGCACCCTTTAACAGGATCCTGTAATTCACCTATGGCTAGATTACGAGTCTTGCGTTATGAGTAAAAAAGCAGCGTTAAGCCTCATAACGCTGCTTTTTTACTACCGCTGCTATTACGAGTCTTGCAGATTTAGGGGCACCGCACACTTTTTTGGCCTTACCGCAAATCAACTTACGCAAATTGCGTATAGTCTTTTTTCTATGGGACTTCCATAGAGCTGGTATTACAAGCTTGTCCTGGGAGGCCAAAAAGTGAGCGGTACACCCTATCCCGTCAAGATTCGTAACGCATTCTAAAGTCAGTAGTTATGAGTTTTACACTACAAAGCTGTAGCATAAAACTCATAACTAAAGTGCTAAAAAGTACACTAACACCCATAAACTACCTATTAACCCCTAAACCGAGGCCCTCCCGCATATAACTAATAGTTACATTGTATCTAGCTTACTGTTTATTTTTATTTTACCGGTAAGTTTGTATTTATTTTAACTAGGTAGAATAGTTACTAAATAGTTATTAACTATTTAATAACTTCCTAGCTAAAATAAATACAATTTTACCTGTAAAATAAAACCTAACCTAAATTACACTAACACCTAACACTACACTACAATTAAATAAATTACCTAAATACAATTAAATAAATTAAATAAAATTACCTAAATTACAAAAAAAAACACTAAATTACACAAAATAAAAAACAAATTACAAGATATTTAAACTAATTACAGTTAATCTAATAGCCCTATCAAAATTAAAAAGCCCCCCCAAAATAAAAAAAAAACCCTAGCCTAAACTAAACTACCAATAGCCCTTAAAAGGGCCTTTTGCGGGGCATTGCCCCAAAGAAATCAGCTCTTTTACCTGAAAAAAAAAATACAAACAACCCCCCCAACAGTAAAACCCACCACCCACACAACCAACCCCCCAAATAAAACCCTAACTAAAAAAACCTATGCTCCCCATTGCCCTGAAAAGGGCATTTGGATGGGCATTGCCCTTAAAAGGGCATTTAGCTCTATTGCGGCCCAAAGCCCTAACCTAAAAATAAAACCCACCCAATAAACCCTTAAAAAAACTAACACTAACCCCTGAAGATCCACTTACAGTTTTGAAGATCCGACATCCATCCTCAACGAAGCCGGGAGAAGTCCTCATCGAAGCGGCAAGAAGTCCTCAATGAAGCCGGAAGAAGTCTTCATCCTAGCTGGGAGAAGTGGTCCTCCAGACTGGCAGAAGTCTTCATCCAGACGGCATCTTCTACCTTCATCCAGAGCGGCTCCATCTTCAAGACATCCGGCGTGGAGCATCCTCTTCCAACGAAGTCTTCTTCCAGAATGAATATCTCTTTAAGTGACGTCATCCAAGATGGTGTCCCTTAGATTCCGATTGGCTGATACAATTCTATCAGCCAATCGGAATTAAGGTTGAAAAAATCCTATTGGCTGATGCAATCAGCCAATAGGATTGAACTTCAATCCTATTGGCTGATCCAATCAGCCAATAGGATTGAGCTTGCATTCTTTTGGCTGCTCCAATCCGTGCCGGATGTCTTGAAGATGGAGTGCTCCGCGCTGGATGGATGAAGATAGAAGATGCCATCTGGATGAAGACTGCCCGTCTGGAGGACCACTTCTCCCGGCTTGGATGAAGACTTCTCCCGGCTTCATTGAGGACTTCTCCCAGCTTCGTTGAGGATGGATGTCGGATCTTCAAAACTGTAAGTGGATCTTCAGGGGTTAGTGTTAGGTTTTTTTAAGGGTTTATTGGGTGGGTTTTATTTTTGGGTTAGGGCTTTGGGCCGCAATAGAGCTAAATGCCCTTTTAAGGGCAATGCCCATCTAAATGCCCTTTTCAGGGCAATGGAGAGCTTAGGTTTTTTTTTAGTTAGGGTTTTATTTGGGGGTTGGTTGTGTGGGTGGTGGGTTTTACTGTTGGGGGGGTTGTTTGTATTTTTTTTTTCAGGTAAAAGAGCTGATTTCTTTGGGGCAATGCCCCACAAAAGGCCCTTTTAAGGGCTATTGGTAGTTTAGTTTAGGCTAGGGTTTTTTTTATTTGGGGGGCTTTAATATTTTGATAGGGCTATTAGATTAGGTGTAATTAGTTTAAATATCTTGTAATTGTATTTAATTTATTTAATTGTATTTTATTTAGGTAATTTGTTTAATTCTAGTGTAGTGTAACTTAGGTTAGGTTTTATTTTACAGGTATATTTGTATTTATTTTAGCTAGATAGTTAGTAAATAGTTAATAACTATTTAGTAACTATTCTACCTAGTTAAAATAAATACAAACTTGCATGTAAAATAAAAATAAACCCTAAGCTAGCTACAATGTAACTATTAGTTAGATTGTAGTTAGCTTAGGGTTTATTTTACAGGTAAGTATTTATTTTTAAATATGAATTATTGAATTATTAATAGTAGGTTTGATTAAGATTTATTTTAATTATATTTAAGTTAGGGGGTGTTAGGGTTAGACTTAGATTTAGGGGTTAAAAATATAGGTAGGTGGCGGCGATGTTAGGGGCGGTAGATTAGGGGTTAATACTATTTAACTAGTGTTTGCGAGGCGGGAGTGTGGTGGTTTAGGGGTTAATATGTTTATTATAGTGGTGGCGATGTCCGGAGTGGCAGATTAGGGGTTAATAAATATAATGTAGGTGTCGGCGATGTCGGGGGCAGCAGATTAGGGGTTAATAAGTGTAATATTAGGGCTGTTTAGACTTGGAGTTCATGTTAGGGTGTTAGGTGTAAACATAAATTTAGTTTCCCCATAGGAATCAATGGGACTGCGTTACTGAGCTTTACGCTGCTTTATTGCAGACTTTTTCTCAGCCGGCTCTCCCCATTGATGTCTATGGGGAAATCGTGCACGAGTATGTACAACCAGCTCACCGCTGACTTAAGCAGCGCTGGTATTGGAGTGCGGTATGGAGCTCAATTTTGCTCTACGCTCACTTCTTGCCTGTTAACGCCGGGTTTATGAAAACCTGTAATACCAGCACTGTAGGTAAGTGAACGGTGACAATAACGTGCAAGTTAGTACCGCACCCCTCATAACGCAAAACTCGTAATCTAGCTGCTAGTTTGCACTAGGAATACATAATTTTAACTCTTATACCAGTTTTTTATGTATCGTATTTTCTCCACCAGTGGATGCATTGTGTTTTATTGACTTATTAATAGATAGTTTTTATAATGATTTAATCATATTTATGAATTATTTATGAATTATTGCATTGAAGTGTTAGAGTGTTCTAGCTGCTTTTAGCACATTTGATTGTATTTCCACAGCATCAGATCTCGCACAGAGCAGGGTTAAGTAGTGCAGCGATGGCAGCAGTGCAGCGATGGCAGCAAAGTGAAAATATATATGTTTATGCTTATATACATATATATTTATGGGTTAATATGTCTATATATACACATATTAACACACACACACACATATATATATAAAAGCATATACATATACAGTATATTTACTGGGAACACATAGTTCCCATAGATCGCAATTTAATGTACCCCGCTCCCTTTAGACCACAAAAACTGATTTTTGCAGTTATTTTATTAAAAAATAAAGATACTACTATCTTTATTTTTATTTTTTACTAAAATATATAATACTTTATTTTGGGGGCATTTTTGGGCATTTATAATATTAACCAGGGATCTGCTCTCTGGTTAATGCTGTATGCTCTAATTGCTACCGTGAGCTTGTGAAAGCAATAACCAGCCACTTGTAATGGCTGGTTATTTATCTCATGCCCGCAAACAGGCAAATTTGAGATAAATTAGCGCTCCACTTGTAATCTAGGTCTTAAAGGGACATCCCCACTGGTGCTCCGAGCAGCTGTAGTATTTAAAATGCTGGTGCACTGGGAATATCTAGCTATGCTTCACATGCACGTGCTAAGAAAAATGTTAACCCTAAAACAGGGATAACTTTTAATAGAATTTTTTTTGCCAATGCATGTATATTGCAAATATGTTTCTATGCAAAGATGTAATTCATCTATGTGCATTTATATTTTGACTGGAATGCCCCTTTAAGCTTTTCACTTTTTTTTGTATTTTAATGCATTTAGGTTCTGTTTACAGCAGTGTATTTCGGACTGGGATTTTACAAATTCTGATTATGCTTTGAAAGTTTCTCTGTAACTTTAACAAATTAGGATCATGCGTTGTACATGTCTGTATATCTTTTACTTTGCATTTTTGTGCTATGTAGTATAAAGCTGACAATTTCAGAGAGTGAGAGGGACAAAGGAGTTCCCTGAGCTAAGAAGGTAAGAAGGGGTGTTCCCATGGTGTGTCTGAAGGTATCTCACAATTCTCATTATATTCTCTAAGCATGTTACACCTGCAAGTCTCACTAATTTATCTGGCCTCAGATATGGCTGTAGTAAAATGAGACACACATGGTTACATGATGTCACTTACACGTTCTGTTGCAATATTGCATAAATCTAGCTTTGTGGAAATTTACAGTTCACAATTTGTCCATTTTAGGACATTGTGGCCCTGTGAGGTCAATGTATGCCTTTGATTGCAAGCTCTGCATTATTTGTTAAAAATTATAAATGCAGCTCAAAATGTATACTGCAATTAGATATCTGCCATTGAACAATTGTGGTTATGTTGTGGTAACTGTGTGTGTTTATAATACAAATGATAAACAGTTAAAAATCCTACATACACAATAATTACACATATCAATGCATTCAATATTCCATTCTTTGAAGCATCTGCCACTGTCATAGAATTTAAGAGACTTTCGGCTAGATTATGAGTTTTGATTTTTGAGCTGTGCGGTGCTAATGAGCAGTTTTCTCTCACCGCTCACTTACCTACAGCGCTGGTATTACAGATTTTTACAAACCCGGCGTTAAAAGGCAAGAAGTGAGCGTTGAGCAAAATGTTGCTCTTTACCGCACTCCAATACCAGCGCTGCTTAAGTCAGCGGTGAGCTTGTCGTACATGCTCATGCACAGTTTCCCCATAGGGATCAACGGGGAGAGCCGGCTGAGAAAAAGTCTAACACCTGCCAAAAAGCAGCGTAAAACTCAGTAACGCAGCCCCTAATCTTACACTTAACCCCTAATCTGCCGCCCCCGACATCACCGACACCTACATTATATTTATTAACCCCTAATCTGCCGCTCCGGACACCGCCGCCACCTACATTATACTTATGACCCCCTAATCTGCTGCCCCCAACATCGCCGACACCTACATTATGTTTATTAACCCCTAATCTGCCGCCCCCAATGTCGCTGCAACCTACCTACATTTATAACCCCCTAATCTGCTGCCCCCAACGTCGCCGCCACTGTAATAAACATATTAACCCCTAAACCGCCGCACTCCTGCCTCGCAAACATTAGATAAATATTATTAACCCCTAATCTGTCATCCCTAATATTGCCGCCTCCTACCTACACTTAATAACCCCTAATCTGCCGCCCCAATGTCGCCGCCACTATACTAAATGTATTAACCTCTAAACCTAAGTCTAACCCTAACACCCCCTAACTTAAATATAATTACAATAAATCTAAATAAAAATTCCTATCATTAACTAAATTATTCCTATTTAAAATTAATACTTACCTATAAAATAAACCCTAAGATAGCTACAATATAAATAATAGTTACATTGTATCTATCTTAGGGTTTATTTTTATTTTACAGTCAAGTTTGTATTTATTTTAACTAGGTAGAATAGTTACTAAATAGTTATTAACTATTTAATAACTACCTAGCTAAAATAAATACAAAAGTACCTGTAAAATAAAACCTAACCTAAGTTACAATAACACCTAACACTACACTATAATTAAATAAATTAAATTAGGGGTTAAAAATGTTATTTTAGTGTTTGCGATGCAGAAGGGTCTCGGTTTAGGGGTTAATAGGTAGTTTATGGGTGTTAGTGTACTTTTTAGCACTTTAGTTATGAGTTTTATGTTACGGCGTTGTACCATAAAACTCTTAACTACTGACTTTTAAATGCATTAGGACCCTTGGAGGTAGAGGGTGTACCGCTCACTTTTTGGCCTCCCAGGACAGACTCGTAATACCGGCGCTATGGAAGTCCCATAGAAAAAAGACTTTACAAAGTTTTCGTAAGTCGTTTTGCGGTAAGGCCAAAGAAGTGTGTGGTGACCCAAAACCTGTAAGACTCGTAATAGCAGCGGGCGTAAAAAAGCAGCGTTAGGACCAGCGTTAGAACGCTGCTTTTTTACCCTAACGCACAACTCGTAATCTAGCAGTTTGTAAACATAATATATTTGTAGTCATGGGATTTAGCTCATGGATAGTTTCAATGCTACTGTAATACATTGCACTAAGTTAAATGTACCTGGTGTTAAATATATCATACGCTTAATAGATTTTTTACAAGGCAAAAAAGTGTTTGCCAGATCTTTCCATATCTGCTTACACTTAATCTGTAATGATTAAATTGTGCTTAGCATTTCACTCAACACTTTATAAACCACTAGCTCTTTTTCGGGGGTGAAATAAATTGGTTTTATAATAAATTGAGTCAGAGGCCACCCCATACTGCCATGGGTCTGACAATATCTTTAACTGCACATACATTCAGTAAATGCTTAAAGGGAGTTTGTTTCAAGAAAGAAAAAAAAAGTAGAAGCAGAAAATATGCAACTTTAAAGGGATAGGAAAGTCAAAATTAAACTTGCATGATTCTGATAGAGCATATAGTTTTAAGACACTTTTAAATTCACTTATATTTTCAAATGTGCTTTGTTCTCTTGCTATCTCTTATTGAAAAATAATATGCATATATCCTATGCTAGTGGGAGCTGCTGCTAGTTGGTGCCTGCACACATTTGTCTTTTGTGATTGGTTGACTACACGTGTTCATCTTGTTGCCAGTAGTGCAATGCTGTTCCTTTAGATAAGGATAACAAGAGAACGAAGCAATTTTCATAATGGTAGGAAATTTGAAAGTTGTTTAAAACTGTATGTTCTATCCAAATGATTAAAGGAAAATGTGGGGTTTCCTGTCCCTTTAAGTCAGTTTTAGTGTACAGTTGTTTTACTTGAAATACCATAATATAAATTAACTGAGTGACTCATGCCAGACTTGTCCTTTTTGTAATCAATTTTAAACTGAGGTCATTGAAAAGGTTTTTAAATAGCCAAATATTCAGAGAGCAAATTATTGTACAGTGTTACTGGATTGACATTCAGTGTTATCTTATCAGTCCAAGGAACATGAGAAGTAAAATTCCAAGTCAATGCAGAGAATGTAAACAATGCCAATGGCATGAGAACAGTTATTTCCCACATACCCCACCATGGAACGAAACCCATCAACATTACATAGTATAAGGAAGTTATGTACTTTCTTTGTCAAACATATCTACTTACAAGATTGTTGCATCAACCCTCACTGCTAAGTAAAGCATTAAGGCCCAGATTAGGAATGGAGAGCTATCGTTTGCGTGCAAACAATATTGGGTTTTCACATTAGTTTGCATGCAAGTTAAATTGCGCTCGTATTACAAGTTGAAAGAAAATCTGAACGCATGAGCACAATGGCAATTTACGCTAGAAAGATTACAGAGCTCTTGTTAACTATTTCTCAAAACTAAAATTGTCACAAAACACATCAAAAATACATTACAAAGTACAGTTACACTCATAACAACACCATCTAATAAAAAAATGTAAAAAAAATATTGCACATAAAAGTTATAAGGGCTCAAAGATATGAGGACTCCGGTGTTAGAAAAGAAAAGGCAGGCAAAGGTCTTTAACATTGAGGTACATACAGATACATGTCTAAAGATGTATATGTATGTGTATGTATATATATATATATAGCCACCGGTGTTCTGTAATGTTTTCTGACCGCATTCCCGGAACACGGTTGGAAAACATTACAGAACACCGGAGAAGTTATTACCGTGTTGAATTTACTTACCAGTAAGTGCTGCCAGGTGATCGTATTCCAAGCTCAGCAGCCAATCAGACGGTGGAGATTACAGAAACTGGGAGTTAAGGGAAGAACCTAAGTAGGGGTTAAATTGAGAACTCCTTCCTATATGATACGTTATAAAATGTAATACTTTAATAATAAACAATTAAAAATGGAGAATAATATCCCCTAGTTGTACCCAACTAAAACCAACCAAAATTAACAACTAAGTAAATGTTCAGTCATCCCCCTGTTTCCTGGCCGATAACAGCATACCTCGGCTTTTAGTAGCACTAGTATCTAGATATTTTCTAAGCAGTATGTATTCCAATAATGGAATGATGGCTGTCTGCAATAATTAATGTCGACAGCTTATGCACAAGGACATAATGCAAACTATTTATTTTAATAATCTCAACTCATGCCAGTTAATAATTATTTTGCAATAAAATTAGAGAGCTAACTGGATTCAATGACCAAAAAAACACTTAACCACAATTAGGCAACATCCACTATTAGAGAATAAGGTTGCTCTATTGGTGGTAATAACTACAAGTTTCCTGCAAATACATATAAGTAATATGGTAGGACGTGGTACTGGTCACAAGGTCTCTGACTTGACAAACAATTTTACTGCGCTTGATACAAATTACTAAACCAGCCCTTTCACCTTTTCTCTGTGCTGCCCATACACAACTTATACATATATTAACATCCATAATTATATTGGGGATTATGCAATGTGGTATCCAAGTATTCATGCATCATAGCATATACATAAGATAAGAAGATAAGGTTTATTGCTTACTATTTTTCGATACAATAATAGCAAGTGACATTTATTGGGCCTATAGAGAACTATACATGGAAGTGTCACTGGAAACATCACCCTGTGAATTGCCTCGCAGACACAAGTTAAAATGATACCTTAAGTTAAGTGTCATGGTTATAACCAATAAATAAACATAACAATATTACTGGTTAATAGCACTACACACACATGACTTATGGTGATACAGCAATCCTAGTCAATTATTAGTTTGAGAAAATGTATGTTTTATACCAATAGGAATAAAGGAACATATAAAGGAGAACGTAGATTCTCTGTGAATCGAATACAATAAACCATCAGCATAAAGCTATATCTAACAACAGTATGGTCCTGTAACACACTTTTGAAATTATATAAATCATGTGATGTGGCTACTTGAAACAGCATACTATATATGTATTCTTGATATACTACTCTGTATAACAGGACTTACCAAATAATATTATATATGCGCCAATATGATAACACTTAGTAACGCTTTGCAATCTACACAGCGTGTGTTATAGATGTGAATGGTATTGTCGTGTGTATATGGGTATACATGCTATGTAAGATTCTGTGAAATCTTATCCATCCTGCCTAGCAATGTCGGTTGTACATACATAAGCTTCCTTAAACTATGGAGTCATTTAAGTATGACTACTTGTTTGTAAATAAGGCGAGCAAGAAATATTCTACAATCGAAAGTAAACATGACGAATAAGGGCTCACATCCAATCGATACACAGCATAATCACACGCCCACCTTGTAATGTACAATTCACTAGGATTGGTTGACAGGAGGGCATTTTACCAATGCCGCAATACTATTGGATGTTTTTCGTATAGGACCTGTGTATATCAAAGGGTAGCACCCAGGCCTCAGTTTGTCAGTTTTGCACATTGAGAAAGGCTGCGAGGACAGCCGAAATGCATTTGTGTCTATTTCAGTGCATATCCTTTGCACTTTTTTAACTTTTAACTTTAATTTGATGTCAGTCATTCCTGTCACCTGAAGCCGAGGTATGCTGTTATCGGCCAGGAAACAGGGGATGACTGAAAATTTACTTAGTTGTTAATTTTGGTTGGTTTTAGTTGGGTACAACTAGGGAATATTATTCTCCATTTTTAATTGTTTATTATTAAAGTATTACATTTTATAACGTATCATATAGGAAGGAGTGTTCAATTTAACCCCTACTATATTATATATAGGGGGCAGCACTGGAATTTATTTAACAGGATTCCATTTATTCCTATTATCACTTAGACTAGTGCCAGTATTTTTTATCTATTATTCTATTATGGCGGAGGTTACAGGCCAGGAAGTGCACACAGACCAAGAGAGCGCCTCCCACTGCCAATAAAAACCTATGGAGGGCTGATCAGGCTAAATGTGAGCTCGAACGACATTCACCTCTGATGCCATTTAAGGGCAGTCTAGCCTCACTGGGCCAGATACTAAGTACCTTGTTGGATTAAATCTACAAGAGAAGAGCTGTAGCAAGAGTGACCTGTTAAGCTAGAAGGAGACAGAACTGCATGCTGAGGACCACATCTATGCAATATCAGCACCCCACATCCTCAGCATTTAATGAGCCTCAGTGTCCCCCTTTATGCTCTCACACCCCTGCCGGAGGTGCACCCTACTCCCTTCTATATTGATGACATTTTGGGAAGGAGTTCAGCATCAAGTGAGAGCCCAGCTGTGCCAACACTGACTCTACCATCTCCTAAGTCTTCATTCACCAGCTTGATCACTACTTACAGGACACTGATCTATGAGCCAACACCTATCCACCCTGCCTTCTCTCACCCAGCTACCCTAGCAGCCACCTATGGCACCACCCAGCACTTTTCAAAGTCCCCTGTACCAATTTTCCAGGGCTATAGATGAATACACTCATGCCCTCATCAAACATGACTCTTTAGGTAAGTTCTAACTATTTCACCCCCTACTCCCCCCAAAAAAAGTTTATTATGGAAAGATTTTAGGTTCTCCAGCAACCAATGGGTTATAGCATTGTGCTTTGATCTGTTCCTATAATCAGGATATCTGTACCCACTTATCAGAAAGATGTGGCTATTAATAACTGTGAAGTGTAAAGATTCTGGCATAGGGGGGGCTGCTTGAATTCTTGCACCTGGACCCTGTGGTTTCTAGTTACGCCTCTGCCACGAAGAATGAAGGCAGTTCTGAAGGCAAAAGGGGGTCCAACCCGGTACTAGCAAGGTGTACCTAATAAAGTTACCGTGAGTGTATATGTGTGTGTTTTTATTATAATAGATGTTTCAGCCAACAACTTTACCCAGCGTAGAAGCAGGTTACATTAAGTTGATGTTGACTAGGCACCATTAGTAGGTGGGGTCAGAATATGAACCTTCCCCAAAGCTGTACCTTTGCCACACATATTTTTCACAACTGAGGAGTGATTGTATCCCTTTGGCTGCTAGTAGCTCACTCAAAGCGGTGTTTTTCACCCCATTGTTACTAGTAAAAAACACAAGACATTGATTTTATTCCAGTATCTAAACATAACAGACAAGAGCAGTGGTATAACACCACTGAGACTGCTAGTAACAAATAGAGCAGTACATGGGCAGTTTTGCTTTTTAAGGTTAAGTCATAGGGGTAGATTTACTAAAGGTCAAGTGGACATGATTTGCTGTAGAGAATCATTTCCGCTTGACCTCCCTAAATGCCAGCAGCATACACAGCATAACACTGCACAAGCATTTCTTGTGATATGCTTGTGCAATGCCGTCCCCTGCACACTTGCGGCCAATCGATCACTAGCAGGAGGTGACAATCATCCCGATCAGATCGGATCAGGACAATTTCAGTCCGCCACCTAAAAGGTGGAGGAGAAGTTAAGGAGCAGCGGTCTTATGACCGCAGCTTCCTAACTTCCGTTTCAGGCAAGCATGAAACGATGGGCGTAGAATGCAGCATCCGCTGCATAATAAATCTACCCCATATTTGTAATTCATAAAGACATAGGAAGCATTTTACTGCCACTCAGTGCAGTGCATGAAAAAGTCAGGCAATGCAGGTAACAGCAATTTAGAAAGGCTATACTGGACCTAAATAGGCAGTACCATCCTTGTAAAAATGGTGTCAAAAACGGTCTGTGAGACTTATGTGGACTGTCACTAAATGGTGTAGGGAACTGACTTAATGATCAGGGGTTTAGTAAAATATGCAATATTAAAGTTGTTTGCAAAAGTTCAGCAAACCAACATTTACATACAAAGACACAATTTGCAAGGACATACCACATTGAGAAACATTCCCCACTGAATCTCATTTCTTTTATTATGTCCCAGATCCCCTAAAGAATCCTGAGGGCTTCAAAACCTTACCCTGGAATACACAAATCCCACCCAGACCATCAAAATACACCCAAAGACTTGCTACATGCTGTCTGTGGAATATGAGGCTTCACCCCAATATCTCGGTCACATGTCAACAGTTTTGCTAACTTGTGTTCTGGATCTAGTACTATGTTTTTGTTCTCAAAAGAGGATTGGGATATATGATTTTTTAGACACAACTATGGACCTTGTACAAACCTATGTGATATCTTGTCAAAAGACAGCAGTGACATTACTGGGGTGAAAGTATTTTGGATCAGTATTGTTACAGTGATATTTATTCCTCTATAACATTATCAGTCTGGCAACATCACCATCTGGGAGAGCTTCTGAATGGCTCAATACTGCTGTTAGTTTTCCGTTCTATAAAGTATATGCATAGATCTGTCTAAGATGTAGTTAATAAAAGATGGCCGCCATATATTACCAATACTGTATGAAGGAAGTAGAAAGAAAAATAATCTATTGTTTTTGTAACAGGAGCCTCTAAAACTTCTGAAGAAGGAAGTTTCTCATTAGCCAGAGACTATAATATTATTAGATTATGGAAAGTTTAAATATTTATTTGTAAAGACATCTGAGTTCTTAATGTAATGTCACATGTTGCTAGAAATAGCAATAATTTGGTTATATAGTTATGCCCTAGGAAAGATGTAGGGTTTAAAAAATAGATATGCTTTGAGATATATTTAAAGGCAGGATTAGAATTTATACATTTTTAAAAAAATCTCTTTAAATGTGGTTTTTCTGTCATTCTTGAAAAATAAAAACAGTGGGCGCGATCAAATATATACGGCGCAGGATTCGTCGCAAGCGTGGGAACCTGCGCCGCCCGTAATTTCACCTTGCACCCCTAAACCGCCATAGCCCACATAGCCTATTAAATGTATTAACCCCTAATCTGCCGCCACCAACGTTGCCACCACTATAATAAAGTTATTAACCCCTAAACCTGTCTAACCCTATCCCTAACACCCCCCTAACTTAAATATTATTTAAATAAATCTAAATAAATTTACTTTTATTAACTAAATTATTTCTATTTAAAACTAAATACTTACCTATAAAATAAACCCTAAGATAGCTACAATATAATTAATAGTTACATTGTAGCTATTTTAGGATTTATTTTTATTTTACAGGCAACTTTGTATTTATTTTAACTGGGTACAATAGTTATTAAATAGTTATTAACTATTTAATAGCTACCTAGTTAAAATAAAGACAAATTTACCTGTAAAATAAATCCTAACCTAGGTTACAATTACACCTAACACTACACTATCATTAAATTAATTAAATTAATTAACTACAATTACCTAAAATTAAATACAATTAAATAAAATAAAATAAAGTACAAAAAAAACAAACACTAAATTACAGAAAATAAAAAACAATTACAAGAAGTTTAAACTAATTACACCTAATCTAAGCCACCTAATAAAAAAAAGCCCCCCAAAATAATAAAATTCCCTACCCTATACTAAATTACAAATAGCCCTTAAAAAGGCTTTTTGCGGGGCATTTTCCCAAAGTAATCAGCTCTTTTACTTGTAAAAAAGAAATACAACCCCCCCCAACATTAAAACCCACCACCCACACACCCAACCTTACTCTAAAACCCACCCAATCCCCCCTTAAAAAACCTAACACTAACCCCTTGAAGATCACCCTACCTTGAGCCGTCTTCACCCAGCCGGGCAGAAGTCTTCATCCGATCCGGGCAGAAGTCTTCATCGAATCTGGGCAGAAGAGGTCCTCCAGATGGGCAGAAGTCTGATGCAATCAGCCAATAGGATTGAAGTTCAATCCAATTGGCTGATCCAATCAGCCAATAGGGTTGACCTTGCATTCTATTAACTGTTCCAATCAGCCAATAGAATGCAAACTCAATCCTATTGGCTGATTGCATCAGTCAATAGGATTTTTCCTACCTTAATTCCGATTGGCTGATAGAATTCTATCAGCCAATTGGAATTGAAGGGACGCCATCTTGGATGACGTCATTTAAAGGAACCTTCATTCTTCATTTGGACGTCAAACGAAGAGGATGCTCCGCGTCGGATGTCTTCAAGATGGAGCCACTCCTCGCCCGTCTGGAGGACCTCTTCTGCCCGGATTCGATGAAGACTTCTGCCCGGATTGGATGAAGACTTCTGCCCTGCTGGGTGAAGACGGCTCAAGGTAAGGTGATCTTCAAGGGGTTAGTGTTAGGTTTTTTAAGGGGGGATTGGGTGGGTTTTAGAGTAAGGTTGGGTGTGTGGGTGGTAGCCTTCCCCTAGTATAGGGTAGGGAATTTTATTATTTTGGGGGGCTTTTTTATTTTATTAGGGGGCTTAGATTAGGTGTAATTAGTTTAAACTTCTTGTAATTTTTTTTTTTCTGTAATTTAGTGTTTGTTTGTTTTTTGTACTTTAGTTTATTTTATTTAATTGTATTTTATTTTAGGTAATTGTAGTTAATTCATTTAATTTATTTAATGATAGTGTAGTGTTAGGTGTAATTGTAACTTAGGTTAGGATTTATTTTACAGGTAAATTTGTCTTTATTTTAACTAGGTAGCTATTAAATAGTTAATAACTATTTAATAACTATTGTACCTAGTTAAAATAAATACAAAATTGCCTGTAAAATAAAAATAAATCCTAAAATAGCTACAATGTAATTATTAATTATATTGTAGCTATCTTAGGGTTTATTTTATAGGTAAGTATTTAGTTTTAAATAGGAATAATTTAGTTAATAATAGTAAATTTATTTAGATTATTTAAATAATATTTAAGTTAGGGGGGTGTTAGGGTTAGACTTAGGTTTAGTGGTTAATAACTTTATTATAGTGGTGGCGACATTGGCGGCGGCAGATTAGGGCTTAATACATTTAATAGGCTATGTGGGCTATGGCAGTTTAGGGGTTAATACTTGAATAGGTTAATTGCGTTGTGGGCTATGGCGGTTTAGGGGTTAATAATTTAGTTATTACTTGCGGTGTGGGTTTGATGGCGGATATAGGGGTTAATAGACTTTATTAGTTATTGCGGTGGGGGATTGCGGTTGACAGGTAGATAGACATTGCGCATGCGTTAGGTGTTTATTTTTGCAGGCTCCCATACTCAGCGCAAGGCTTGCTGTGGCTGCCTTTTATGGTGAGGTAAAAATGGAGTAAAATTTCTCCATTTTCGCCACGTAAGTCCTTGCGCTGGATATTGGATACCGATTTGCGACGCGGTTCTATGTTAGCTTATGGGAGTAATAATTGCGGGCGATGGGTGAAATATACGCGCGTAACTTGTATGCTACGCCGTATATGTAATACTAAAATCTCGGAAAATCTGGCGTCGCCGGCTTTTGCAGGCAATGCTGCATATGTAATGAAGGCCAGTATTGCGAAGGATAAGATATCAGCCATTATTTATTTTTCTTATCTTTTGCTTGCACTACACATATTAGAGTAATGATGTGTGTGTGTTTATTTATATTATTATTAACATAGGTTTTATTATTTTATTTCAATATTGTCAAAACAACCTACTCATATCGTGGTGCTTTTGTCCTTCTGTTAATTTGATTTGGATCTTTAGTAAAGGAGCCCTAACAATTTCAAGGTTTAAAACTTTTAATTCTAAGCAAAAAATGCAAACACAATTACACTAATATAATCATAATAAAAAAGGGGGAAAAAAAGCATAACCACAGCAAAAAATAAACTAGGAGTGACTAGGTGCTACATTATTTTGTAAACAGTTCCTTGTTGATTTTTTTTTCTCACCAAAACCATAAAAAAAAAACTTCAGAAGCTTTTCATTTGCACATTCCCTGTGATGAGAGGTACAAAGCATATGGGCAAGTAATATATATTTTATATATTTTATTTTCCTGTGATCAAAGTGGTGTAGTGTTATGCTACACTTCTTTTCAGATCCTAACCACTGCTATAATCCCAAATCGAAGCCTTGTAATGCAAGACAGAAGAAGCCTTTCAATTTGTTGACATTCAGTTTTAACAGATATGCCATGCTAAGAGTTCACAGATATCAAGAGAACCTATTTAAGGAATTCACCTATACAAGTTTTAAAGAATATCATCCCATTTTATTTATTTAAAAAAAATAATGTAAACATATAGTGCCAGATTAGAAGTAGAGCGGTATTTTAATGTTTCTCTGCTAGAAGTAAACTTTTGGCGCACATTGAGTAGCGCTTGTATCATAAGATGAAAGTAAAAAGTTTTTGCTCACATGCTAACCCGACGTATGTAAAAAAATCGAACTTAGAATATTGTGCGTGATAACGTATTTTCTGCCACTAAAAGTAAATGGAGCAAAAAAAGTGGGAAAAAAACCCTACTTAGGTGCAAATATGACTGCATGAGTGCACTAGGAATATCTATTTATAAATATTTGGTACATATTCTGCTATGTGCAGAACATTGGAATGTGAAATATTTAATGTAAGTACACAGTATACACTTAAAAATGAATATTGCAGAAATATGATTTTACATGTTTTCATCTACGTAACTGCAAAGGGCTCCAATGCACTTATATATATATATATATACACACACACAGTCGTATGCAAAAGTTTAGGCACCCCTGACAATTTCCATGATTTTCATTTATAAATAATTGGGTGTTTGGATCAGCAATTTCATTTTGCTCTATCAAATAACTGAAGAACACAGTAATACTTCAGTAGTGAAATGAGGTTTATTGAATTAACAGAAAATGTGCAATATGCATCAAAACAAAATTAGACAGGTGCATAAATTTGGGCACCCCGACAGAAATATTGCATCAATATTTATTAGAGCCTCCTTTAGCAGAAATAACAGCCTCTAGACGCTTCCTATAGCCTGTAATGAGTGTCTGGATTCTGGATGAAGGTATTTTGGACCATTCCTCCTTGCAAAACATCTCCAGTTCAGTTAGGTTTGATGGTTGCCGAGCATGGACAGCCCGCTTCAAATCACCCCACAGATTTTCAATGATATTGGCCATTCCAGAACATTGTACTTGTTCCTCTGCATAAATACCAGAGTAGATTTTGAGCAGTGTTTTGGGTCGTTGTCTTGTTGAAATATCCAGCCCCGGCGTAACTTCAACTTTGTGACAGATTCCTCAACATTATTCTCAAGTATCTGCTGATATTGAGTGGAATCCATGTGACCCTCAATTTTTACAAGATTACCAGTACCGGCACTGGCCACACATCCCCACATCATGATGAAACATCCACCAAATTTTACTGTGGGTAGCAAGTGTTTGTCTTGTAATGCTGTGTTTTGCATCCATATTTAGTAGAGCCTCCTTTAGCAGAAATAACAGCCTCTAGACGCTTCCTATAGCCTGTAATGAGTGTCTGGATTCTGGATGAAGGTATTTTGGACCATTCCTCCTTGCAAAACATCTCCAGTTCAGTTAGGTTTGATGGTTGCCGAGCATGGACAGCCTGCTTCAAATCACCCCATAGATTTTCAATGATATTGGCCATTTCAGAACTTTGTACTTGTTAATCTGCATAAATGCCAGAGTAGATTTTGAGCAGTGTTTTGGGTCGTTGTCTTGTTGAAATATCCAGCCCCGGCGTAACTTCAACTTTGTGACTGATTCCTCAACATTATTCTCAGGTATCTGCTGATATTGAGTCAACTTTGTGACTGATTCCTCAACATTATTCTCAAGTATCTGCTGATATTGAGTGGAATCCATGTGACCTTCAACTTTAACAAGATTACCAGTACTGGCACTGGCCACGCAGCCCCACAGCATGATGAAATATCCACCAAATTTTACTGTGGGTAGCAAGTGTTTGTCTTGGAATGCTGTGTATTTTTTGTCGCTATGCATAACGCCCCTTTTTATGACCAAATAACTCAATCTTTGTTTCATCAGGCCATAGCACCTTCTTCCAAAATGAAGCTGGCTTGTCCAAATGTGCGTTTGCATACCTGGCTTGTCCAAATGTGCGTTTGATGGTGTGGTATCATTCTCCCATACAGCTTCTCCTTGTGCAAAGTGCGCTGAATTGTTGAACGATGCCCAGTGACACCATCTGCAGCAAGATGATGTTGTAGGAGTTTGGAGGTGGTCTGTGGGCTGTTTTTGACCGTTCTCACCAACCTTTGCCTTTGCCTCTCCGATATTTTACTTGGCCTGCCACTTCTGGCCTTAACAAGAACTGTGCCTGTGGTCTTCCATTTCCTCACTATGTTCCTCACAGTGGACACTGAAAGCTTAAATCTCTGCAATATCTTTTTGTAGCCTTCCCCTAAACCATAATGTTGAACAATCTTTGTTTTCAGGTCATTTGAGAGTTGTTTTGAGGCCCCTCTTCAGAGGAGAGTAAAAAAAAAAAAACAACTTGCAATTGGCCACCTTAAATACCTTTTCTCATGGTTGGATGCACCTGTCTATGAAGTTCAAGGCTTAATGGGCTCACCAAACCAATTGTGTGTTCCAATTAATCAGTGTTAGGTAGTTACAGGCATTCAAATCAACAAAATAACAAGGGTGCCCAAATGTATGCACCTGTCTAAATTCATTTTGATGCATATTGCACATTTTCTGTTAATCCAATAAACCTCATTTCACTACTGAAATATTACTGTGTCCTTCAGTTATTTGATAGATCAAAATGAAATTTCTGATCCAAATACCCAATTATTTAAAAATGAAAATTATAGAATTTGTCAGGGGTGCCTAAACTTTTGCATACAACTGTGTGTGTGTATATATATATATATATATATATATATATATATATATATATATATATATATATATATATATATGCCTATATATGTGTACATATGTATTTATGTCTTTATATGTGAATATATTTCTGTAAATACATATATACACATATAAATACATAAATACATATGTACACACACACATATATATATACCTGATATCTTTGAGACATTATAACTTTTTTGTGCAATATTTTTTTTAAAATGCTTTTATCAGATAGTGTTATTATGAGTGTAACTGTACTGTGTAATGTATTTTTGATGTGTTTGGCGGCACTTTTTTGTTTTTTAAAACAGTTAACCAGAGCTCTGATGCCACGCTATCCTAATGAGCATTAACTTCAATTGCGCACATGCAATCACGTTTACTTTAAAACTTTTAATACGAGCGGAAAAAACGATGTGCTCAAACACCCACGATAAACCCCTTTCTGCTTGCACAGAACTGTTAGCACTCCACTTGTAATATGGTCCTTAATGCACTCATTTTGAGGGAGAGAGTGAAGTATTGAAATAAACAGTACTATAGAAATTAGACAGACAGATAGAGGGTTGGATAGATAGACAAATAAAATAATGATTTGCTTGATTACTGAAATGTAGTGTATAAAAAATATAGAATTTAGGAAAATTACAGTTATCTCCTTCAGTCTCGAAAAAATGCCATAATATTTCACTTGGTTTTAGAGGGATTTAGATGTATTCAAAAGGTATCAAACTGCACCTTCTGCCGTTATTACTCAACATATTTCACAATGGCAGATTCATTAAATACTTCATTTAGCAAATACATCATTTGCTTTTCCAATTTTTTCCACTGTTACAAGATTTTATGATTTTGAGCTAAGTAAATTCCACTTTCCAAGGAGTTTAAACAAGGCTCCCTATTTTATTATGGTTTCATAAGAAATAAAAAATATACTAAACATCTGAAAAATTAATTATCTCCATTTATAAGTCTCATTGGTCTTTTTTAAATCAAAGCAATGCGGCCATTTTAATATGGCAACAGATGTATGATTAATTAAACAAGCATCCATGAATATGTACTTCAGTTCAAGTCCTAAACTGTATCATGGAGCATTTAAATTTGTTAAAAAAATAAATAATCTACTCAGGGTGCAGTCATTGTTTTGTACGATAAATGAAACAGACAAAGTTGTACAAGAGCTATCAATATACATCATTGCCTATATCAAGCACCATCTACAGGCTAGGCAGTTTTAAAGCAGCTATGATTGTTTGGCATGACAAATAAAGCAGCAGCAGAAAAAACGAAATGGGGTGCTTTTATGATTTAATCGAATTTCTAGCCATCTACACTCTCCCCCATTTCCTGATGACGTAAAACATCTACATTCCATTAACTGCTTTACGTTAAAGGGACATTAAACTGTTGAGTACAATTACAGTACTAGGTTACAGTCACCATGCTATTGTTTCTCCTCTCATGCCTGCATCTCTCTTTAAAGCTGATCTCTTATTTTAACCTATTACAGAAGCCAGTTGGTAAAGCTCTGTATCTTTATACTGGGCGCGGCCATGTTGTATCTCATGTAGTGTTGCATTCTGTGATAAAAGCAGTGCACTTGCAGTGCTGTTGGTGACTTTTTGATATCTGTACCTTGCACTTTAGTTTAGCATGCACAACAGAAAGGAGAGGCTTTACATATTTGCATTTTTTTGTACACAAATATACCAACTCCTAGGATTCTAAAAATCCCCTAGAGGACGCTAATACCTATACAAAGTATGTGCTGTTATGATATAATATGTATCACAAATACAGACTTATCTCTCATATAAAAAGCCCATTAATGTTTATGTAATATGGTGCAGTGTGGATAAATCCAATTGCAGGTTGAGAACAATCTCGTTTATTTAGATATCACAAATAACAGCTGCTCCTCTTGACAACTTACAATTATGTCTCAAAATGATCTATGTATGTCCAAAGACAAAAAAGAGGGCGCTTCATGTGCATATCAGTAGGTGTTGAAGATATGATATAGAGAAAGCTCAGGGTACTCACATAGAGTTGCAGCACCCTGATGTGCTGATAGTGGAGGTCTGGAGACTCACAGTGCTCCAGCTTACTGGACTCTGGCTCCCGGGACTCTTGCAGCAGGATAAGGTAGCAATATGTAGTCCACAGCAGCGTGAATAAGACACTTATAAAGGGTTTGTATAAAAAAACAATTTAACCAATTGTATGGTTTTATTAAATTGGTTTTATTATACAAACCCTCTATAAGTGCTTTATTCTATCAGCACATTCCAGTTTTTCTGACTGTTTCTTATTATTTTGAACCCTGGAGGGCTCAGGCTTATATTTCTGGAAAATCTGCTGCCTGCACTGGCTGTGCTCTCTGGCTCCACCTGCCTGCCAGCTGCAAACAGTAACTATAAAAGTGTCCACTTCCTTGCCGTGACATTGTTTTTCACCTTGCCTGAGATCCTGTTTGCTTGTTTCTGCTCTAAAGTCTGCCTTGTTTTTTACCCAGCTTGTTCTCAAACCTTGCCTTGTGGATATTTTCCTGCAGCACAGTCCTTCCAGAATTGTCCTACTCTGTATATCAGCTTTGCATGCACCACAGTCCTGCAGGAGTTGTCCTACTCTGTGTATCGGCTTTACCTGCACCACAGTCCTGCCGGAGTTTTCCTACTTTGAATATCAGCTTTACCTGCACCACAGTCCTGCCAGAGTTGTCCTACTATATACAACCCATTTCTGCCAGAGCTTACCTACTCTGAGTACCAGCTTTACGTACCCCATTCTCCTACCAGAACTGACAAGTCCTGCAGTCAGCTTTTCAAATTCCAAGTCCTGTGTTCAGTCCTTTGTTCAACTCCACAGATTCCAAGTCTGTGAGTTCAGCTCCACAGATTCCAGCTTTAACTGCACCACAGTCTTGCCAGAGTTGTCCTACTCTGTGTTCCAGCTTTACCTGCACCACAGTTCTGCCAGAGCTGACCTTCTCGGAGAACCAGATTTGCTTGCACCACTCTCCTGCCAGAGTTGACAAGACGTGTGTTCAGTTCTACAGATTCCAAGTCTTGTGTCCTGTGTTCAGCTCCACAGAT
The DNA here is from genome assembly GCF_027579735.1 of Bombina bombina. Lineage (NCBI taxonomy): Eukaryota > Metazoa > Chordata > Amphibia > Anura > Bombinatoridae > Bombina > Bombina bombina. The sequence goes on along the minus strand of NC_069503.1, from coordinate 285,549,865 downwards.
TCAGCTCTACATATTCCAAGTCCTGTGTCCTGTGGTCAGCTCTTTAGATTCCAAGCCCGGTTTTTATTTCTGTGTTCAGCTCTACAGGTTCCAAGTCCTGTGTTCAGTCCTGTGTTCAGCTCTACAGATTCCAAATCCTGTGTTCAGCTCTACAGATTCTAAGTCCTGTGTTAAGCTCTACAGATTCCAAGTCCTGTGTCCTGTGCTTAGCTGTACAGAATCCAAGTCCAGTGTCCTGTGTTCAGCTTTGCAGGTTGCAAGTCTTGTGTTCAGCTTGACAGGTTGCAAGTCCTGTGTCCAGCTTCACAGTTTCCAAGTCCTGTGCCGAGTACCACAGTCTCAAGTTTTGTGATCTGTTGCTGACTATTCCTGTTCCTGTGCAAAAAACTTGCGTAGACTGTGTTTGCTAATGCATAAGAAGCCAAAGAACACTAAAGGGAGTGTTCCCTCTGTCTCTTTAAGTGAAAATGAATACCAGTTTCCAGTCACCTCTACTACCGGGTTCCTAACACTGCTCCATTGAGCATGACAAATATAGATCAATGCAGTCACTGGAAAACATACAGCTTCTGCTCTGTATTCTAGACTTTAAATTGAAGTGCACAATAAGGGTTGTCAAGAAGACAACAATATCACTGATATGTTAGTGTACCCTGCTTCAGACACAAGGTGTGAGAAAACTTGAACTTCAAGATGGCGGCTCTCAGTATGAAGATGCAGAAGTTCACTAACCAGCAGTTGTAAAGGGTTAAAATAAGAGAACGGCTTTAAAGAGAGCAACAAGCACAAGAGGAAAAAGAATAGCATGATGAATATTAATTAACTATGCAAGTGTAGGTGTACCCAGTAGTTTAATATCCCTTTAACCTGCTTAATGTGCAAATGCCCATGGCAAAAATAACAGCATAAATTATTAGGCCTGCATTTATAGTAAGGGATGTGATCTTGGCTGTGCTCAGCACTATAAAGAAAGAAAAATCCATATAGACCTAAAGAGACTATAAACTATTGCTGCTTAACGGCACATTATACACAATAAAATTCTATAGTACATATGAGGGAGCAGCACTTATTAATAATATGCTTGCCTCATAAAGTAAAATTGTTAAATCTAAGTTGAAACTGATACAGATACAGAAAAGACTGACATGAAAACATTGTTCTGTTCGGGACAAAATAAGATTTAAAATAACAAATATAAAATACTTTAATACATTGAATAGTACATTATCCTCCTATCAAAGCACCAAAGAAAAAAAAAGCTAAAATATCACTTTCATACCTTGAAAGAGGTAAATATAAATTAAACCTATGGTTTAATAATCTACCTGCACAAGATAATAACACACCACTAATGAAGAAGAGTAAATATCTAAACAATCTCTATTTCATGTGGATATTGGTGATCTATGGCACAACTAGGCCTCAATTAGAAAATGAGGTGCTAAATCCCGTAGTAAAAAGTCTACTTTAAAAACAGGCATGGGATAAAAATGTATAATTCCAGGCCTATGCCATATTCAGCTAGACAGACTAACTTATTGCCCTATATTAAAGTTTTGTGGCTGAGTGTTCGACAACAGAAATATTAAGAATTAATGTTCTACTAAACAAAGCGTTGATGTTGCTTTAAATTTGTAACAGTTTGATACAAATCTAAAGCATTGACTAAAAATGTCTAAGTATAATCTTTAATTGGAATTCAATTGGAATGGCAGCTAAATTTAACTCCTAGATTATATTTAAACAGACAGGTATTATGCATATAAAGCTGAGCAGAAAAAATAAAAAGGTACCTTTTGAAAATGCTAAATCAAACTCAAGGAAAAAAATTACATGCAAAATGGAAATTGGATAAAAATAAGAAAATCCTTCACGTATACGATTCTAAAATTAAGAATATAGATATAGGTATTCGTGTACCGGTACCGGTTCCTGAAGCAGTTAGTCTGTGTGTGAATCCAGGGAGAGCTGACAGTTTGATGCCGAATTAAGATCCAGGAGTAGCAGGCAGAAACTGGCTAGATGTGTGAGGAGGAGGAGTAGCTAGACACCTGAGAATGATGTACTAGAGCAGAGTTCAGGTAAGTGAAAATAAACTTGAAAATAGAGTTCCTATGAGGTTCAAATATAAGAGTATAGATATGTTCTTCATACAGGCTTGATAGGAGTAAATCTTACCCTTAGACAATGAGCAAGGAATCAGTGCAAATGGTTATGTTAAATAGGGTAAAAATGAGAGAGGTGGAGTCTAAAACAACCAAGATGGTTACCTTAAAGGAGAAGCCAGATACATAACAGCCTCACATAGGCCAATGGGGGCAAAACAACACAAATAAATAGTAAACCTAGTATCATATGTATATATGGAAAAATCTAGATTGCAAACTCAGATAGTGATGTTACAAATTGGTCATCAACTGAGTCAGGTCTAAGTGCCATTATTAAAATGTAGGATTTATATAATTTGTGTCCTCTGAGGGTGAGGCCTATGTGCATAGTAATAATTAATTAATAATTAATAATAAATAATAATTAATTGATATCATATAGTGTGTGGGCTCTTGGAGCAGGAGACCATGTAATCTAGGCTATTTCTATTTGCTGTATTGTTTCTGTTGCTAAGATATTAGCCCTAAAGACACTGGGCATGATGATCTAAAGCTCTCAACACAGATGCGCTGATCAATTTTTGTGTGTTCTGAAAATAAGATGGCAACTACGGGTTTATATTGAAAGGACTTGTACTGGATTTTAACATTACAGAAACTGTAATACATGAACATGCTCCATTGCATCATTGTATCTGCCTAAGAGAACTTCAAACGAGATTATAGCTTTGTAAGGGAGTTTTTATAGGGTACACAAATTCATGCTTGCTAAATTCAAACACGATCACAGCATTTCAAAGTGCTTTTGTCTACATTATTGAACTTGTAATCTGGATTCTGCTTTGTAGAATTGTGCGATTCGATTCGGTCCGAATCAAAATTCGGACGAATTTGTTGAATTCGGAAATTCGGATCGATTCAAATTTCCGAATTGCGGTAGTACCGAATCTACCGAATAAATCCGAATCGATTCGAATTTATTCGGTAGATTCGGATGGCCGTGTATTACACTAGTATTGTACAGTATATTAGGTTTTATCACTCTGCTATGGGTTAAACCTAATATACAGTACATAATACTAGTGTAATACACAGCACATCCCACCTAACACTTACCAAAATTCCGAAATTCCGTATCGAACCGAACCAAATCGAACCGAATTCAGACAAATTTTTTTCGAATCCGAAAGAATCCGAAACAAATTCATTCGATTTTTTCCGAATTTGAATCGATCCGAACCGAAATTCGAATCGATCCGAACCAAACTGAAACAAATTTTTCGAAGCTGCACAAGTCTACTGCTTTGATGACCGTGAATTCAATAATGTAGGTGCAAGCACTGTAGTGTCCATGTTAAGAGTGCATGAAGGCATGTTTCCCATACAACCCATTGACAAATAGACCTTTACTGTAACCTTAAGAGGTGTGAATGGACTATTGTATCAGACAGTTTTGGTTAACTGCCCAGTTTCTATTTCGTGAACATGTACCTTACAGACACAAAGGCCTGTTCAGGACCTTTTTTGTTGAACTCCTAATTATAAATAAGTATGCTGATGCTCATATCTTAGATGTTTAAAAGTGTGATTGCAGCTGTATTTTTAAAATTTGGTTAACACAGGCAACAGGTTATTTAGTAAAAATAAATAACGTTAAGACTTTAACACTGAAAAAAGCAGTGCAAATTGTCTGGATACTTCAATTTACTGAGGCCAAAATGATCTTTCAAGAGATAAAATTTAGAAAATAAAATCTAAAAATATAGGTATAGGGGTAGATTTAAAAAGCAGCGGATGCTGCTTTCTTTCCTCGAAGTTTCAGGTTTGCCTTAAACTTAAGATAAGAAGCAGCGGTCAAAAGACCGCTGCTCATTAACTTGTCCACCAACTTTCAAGTGGCGGACGGCAATCATCCCGATCCGATCAGGATGATTGACACCCCTTATAGCGGCCGATTGGCTGCGAATGTGCAGGGGGCAGCATTGCACAAGCATTTAGCTAGAAATGCTTGTGCAATGTTAAATGCCAACAGCGTATGCTGTTGGCATTTAGGGATGTCGGGCGGACATGATTCGCTACAGCGAATCAAGTCCGCCCGGGACTTGATAAATTGGCCCCATTTTTCTGATGAACTGCAATGATCTCAAATTTGAATCCCCCCGCCCCAAAAAAGCACTGTAGTGTCCCTGTTAAGAGTGCATGAAGACACGTTTCCTATATAACCCATTCACAAATAGACCTGTACTGTTACCTTAAGAGGTGTGAATAAACTATTGTATCAGACAGTTGCGGGTGACTGCCTAGTTTCTATTTCGTGAACAGGTACTTTACAGACACAAAAGCCTTTTCAGGACCTTATCACCAATAGACTATTATCAACCACTAATTTAGAATCATAAATAAGTATGCTGATGCTCAAATCTTAGATGTTTAAAAGTGTGATTGTAGCTGTATTTTTAAAATTTGGTTAACACAGGCAACAGGTTGTTTAGTTTTACATGATCTGAAAACTCACAAAGAATTTAACACTGAAAAAAGCAGTGCTAATTGTCTGGATACTTCAATTTACTGAGGCCAAAATGAGTTTTCAAGAGGTAAAAATAATTTTAAAAAATATAAAAATATAGGTATAGTGTTTTATGTTCTAAATACCTCTGCTAGAGTCTCTCAGCATGAAATATTAGTGGAGTTTACACAGTAAAAAAAAGCTTTTACTTGGCAACAAAACTTTCACCTAGATTACGAGTTTTGCGTTAGAGGCTGTGCTCACTTGCAGACAACGCTGGTATTACGGGTTTTTACAAACCCGGCGTTAACCGCAAAAAAGTGAATGAAGAGCAAAATTTAGCTCCACATCTCACCTCAATACCAGTGCTGCTTACGTTAGCGGTAAGCTGCTAAAATGTGCTCCTGCACGATTTCCCCATAGGAATCAATGGGGGAGAGCCGGCTGAAAAAAAACCTAACACCTGCAAAAAAGCAGCGTTTAGCTCTTAACGCAGCCCCATTGATTCCTATGGGGAAACACATTTTATGTCTACACCTAACACCCTAACATGAACGCCGAGTCTAAACACCCCTAATATTACACTTATTAACCCCTAATCTGCCGCCCCCGAATCGCCGACACCTGCATTATATTATTAACCCCTAATCTGCCGCTCCGGACACCACCGCCACCTACATTATACTTATGAACCCCTAATCTGCTGCCCCCAACATCGCCGAACCCTACATTATATTTATTAACCCCTAATCTGCCGCCCCCAATGTCACCGCAACCTAACTACATTTATTAACCCCTAATCTGCCGCCCACGTCGCCACCACTATAATAAAGTTATTAACCCCTAAACCTAAGTCTAACCCTAACCCCCCCTAACTTAAATATAATTACAATAAATCTAAATAAAATTACTACAATTAACTAAATAATTGCTATTTAAAACTAAATACTTACCTATAAAATAAACCATAAGTTAGCTACACTATAACTAATAGTTACGTTGTATCTAGCTTAGGGTTTATTTTTATTTTACAGGCAACTTTGTATTTATTTTAACTAGGTACAATAGTTATTAAATAGTTATTAATTATTTAATAACTACCTAGTTAAAATAAAGACAAATTTACCTGTAAAATAAAACCTAACCTAAGTTACAATTACACCTAACACTACACTATAATTAAATGAATTAAATAAATTAAATACAATTAATTACAATTAAATAAAATTATCTAAAGTACGAAAAAAACACTAAATTACAGAAAATAATAAAATAATTACAAGATTTTTATACAAATTACACCTACTCTAATCCCCGTAACAAAATAAAAAAGCCCCCCAAAATAAAAAAAAAGTCCTACCCTAAATTACAAATAGCTCTTAAAAGGGCCTTTTGCGGGGCATTGCCCCAAAGTAATCAGCTCTTTTACCTGTAAAAAAAAAGTACAAATACCCCCCCAACATTAAAACCCACCACCCACACAACCAACTCTACTCTAAAACCCACCCAATCCCCCCTTAAAAAAAAATAACACTAACCCCTTGAAGATCACCCTACCGTGAGTCGTCTTCACCCAACCGGGCAGAAGTGGAACTCCAGATGGGCAGAAGTCTTCACCCAACCGGGCAGAAGTGGACCTCCAGATGGGCAGAAGTCTTCATCCAGATGGCATCTTCTATCTTCATCCATCCGGCGTGGAGCGGGTCCATCTTCAAGACATCCGACATGGAGCATCCTCTTTTAACGACGGCCGACAACTGAAAAAAGGTTCCTTTAAATGATGTCATCCAAGATGGCGTCCCTTGAATTCCAATTGGCTGATAGAATTCTATCAGCCAATCGAAATTAAGGTAGAAAAAATCCTATTGGCTGATGCAATCAGCCAATAGGATTGAACTGGCATTCTATTGGCTGATTGGAACAGCCAATAGAATGCCAGCTCAATCTTATTGGCTGATTCGATCAGCCAATAGGATTGAACTTCAATCCTATTGGCTGATTGCACCAATAGGATTCTTTCTACCTTAATTCCGATTGGCTGATAGAATTCTGTTAGGGCCGGCAGACTAGGGGTTAATAATATTTAACTAGTGTTTGCGATGCGGGAGTGCGGCGGTTTAGGGGTTAATATATTTATTATAGTGGCGGCGATGTCCGGTTCGGCAGATTAGGGATTAAAATATTTATTTTAGTGTTTGCGATGTGGGGGGGCCTCGGTTTAGGGGTTAATAGGTAGTTTATCAGTGTTAGTGTACTTTTTAGCACTTTAGTTAAGAGTTTTATGCTACGGCATTGTAGTGTAAAACTCTTAACTACTGACTTTAAAATGCGGTATCAGCCTTGACAGGAAAGGGTCTACCGCTCACTTTTGGTCAGACTTGTAATACTGGCGCTATGCAAGTCCCATTGAAAATATAGGATATGCAATTGATGTAAGTGGATTTGCGGTATTTCCGAGTCCAAAAAAGTGAGCGGTACACCTGTCCCTGCAAGACTCGTAATACCAGCGGGCGTTAAAAAGCAGCGTTAGGACCTCTTAACGCTGCTTTTTAACCCTAACGCACAACTCGTAATCTAGCTGAATGTTTTTCCCTGATGAATTCCAATGGTCTCAAATTTGACTCCCCCACAAAAAAATCCTTGCAAAGGGCTTCATGCATCTGATTTAGGTTTATATTTATATTCATCTTACATAGAATCTTTACATGTATTTTTTACATTTTTCAAATCTTTTGCCTAAGTTGGCTGAAATAAACATTGAAATGAATTACTCACCTTAGCGGGATTTGTTTCATGCTGACCACCATGTCTGTGGCTGACCACCATGTCTGTGTTTTGTATACAATAAATTGATGCACTCGTTTTAATGTGTCAGTGGCCTAGTTTAAATAAAGCACATTCATGAGACTAATATCTTGTGTAAAAAACTCCCAACATCTCAACTCAATAAATTTGTACCTGCCCCTTTTCACAGTGGTGATTTGCAATCTAAATTATAATGAATACAATGAAATCTAACCTTTTACTTCTCTACATACATAGCACATTAGACTGTTGAATATGCCAGCATTACAATGGCTTTATAACAAATAAAAAATAAAAAATGGAATAGAATAGTAAAAAAATACTCCCTCAATAAAACTGTTCACTTTGATATATGCAAGATACTTGTTAGGGGCAACATAGTATATAAATATAAATTCTGCATGCTTGGCATAGGCTTAGGTGAGAAAAAAAAATCATGTCCCTCAGAATGCCCTGGAATACCAACAGGGACATGTTTTTAGGGAAATAAAATAAAGGTTATAGAGAATTATTTTCACTGCAACATCATTCAAAATTGTATGTTTCCTATTTAGTGTAAATTACCATATCTAGGGCCCAATTCTCAAATCTTCACCATCATGGAAAAAAAACCTTAGCTTATTTTACTAAGAATTATTTTTTAAAGTGTCTCTCCTACACATACAACATATTAGTAAACTCCCCCTAATGACATACACAGTTCACAAAGTAAAAAAAAAACCTTTAAAGAAATGAATGAGGAGCCTCAAAATACTGGCAAGGAATTTTATAGAATCTCACCAGTTCAGAGAGCGTTACAGAATGAGACCCTGTGTGCATTATGTGCCTAAACATGTTTAACAACATCTGTTAGAAATGATATGGCTTGTGTTGATATTTGGCAATCTCATTATTTATTTTTAGCTTCTTTTTTTTTTTTCACCTATCAGACCCTGCAGGCAGCATGTTGAGATTATGCCACTGATTATCCGATTCAAGTTTAGTAATAATGTGCGGCAGACATCATTACAAATTGTACTGAAATTGTGATATTCTCATATTTCTCTTATTTCTAGGATATTAAAAACGTCTGCCAAAACTCAGGTAAATAGCAGATCTCTCTCAGAATCAGAAGAAATCATTAACACTAATGATTAAAAAAATACCTTTTATTTCTGTTATTTGAAACAGAGCTAAACACTATAGGTGTGCAATTAAAAATGTGTAGTATACTGTTAATTTGAAGAAACAGTTTAAAATCTGACATGATGAAACCATCAGTGAGGAAAATGATACACAGAAAACGATTAAAACATCTTTTTACTCAGAATTTTGATACAAAATTACTGGTAAAAAAATAAAGAGATTGTTGCAGAGACAAATCAAGACACCTACATTTATATGCTATGGCAGATGCTGCACACAGTGTCAGTTCCTAAATAATCACATAATGCTCATATGCCAGAGCAACTACAGTTAATTCTCAGAGGTACTAGCTGTTAGCAAACACAAAAATTAACTTTGAACATTTTTTTATCCTTCTTAGATCTTTTAACTGATGCAAGATATTTGACCTGCTTTGTGTCATCGAGACATCTCAGCTGTGCATGTTTTTCTATCTTTCGCAAACAATTAATTGGGATATAATCGAGTTTTCAGTATGACCATGTTCCAATTAAAATTTAATATCATTCAGATATGCTTTTTATTATTCAGATTTTCACATTTAGGATGTATTATTTTCTTAGTATTTGTGTGACACTGCTACTTTGCATTTATACCGTGCTACTGCTTAGTTATATATCTGCCATTGTCAATTTTAAATTTATTGTATAAAATTGTTAAGTTTGAAAAAAAAAAAAATTGTAAAGTTATTCATGCGCTTTGAAGATAACTGAACTGAACTTGAAGAAATTGCTTACATGTGTCATTTCACAATTATGGTACCAATACATCAGTTCAGATTTGAGATGGATATCAATGGATTTATTTATGATCAAATTACCTACAATGCTTTTATAATGTAAATGACAGAATTCTTTTATAAACATAATTTTCATTTAAATTAGGCTGAATCTTTAACCTTGACAAATTTTTTTAGAAATATATTTTTGTATTTTCTAAAATTCTTAACACATGATAATCTGATTTGAAAACTACAAAAGACAATTTTGGGGCAAGGAACAATGATAATAGAGTTTTTGTGGGACAAGTGTACCAGTTCTCAAAAAATGTTTAGAAGGTTTAATACAAGTGAAATATGTTTGCATACAAATAATTTTAAGATTAGATTGATTTATGCACATAATAGCATGGTTTCAATAAAAGTCTTACTTTCAGAATTTCATTTAACTAGTTACAATACTTTCTCTTTCCTGGCTGATAGAAAACCCATTTATTTTTCAAGGAGCATCTTTTGTCCACCTATCTTAAATAATAATCACGACAGAGGAAATTCTTTCTGGTTGGAGTGCAGTCTGTGAGTCCAGGAGGGAACAGGGAGTTTGGCCTCCTCAAGAGGCGAGGTTACCAATAAACATTTTGGAACTCCATGCTATCTTTTGGGCTTGTCAAAGCTGGCTTCTTCTGAGTCAAGAGAAATGTATCCGCGTTTAATCAGACAATGTCACAGCTGTCACATACATCAAACACCAGGGAGGAATTCACAGTTCTCTTGCTATGAAGGAAGTATCCCAAATCTTGTCTTGGGCAGAGAAATGTCATTGCATAATATCTGTAATTCATATACCAGGAGTATTGAATTGGGGAGCAGACTTTCTAAGTCGTCAGTCTCTTCATCCTGGGGAATGGTCTCTATATCAGTGATCAGTGTCAGGGTTTTTCCCTGCTTTTGTTTGTTATTTGCTGCTGGCTGCCATTTTTACTCATCTGTCTCTTCACCTGCTGCAGTGTGTGTAACGCTGCTCACTTAACTTAGGCGCCCTCTTATGGCCAAACTGGAGAACATTATCAGTGGGACACATGTTGCAGTCCCAGAATTATGATGTCATCATTCCCTATTTAAGTGCCTGAGTTCAGTCTGCCTTTGCCCTTGCATTGTCTCAGACTTCTTTGCGAGTTCCTGTGTTCCTGTTTCTGTGTATAACCTGGCTTGTTTGACGTCCCTTCTGGTTCCTGATCCATGGCTTGTTCCTGACTCTGCTGATCTTTGTGTTTCTGACCCTGGCTCGTCTTACTACTTGCTTTGGCTCCTGACCCAGCTCGTCTAACTACCAGTTCTGGCTTTGACTCCTCTCTTGTCATTTGGACTCTATTATTTTTTTTTAATTATTATTTAATAAAGGTGAGATTATTTTAGCATTTCACGTCTCTGTCTAATTCCTGGTACCCTGACAATCAGAAAGTGTTCAACCAGCTAATGTCCCTTTGAGGTCATCCGGAGATAGACTTAATAGCTTCTCAGCTGAACAAAAAACTTCCAAGGTATTTCCCTAGATCCAGAGATCCATGAGCAGAATCAGTGGATGGTCTAGCAACTCCTTGGTCTTTTGAACTTGCATACATTTTTCACCAACTATTTTTTTCTCCAGGGTGATCTCTCGAATCAAGTAGGAGAGATCATCTGTGATACTAATAGATCCAGCTTGACCTCAAAGTACTTTTTATGCAGACCTGGTTAATGTCAAGTTGTCCTTCTTGATCTCTTCCTCTAAGACATAACCTTCTATATCAAGGTGTGTTCTTCTATCATGATCTCGAGTCCCTCAACTTGAAGGCTTAAAGATTGAACACTTGATCTTACATCATAAAGATTTTTTCAGGTAAGAGAACCTGTTACTAGTTAGAACTATCACAAGATTTTGAAGATGTTTCTATTGTGATGTGAAAAGAATGGCTTCAGTTGGCATTCTTTAATAATTCTCCAATTTCTACAAGAGGAATTGGATAAAATATTATTTTCCAACTTTCTTAAGGGACAAATATTGAATTTATCGGTTTTATATCATAAAAAGATTTAACCTATTTCCCTGCCATGGAATTTGAATTTGGTTTTTATAATTTTGCAAGCTCCACATTTTTTAGACATAAAATTTCTTCCGCCAGAAGGGTATCTAAACGTTCTAGTGAACCTCCTTGTTTTATTTTTCACCTAGATAAGGGGGTTTTGAAACTAAATTTGAATTTTTACCAAAAATAGTCTCAGCTGATAATATAATCGTTCCATCTCTCTGTCCTAATCCATAAAATTCTAAGGAAGGCTTCTTCATAATTGGAATGTGAATAAAGCTTTAAAGTTTTATTTACAAGCTACCAAAAACATTAGACAATATTCTAGTCTTTTTGTTCTTTTCTCAGGTGCTTGGAAGGGTTTAAAAACATCAGCTTAGAGGTAAGCCTCCTCCAAAACATAGCACAACTTTTTCCATTATTCCACTAGATCTATTTCTACTTCTTGGGCAGTCAAACATGAGGCTTCAGTAGAAAAGAGTTATTAAGCAGCAAATTGGTCATCCCTACATACTTTTATTAAGCTTTTCCATATGTTGTTTTTTGCTTCTTCTGAAACATTATTTTGGTAGTAAAGTTCTTCTAGTAGCAGTGTCTAAAAAAAAAATATTCCTACCATTTTATTTATTTCCATTTTTCTCCCACCAATCATTACTGGTGGACTCCACAACTTTGGTATAAGATCCCAGGCGTAATTAATAGTGGACTCTCACAACCTTATGAAAGAAAACAAAATGTATACTTACCTGATAAATTCCTTTCTTTTATAGTGGTGAGAGTCTAGAAGCCCACCCAAAAAAAAATTTGGAAAGAAAATCATTTTTTTGTGATAGTTCCTTATTGCACCTCTGTTTTCCCTGCTTTGTCTTTTCCTACCTGTCACTTTTATTCTCCTTACTTGGCTATACATACACGACACAATTTTCATCATTCTGGCTTTGCACGTCACCACAATTTATTTGAAATTAACAACTGAGATGCAAGTGAAGTGGAGAGTTTCATCTTTAATTCAATGGGTTGAACAAAAATATTGTATGAAACATTTAGGAGTTGCAACCACTTTCATACACAGTCCCCTTATTTCAGGGGCTCAAATTAATGTTCATTTTTAATACTTTCAATTAAAAAAATGCATAAGCACCATTAACCCTTTTAGTGCTAAGCACTTTCCCACCTGGGTGCTAAGCTATTTGAATTTTTTTAATTTTTTTTTTAAATATTTTTTTTTACCTATTTTTTTATAGATCCCCAAGACTTACACTGATGGAAAGTTTAGGCGATTACCTTTCCAACGGTGGGTCTTGGGGGTCTGTAGCTGCTTAGATGTCTGAGATACAGGCTTCTAAGTAGCATTGTGAATTTTAAATAAGGTTGCGCGGTGACATCATCACATCATTGCGCGTGATGTTACCATGCATAACGTGAAGCCCCGGCAATGCCTGTCACTATGCAGGCCTGATTGCCGGGGTAGGAGCGGGTGGAAGCCCCCAGATCTCCCTCAAGGTGGGAGAGTGCTAGCGACCGCCCTGAGCTGTCGTTAGCACCATAGAGGGAAACTCTGCAATGGCTCAGAGCTGTCATTAGCACTCAAGGGGTTAAAGTGAAATAATATTTATTCAAGTGGAACAAAATAAATGCAACGTTTTGAACAATATAGTCCTTAGTCATGCATTACTAAGGACTATATTGTCTGAAACATTGCATTTATTTTGTTGCACTTGAATAGATATTAATTTACTTTACTGATGCTGCAGCTTTTTGAGTTGATATCTTTCTTTGGGCTTAGGTGTGAAGCAGCAAGCACAGGGGACACTGGTGCTGAATAATCTTGTCTATATTACATTTTTAAAGATTCCTTTGGAGCAAAAACTGCTGGATGTCTGGAGCGCATGGACATCACCAAACACTGGGCTTCCTCCTTTGTGATGCTTTGCCAAGCCTTCACTGCAGCTGTCTTCAGTGAGTGCTGGACTTTCTCTGTGTGCTGTATTAATTTGTTTTGTAATTTTCCCTATGGGCCTTGCACCCAGACCTGTCTATGGTTAACTGCCTTTGACACTGGAGACAGTGCAGCTTCGTGAGAGTGCTATTGTGCACACAGGGCTGTGCATGTTGCAGGGTTATGGGATGTGTACCCGGTCCGGTCCGAGAGTGCAGTCCCCTTCCGTGTTTTGTATATTTCTAGGGTGATTACATAAGCATGTGTACCCTTCACTTGTTCCCAGTTTGTTGGATTGAGAGCTTGCATTGTGTGGCTGTTTAGGGACTCAGGTTTTGGAAGAGACCTTGACGTTGTTCCTGGGCTTATCCCATTTGGCCAGATGCAGTAACCAACTCTTCAATTTTTGCTTTTAATCTTAGCTGAGAGCTTATAAGTGAGTGCTGGACTTTCTCTGTGTGCTGTATAACTGAGTAAAGGGCGGATAAGTAAGTTAGAGCACATTAATCATAGACACAATGGGATTCAGTGAGTTTGATGCCTGATTTCGGAGCGTAGGCAAAGTATTTTGTCCCCATTCATATTGCACATTTTGTTTCTGCTGTCATTGTGCATACATAGATATTACATTACACTCATAAAATCTCTGAAAATAAATCAAATATTACTTTTTCATTCATATTGATGTGAACAAATTCCTGTGAATTTTAAGGATATTCTAGTAAATGTCTTTTTTTCTCTCAGAATGGTGGTGAGATAAATGTTTGAGATGAATGTTTTTACCAAAAATTACTGTGACACTGGAGTGTCTTTATTCACACTGAATTTCCAGACCATTAAATACAGTAGAATTACATAGTCGACAAGGGCATAATAACAAGACAATGCAATAGCGCTTACTTTAAATTCCAAAGTATTTTTTTCTGGCAAAATTCAAAGTTAATCTAATTTTCCCTCCTACCTCCATGAGCCAATCAAAAGTACATATACGTATATACTGTGTACGAAAAAAGAGAAAAGTATGCACATGCTCTGAATAAAAGTCCAAGTTTATTGAATCATATATTAAAATGGGTACAATATCCTGGTGCACGGCTTGGGTCTTACGCGTTTTGGCTTAAATGCTGTAATCATAGACCTGTGTATACTATTGCACATGCTCAGTAAGAGCCAGGGCCTCAGAAAGTGTACTAAAGATTCTGCACATTTTGATAATGGATTTAAATTGGAAAGTTTTTTTTTTTAATTTGTATGTTCAATTTGAATCATGAAAATTTAATTTTGACTTTAGTGTCCCTTTAAGCTCTAAAAAAAATACAAAGCTTTTAAATGACCCAATTCTTATGCCACATTATTGAAAGGGTAAATGGAAGATATTGGTAAATATATGTTAAATATATCTGTGTCCAAAAACAACATACATTATGAGTTAATAGTATTTTGATATAAATAGATGAATAATTACTTTGATTTTTTAGATCTTTGACGGTTTTTATTGTTGTTTCTGCCAATATTTTACTTAAATGCTTTAGTCACAATAAAATTGGCAAGACTTTTTACCTTTAGGGCTGTCTTGTTCCTCAAAGCAAGCTTCAGTCAATGTTTCCTTAAAACTGTGCCTATGGGAAACCTTATTGTTGACTGAGACAATCAAAGAAGAACAGAAGGAGTCCCAGTAAATAAAACGTGCTAAAATAAACATTAATGCATTATACTTTCACAAATATTGAAAAATGAAACATAAAATATACAAAATGTTGAAAAGATAAAACACAAACTTTTTAATATCAGATTTTGCTTAGGTTTATGCAATTTCTTCTGAAGATAGTAAGCAATTTCTGGTGTTTATCAAATGTAAGTATTAGCCACAGTTACAACATATTTTACAATTCAGTACAATTCAGTAATTATTCAAACTCCTGTTTATTTGAATTGTGTTTGTGTGTGCTTTTTTTTTAATGTTTTTTCCCCCTGATATATATATATATATATATATAAAACGTAGCAGAGATGTGCACTCTCACCTTGAAAACATCTACCAGGGTGCTAGTAGATAATTGTTAAAAGCATAAAAGAAAACTTGCACTCACTGGATTGTTAAACAGATTTTACTGTGGCCGTGTGACGTTTCGGGGAAGGGGATATAATATCCCCGAAACGTCACACGGTCACAGTAAAATCTGCTTAGTTGCAAGTTTTCTTTTTTACTGTTTATATATATATATATATATATATAATAGTAATATATATATATTACGGTTCCACATAATCACACATAATCACACAATTAAAATCATTGCAAAAGATGAAATATTGTACACGGCATAGCAAGTAGCCACAGAGAGGCCTATCTATCAAAGTGTCAACCGCAAATATGCCGGAATTCCACATCGTAATTGTTGCGAGATTGATCCGACCTAATTATCAAAGCCTCAAGACCTGCAAAAGTTGAAATTTGTGAGGTAACATACAATCGCCCGGTCTCAATCCGACGCAGATCGATACTTATGTCATTACAGATGTTCCGAATACACCTTCGGTTCAATTTGACACTTTTTCCCTTTTATCAAACTTTTAACAGGCACACTCGCGGCTATTTGCAAGCAGCAATCCGCCACCCTTGAGGCTGCGGATGCCATAGAAATCAATGGGAGTATGAAAGCACCGAAAGCTTATGTTCGATGCTGCAAGAGATTGAAGCATATCCCATTGTTTTCTATGGTAGAAAACAAGTGACGTTTACACCTAACACCCTAACATAAACCCCAAGTCTAAACACCCCAAATCTGCCGCATCCGACATCGCTGACACCTAAATAAAATGTATTAACCCTATCCCGCTGCTTCCCGACACCGCCGCAACATAAATAAAGTTATTAACCCCTAAACCTCTAGCCTCCCAAATCACCACCACTAACTAAACCTATTAACCCCTAAACAGTCAGCCCCCCACATTGCCAAAAACTAAATTAAGCTATTAACCCCTAAACCTAACAACCCCTTAACTTTAAATTAAAATTACAACATCCCTATCTTCAAATAAATTAAAACTTACCTGTAGAATTAAAAGAAATTAATTTTAACCTACCCTAACTGTTATATTAAAATTACATTAAACTACCAATTAAATTAAATAAATTACATAATAAAAAAACATAACCTTACTAAAATTATTTAAATATACAATTAAACATTATTAAAAGTACTAAATTACAAACAACCCCCCCCCCCACTAAGTTACAAAAAACAAACAAACACTAAATTACTAAAAATAACAAACCAAATTATCACAAATAAAAAAGAATTACACCTAATCTAATAGCCCTATCAAAATAAAAAGCACCCCCAAAATAAAAAAAACCCTAGCCTAAAATAAACTACCAATGGCCCTTAAAAGGGCCTTTTGTGAGGCATTGCCCCAAAGATATTAGCTCTTTTACCTGTAAAAAAATACAAACACCCCACCCAACAGTAAAACCCACCACCAAACCAACCCCCCCCCAAATAAAACCCTAACTCTAACAAAAACCTAAGCTACCCATTGCCCTGAAAAGGGCATTTGTATGGACATTGCCCTTAAAAGGGCATTAAGCTCTTTTACTGCCCAGAACCTAATCTAAAAATAAAATCCACCCAAAAAAACTAACACTAACCCCCGATGATCCACTTACAGTTATTGAAGTCCCGTTTGAAGGATCCATCCAGCCGGCGAAGTCCTCATCGGTAGGTTAATTATTAGTTTAAAATTTGTTTCTTTTAATTCTACAGGTAAGTTTTAATTTATATTAAGATAGGGGGCAGAGCCAGCATCTGATCCGAATGGTCGCACACTACAACAGCTCCGGCAAAAATAATTATCTACAGCCAAGCTTGGCAACTATTCAGACTACTGAATTTTACTAATGAGTTGTGGCTACTGACCCTGGAACCATGATGTATAGATGATTTAGAGACTTCTACTGTACACTGAGGGGGCATTTTCCCGGCTTTGCCGACTATGTATGACTGAGGCCTTGCAAGCTGCCATTTTCCTACCCACGTGGCGCCCAAGGTGAGAACCCATTGCGGCTACTTGTTCTTCACTAGCCTGCATACCCCATAGGAGCAGCATGATGTTTGCGGCATACATTTTAGCTGAGCTGGACAACCTCTTGCGTGGATATAGGGAGGCTTTCGACCTGACACCACTGTTGGCGCACTGTATGGAGGTAGAGTCTTCTGGACCTGATCGCTACATGATCAAACCAACTGTCGGCTGCTCCGGGGACACTGTTTGGGGTTCTATGAGCCCAGCACCTATTCCTACTGCAGAACGCAGAATAACTGATACGGAGGGTAAGAACACAATTAACGTGCCTAGGGCAGATGACTCTGGGGTAGCACGGCCCAAGTTAAAGATCTCTTTTAACCCACCTATTGCATGCATCTCGGCTGAGCCAGGAGCCTACTATCGGGCGGCAAGCAGGCGCATAACCAAAAAAGCATGGCCATCAGCGTTATTCCTCACACTGCCTATTAAAGAGGTCTCGAGGGAAGCCTACCTGTCTATCGTTACATCAAAAGAGAACAGCTCAGTGCCAATACTAAATCCGGAGATAACGATCTCTAGAGGTATCGGTTAGATGAGTGATCTGACAGTCCATTGCACCCATTGCGGCTTCTATGATGGCTGGGCTGTGTACTTTTGGAACATTGATAGTCTGTATTATGTTTAATATCTATACCGTTAGCCCTCTGTTTTGTACAGCACAAAATGCTGGTCTAGCACTTATAACTTTCCTGAGGCTGAGACATTTTATGGTGCCCCCACACTGACTGTTTGCAACAGGCTGAAGTCTTAGTTCACTACTGTGCTGGGGTCCTACTGTTCTTGACAATACCTACTTTATCTAACTTGGTTGACATATATGTAATGCTGCACGTGTTACAGAATATATTTTTGCTGGACTCAGAGGTTTCCTTTTCAGTATGATCTGGAGCTCTTTTATCCTTAGGTACCTCATACGTTTGGATACCCACTACAGACATATATGTATCCTATGTATCCCACCATCCTGCTGTCTAATAATGTGGGTATAGTGATATTCCAAAGTATTGCATTGCATAGGCACCTAGCTTTAGCTTACATTTCTATGTTGCTCATATATTTGGATACTCATTACAGATTTTCTAATAGCCCATGATATATCAAATATGCAGGATACTACTACCGTAATTGCAGCTACCAGACTTTACTTATCGATCCCCAAGAACCACATCCTTGACTTAGCGGCTACTTTATGCTAGTCAATAGACTCAAATGATGCAGTTGTCTTGATCCTTGAAATCTGCCCGCAATTGTGCTAAAAGATATTTATATAAAGTGCCTAGTGTATCCGTGGTTATTTAATAATTTGGGGCTCTACAGCTCAACATGCTGCAACTATGTGTTTACTCTTGGATATTTTTTTTGCCTCCACTGGGATTCCTTTTCTCAAATTCAATGTTTGGTATTGTTCTAAGTGATGGACACCTGTATATATGTACAACTGTTTGCATTGTTTTATTCTCTATACCTCAATGGTACAGGCGTAGCCAGCGGCCGGGGCTGCGCCTTCATAATCAATATGTCTAGAAATATAGGTGTTCCATTATGTTTAATAGATTCATCCCTTTATTGTTATGATGTTTCCCCAATGTTGACATCTATTTTATACAGAGTGTGTCATCTGCTCCCACGCTACTTCAAGTTACAAGGCCTTCTACCATTTTAACAGTAGCCTCTTATAGATAAGTATGTTTTATGTTACAATGGTTCTAGCTCACCCCACATAGCCCATTTTTTGCTTCTGCTTACAGCTCTCCTATTTACGGTGATGCTTGTTGCCTGGACTAACCAGACTTTATGTGTTACTTACATAGTGTATCCAAAGACAAAATATAGTGCTTATTATATTGGCTAACATGAGGTGTAGTGAGACTATACAGATTAATACAGTGTTTCTTGTGCAGGCAGGTCCTGCATCAGTACTTTTACCACTTATGCCCTTCTTATGCACTGTATTTTAGATAAGCTCTACAAATTTTGCCAACTGTACAAACATAGAACCTATGGTTCCCTTGATCTAGGTGTTCCCTTGATTTAACATATACTCAGCATATTAACAACCTACTACTTTATAATGACCACCTCCCCCCCCCCACCCTATAATATGCCTCCTTGTTTAGGAGGATTTTCTAGGTGGTTTCTCTATTTAATGCCGCAAACTTACATTACTTTTAATAGCAAGATTGTTCAACATATGCATCACTAATAATTTTTTCACAGCTAATTTGCCTTCAACGGCAGTTAATAGGGATTAAATTTGGTTTTGTTTGCATGTTTTTTTTCCCTGTTATAATCCCCTACAGTTTGCTAATATATAAAATACAAAATAGAGGTTCTTCAGTTGGGGCCCGTGAGTGGCTCTTCCACTTCAATGTTTACCCGCATTATATTAGGTTTTTTGCAACTCTGTGGTCCAAGAGTGGCCACTTAACTTTCAGAGTGGGTATATAGTTTGAGCAGCATTTACTATAAGTATCGAATTGGTAAATTGTCAATTACCTATATTATGTACTCATTTATATGATTCGTTTGGTTGCCTGTGCTGTAACAGTTTATTCTCCTTTATAATATGTATTGACAACCATTGACTGTCTGTTTTGCAAAGAACCTCAATAAAAATATAAAAAAAAAAAAAAAAGATAGGGATGTTGTAATTTTAATTTAAAGTTAAGGGGTTGTTTAGGGGTTACTAGCTTAATTTAGTTTTTTGCGATGTGGGGGGCTGACAGTTTAGAGGTAAATAGGTTTAGTTAGTGGTGGTGATGTGGGAGGCCAGAGGTTTAGGGGTTAATAAGTTTATTTAGGTTTTGGCGGGGTCGGAGAGCAGCGGGATAAGAGTTAACAAGTTTATTTAGGTTGCAGAGGGGTCAGGGAGCGGCGGGATAGGGGTTAATAACTTTATTTAGGTTGCGGAGGGGTCGGGGAGCGGCGGGATAGGGGTTAAACATTTTAGTATAGTGGCGGCATTTAGTTAAATGGTATAAATAAAGTTGGGAAAAACACAAATAGACGCAAGATCGATGACTGTTAGTTAACAACAGCCTGATGCTCATCGCCCCGTACTTGGTGCGTGTGTTTTTGACGACTTTTTTTATAAATAAGGAGAGCGTATTGAGATCCGCGGCTGCAATGTTTAGCGATGTTAGGCAAGCGCATTGATGCCGGCGAATGCAACATAGTTGACAGCTTGATACATATCCCCCTAAGGGTTAAAGGTATACTGAACCCAATTTTTTTCTTTCATGAGTCAGATAGAGCATTGAATTTTATGCAACTTTCTAATTTATTTCTAAATTAATAAGTAATTGAGTACAGCCGGTGTCACACTTTAGCTTTCAATTTTATTTCTTGATTGTGTCAGGGTGCCAGGAATCTGACTGATAAAAAATAAAAAGTCCCCAAGTCAAATAACGAGTCAAAACCAGAGCTGGTAGTCAGACGAGCCGAGTCAGAAGCCAAAGCGAATAGTCAGACGAGCCGGAATCAGGAACAAGGAAAACAGCAGAGTCAGGAACAAGCCAGGGATCAGGAACCAGGAAGGACTTCAGGCAGCCAGGTAATACACAGGAACTCTCACAAACAGGTCTGAGACAACGCAAAGGCAAAGCATACTGAACAGAGGCCCTTTAAATAATAAGTGATGACATCACAATTCTGAGACTGCATCCTGTCTCACATGAATGCTGCACACCAGTCTGGCCATAAAAGGAAGTGTAGGAAATGAGCAGCATCAACCACAATGCACCATAGTCAGGAAGAGAGGTGAGTAAAATGGCTGCCAGCAGCACATGGCAAACAACAGGGAAAAAACCCTGACAGTACCCTCCCCTCAATGACCCTTCCCCGCGGGAGGACAAAAGGCTTATTGGGGAAACGGGTATGGAAGGCACGGGGGAGGGTGGGAACATTAGAGGAGGGAATATATGAGAGTCAATAATGCTGCTGACCTCATACTTCTCATGGTTGTCAACAAAGATAGGACGGGGAAGAGGCAACACAGTTGTAAACCGATTACAAACCAATGGTTTCAAGAGGGAGACATGAAAAACATTGGAGATGCGCATAGCAGGAGGAAGGTCAAGAGAGTAGGTCACAGGATTAACCCGTCGGAGTATTCGAAAAGGACCAACATAATGGGGAGCCAATTTATTGGAAGGCACACGAAGGTTCAAGTTGCGGGAGGACAGCCAAACTCTCTCACCAACCTGGTAGGAAGGTACAGGCAGACGACTACGATCAGCCTGGAACTTTTGGCGCTGCATAGAACGATGAAGGCAATCCTGAATCTGCACCCACGTGGAACGGAGTTGCCGGAGATGCTCCTCCAAAGCCAGAATACCCTGAGACATGAATGAATCGGGCAACAAGGATGGTTAAAACCCATTATTCGCCATGAACGGGGATAACTTGGAGGAAGCATTAATAGCACTATTACGAGCAAACTCTGCCCAAGGTAACAGTTCAGACCAATTATTGTGGTGATCTGAGACATAGCAATGGAGGAACTGTTCCAGAACTTGATTAGACCGTTCCGCAGCCCCATTGGATTGAGGGTGATATGCCGAGGAGAAGGAAACCTGGATCCCCATTTGAGCACAAAAGGAACGCCAAAATCTGGAGACAAACTGGCTACCCCGGTCCGACACTATCTCCTTGGGTAACCCATGTAAACGGAAGACCTCCCGGGCAAAAATCGAAGCAAGCTCCTGAGCGGTAGGCAGCTTCATCAAGGGAATGCAATGTGACATTTTAGAAAAACGGTCAACCACAATAAGGATAACAGTATTGCCATTGGAAAAAGGGAGCTCGACAATGAAGTCCATGGAAAGATGTGTCCAAGGACGCTCACCATTAGCAATAGGTTGAAGAAGACCCACAGGAAGACGTTGAGGAGTCTTATTCTGTGCAAAAACTGAGCAGGAGGCAACATACACAGCAATATCAGAAAGAAGACCTGGCCACCAGAATTGTCCACCAAATCATTTGGTTCTTGCCTGGGTGACCTGCGGCTTTAGGATAGTGGTAAGTGTGCAAAAGTTTAGTTTGAAGATTCTCAGGAACAAAACACTTACCACTAGGTTTCTCAGGAGGTGCATTGGTTTGTGCAGCCAGGATCTCCTCCCCCATGGGAGAAGTCAAATTAGTACGTATGGTAGCAAAAATATGGTCAGGAGGAATAACAGGAGTAGGTACAGACTCCTCCCTGGACAGAGGCGAAAATTGTCGAGAGAGGGCATCAGCCCTAACATTCTTACTACCAGGCAGGTAGGAGACCACATAATTAAACCGAGACAAAAATAGTGCCCATCTGGCCTGTCGGGGGGCGACAAATGTTTTGCTTCAGATAGATAAGTTAAATTCTTTGTGGTCAGTAAGAATGAGCACTGGCACGCTAGTACCCTTGAGAAGATGCCTTCATTCCTTGAGTGCCAAAATTATGGCCAGTAATTCCCTGTCGCCAATTTCATAATTGCACTCCGCTGGAGACAATTTCTTAGAGAAGAAACCACAAGGAAGGAACCATCAGGCATAGGACATTGAGACAAGAGGGCACCTACTCCAGTCTCAGATGCAGTAGGTGACCAATGGAGTTTATTAAAAACTTTTCTTCCTTGGTCAAACCTATCACAGACATGACCCGTAAAGAGAATGATCCACTCCATTGGTCACCTACTCCAGTCTCAGATGCATCGACCTCAAGAACGAAAGGCAGGACAGTGTTAGGATGAGCCAGAACTGGAGCAGCAGCAAAGGCAGTCTTAAGACTATCAAAGGCCTTAATGGCAGTAGGTGACCAATGGAGTGGATCATTCTCTTTACGGGTCATGTCTGTGATAGGTTTGACCAAGGAAGAAAGGTTTTTAATAAACTTTCTATAGTAATTGTCGAACCCCATAAAACGTTGAATAGACTGAAGACCAACTGGGCGAGGCCACTACAGAACTGCAGATAACTTGTCAGGATCCATGGAGAACCCTGCAACGGAGATAACATAACCTAGGAAGGTTACTTGAGACTGGTGGAACTCACATTTCTCGAGTTTACAAAACAGGCCATTCTCACGTAGTCTCTGAAGAACCTGTGAAACATCAGAACGATGAACCTCAAGTGTGGGTGAGTGTATGAGGATGTCGTCTAAGTACACCACAACACACTGTTGCAACATATCTTGTAGGACATCATTAATAAATTCCTGAAAAACAGCAGGAGCATTACATAGGCCAAAGGGCTTTACAAGATACTCATAATGCTGTTTTCAATTCGTGACTCTCCTTAATCCTAACGAGATTGCACGCTCCTCTCAAATCAAGTTTAGTAAAGACCGTAGCTCCCTTGAGGTGGTCAAAGAGTTCCGTAATGAGCGGAATAGGGTAAGCATTCTTAATGGTAAGACGATTAAGACCCCTATAATCGATACATGGTCTTAACTCGCCACCCTTTTTCTTCACAAAGAAGAAGCCAGCCCCTGCAGGAGAGCAGGATTTGTGGATGATTCCCCATGACAGAGCATCGGCAACATACTCCTCCATAGCACAATTCTCTGCAACAGACAGAGGGTACACCCGGCCCCATGGAGGAATGGCTCCAGGTTGCAGGTCTATGGCACAATCGTAAGACCGGTGAGGAGGCAACGTACCGGCACGCACCTTGTCAAACACATCTAGGAACTCTTGGTACTCCTCTGGCAATTGAGATACTGAAGAAGTGCACAAGACTTTAACTGGTTTCCGAAGACAAGTGGAAATACATTGCGGGCACCATGACAAAATTTCGGACCTGCGCCAGTTGAGACTGGGATTGTGCTTTTGGAGCCAGGGATAACCCAGAACAACTGGAAAATGCGGAGAGTTTATCACCTGGAACTGGAGGGTTTCAAAATGGAGAGCCCCAACAGCCATGGACAACAGAGCAGTTTCGTGAGTAACGAGTGCAGGCTGAAGGGGCCTGCCATCAATGGCCTCAATAGCAAGCGGAACGGACCGAGGCAAAACAGGAATGGAGTGCTTTGATATAAAAGCACTGTCAATGAAATAGCCCGCAGCACCGGAGTCAACAAGAGCCTGAGTGACTATGGAGGAGTCCACCCAGGAAAGGACAACCGTCTGATGTCAATTAGGATCAAAAAAGACACCAATGCCTCGAGATCCTCTGGTAAATCTCTGGCAGCAACTTTGTCTTTAATCGCATCAGAGAGCCCATGAAAGAAGGTGGCAACAAGGGCTTCATTGTTCCAAACTACCTCTGCGGCAAGCGTACGGAACTCAATAGCATACTGAGCAATAGATCTTGTACCTTGCTGAATGGACATGAGTCGTTTAGCAGCAGAGGAGGAGCAAGCCAGTACATCAAATACCCTTCGAAAGGAGGCCACAAATTCAGGGTAATTTGAAATCGCAGGTTTATTAGTCTCCCACAAGGGATTAGCCCAGGCAAGAGCTGTGTCAGAGAGTAACCAGATGAGAAATCCCACCTTAGCTCTGTCAGAGGGAAACGCCTGAGGTAACATCTCAAAGTAAATGCCCACCTGGTTCAAAAACCCTCTGCACTGAATAGGATCGCCTCCATATCGCTGAGGTAGAGGTGTAGAACCGGACATGCTCCTGGTAGGCATAGGTGCAGCAGCAGAAACAGGAGCAGCCATAACTTGCGGGACACTTTGGTCCAAATGTGCAGTGCGAGTCAGCAGGGTTTGCAGGGCTAGTGCAAATTGATCCAAGTGGTGATCCTGTTCATCTATCCTGGAAATGATGGCAGGTAAAGGTGGATTATTAGCACCATCAGGATTCATGTCCTTTGCGTAATGTCAGGGTGCCAGGAATCAGACTGAGACGAGAAGTGCAAAAATAATCACACCTTTATTAATAGCAAAAAATAATAAAAAGTCCACAAGTCAAATAACAAGCCAGGAGTCAAAACCAGAGCTGGTAGTCAGACGAGCCGAGTCAGGAGACAAAGCGAATAGTCAGACGAGCCGGAATCAGGAACAAGGAAAACAGCAGAGTCAGGAACAAGCCAGGGATCAGGAACCAGGAAGGATGTCAGGCAGCCAGGTAATACACAGAAACTCTAACAAACAGGTCTGAGACAACGCAAAGGCAAAGCATACTGAACAGAGGCCCTTTAAATAATAAGTGATGACATCACAATTCTGAGACTGCATCTTGTCTCACCTGGATGATGTACACCAGTCTGGCCATAAAAGGAAGTGTAGGAAATGAGCAGCATCCCCCACAATGCACCATAGTCAGGAAGAGAGGTGAGTAAAATGGCTGCCAGCAGCACATGGCAAACAACAGGGAAAAAACCCTGACAGATTGCTAATTTTCTTTTGTGATTTTCAACAAATATTTGACTGTGACTGCTTGCACCAAATTTAGATAAATATATGTTGTGGTCTTCGTCACTTTTTTTGCATGTTGGCACTATTTAAAGATACTGTTATTTAAAGGAAAATCTGTTTGCTTGAACATGACTGACTCATGAATTGACCTTAAACACTGGAGTTGGACATGTCTATCTACTGAGACACATTAGTACATATTAATACATTTTGTCCTAATAATTAATTCCACTGATGAAATGAAATTAAAATGAACTTGCTACACAACTCATTATATAGTTTAACAGCAATGCATTCTTCTTAGAGATAATATTGTAATATCTGTTATTTGTAAACATCAGCTGATATTTATAAAACAGGTTGATATATTTTTCTATTTTTTTTTTTTAAAAAAAGTCTTATTTCTGGGCACACTATTGTTTTATTCAGCAAATCATTTTGGATTATCTATTTAAATTTATCAGATTTTTGTTGAGACCAATTTAATCAGAACTTTAGTCTGTCAAACATAAAACTGTCAGCAGACTGGTGTGTAACTTTAAAAGCCAGACAATTGATTAATCTGGTCCCATTATAAAGGGGTTTCTTTTTAACAAATTTTACAATCAAAACAGAAAGAGCAAGCTGATATATATTCATGGATTAGTGCTCACAAATCAGAATTACTTTGTAGTTTTTTGAGGAAACCTTTATCATAAAAAGCATTATGTGGAAAAACTAACACCCTGCAGAGATGTGTACAAATGCTATGAATAAATTATTTAATTATAATGTAGGACTCAATTAATTTAGATGATGCATTAGACTATCCTAAAACATGAAGACGGTTTTAGAAAAGTAACTTGGCATATGTAGGTCACTGAAACACTTCATCTTTTATAATTGCTTTCTCTCCTCCACACAGCAAATATTTTATACACATTCCTGTATTATACGTTATTTTAAATTAATTTGCATCAAAAACAATTTATGCTGTGTGGATTGGACATCTCATTTTGCTGTTATGTTTAGTTGTAAAGACAATTTATTTTGTAACTTATTGCATTAATGTTAGTGTAAATAAATACATATACTGTATATATATATATATATATATATATATATATATATATATATATATATATATATACACATCCACAAACATATATATGAGTGTGTGTGTATACTGGTGGAGTTTATGTGGTGTGACACCACTCAAAAAAACAAACCACTTGATAGCCAGGGTTTCTAATTGTTTTCTAGTGGATTGTAATTCTTGTATCTTTGATATTAAAAAAAACTTCAACAAACTCAGAAGCAGCATTCCATACAGCGCTTCTAATAAACTGAAAGGGACACTAATGGGACATATTAATCAATGCAGTCTGTCTCCATGTCAAATTTAAAGAAAATTGGTACAGTATGTTTTGCTGTAACGTTGGCTAAAATGTATAAATACACACAAACACACATACACTCACACACACACTCACACATACTCACAAACACTCGCACACACTCACACATACTCACACACCCACACTCACACATACTCACACACAGGCTCTTTCACACACACACTCACTCACACAAACTCACATGCACACTCACAAACACTAACACATACTCACATGCACACTCATAAACACTCACACATACACACACTCTCACACACACACATTATATTGTGTTTCTTTTTTAACCTCCTGTATAGAACATCACATTTTTTACATACTAATTAAAAAAAATAATCATAATAATTATCCTGGATCATAATACAGATTTGTATATAAATATGTTTTGTAATTCATAAAAAATTTATTTAAAGCTTTAGTTTAGAAACTCTCAAGGCAGTGTTAAAATTACTACTCTTAAGCTCAGGGGAAATGTTTTAGTGCTGCCCAAACCGAATTTCTAAAAAATAATTATTTAATGTTTCAGAGGCATATTTGCATTAAATAATGTCAGATTTAATTCTTATCTGAAAAGCAGAATAGTGCATTTCAGATGTCTTGATCCATTTTTGCAATGCTCTTTTATATGCAAAAAAGCTACTTTTCTAATGCACCTCACTCCCCTAGAATATGTAGGTACGTTGCAAGCAGAGTAATGGCACCCTCTGACATGCACAAATGTCAGATGCACATGGTCACAGATTAGCTTCACATGCAAATCTGTGTCCATTATCTAAATAGTTACTGGAAAAGTAGTGAATACAATAAAACAGAGCATTTAGTAATTATATATTAGCTACCAAACAAACAGGTAAAGGGTTCTGATAGCATTATTGTTTTGTTACATATATAGAATCTTCCTCAGAAATATGTAAGATTATTTATAGAATCTAAAGCAGCATGCAAACAACATAAAACTATTGCTTGAATGAGTAGGTTGAACCGCATAACCCCTTGCAAACACTGCTTTTTTTCAATGTATTTCACCCTGACACAAACCCTGACCCTTGCAGCTTGCATTCCTACATAATAAACAATTTGGGCTACAGTAGCAACAAACAAACTTCTGATTATTTTTTATCTCAACAGCAGACGATTGTTAAAGCAAACAAAGCCGCAGTTCTTGTTAAATCTAAATGTTACCTTTTTTGCAGCATGTATTAGGATAACAATGTTCTGACCTTTTAGGGTAAAAAAATATTTCTCTTTGTTCAAAATGTTTAATGAAAATTGGATTTAAAGGTTATAAAACATTGATTATTTTTTTTAAGCTGATTAGATGCTCTAGATCATTAAATGCTTTGAATATTGCAAATCATATTCTTATGTGGATACAAAAAGTCTAAATCAGTTAAATTGTCTTCCTGAAAAATAAATGTTTAAAGCTCCCATCTATATAAATATAGCTTTATAGCTCTTAAACTGTCGAGTTTGACTTAATCCCTCCAAGGTTTGCAAAAGATCACCCCTTGTATCTAATCTTTCCCTGTCTGGATCAATGATGAGAGTTGTATATAGTTTTTAAAATATATAATGTATCACTATGATAACAGCTCTTCAATGAATTAAATCGATCACCATTCTTTAAAAAAGCTTATCAAATTATATATATTTAAAAATTCCAATAGAATTTAATGGTGACATTTTAAGAAAAATCATTAGATTAACTTTTCTAAAGGATTGCAATCAGATTGATCCCAATATCTCTATGACTCCAAATCCTGCAAAAACAAATATCCATACTAGCTACCATTGTACGAACTGGTTGACAGTAAGAGATTCATGATTCCCAGTGACACAAATAAACAATAGTAGGATGCTCTAATGTGCTAGAGCAATTTTTTTGCACTATTGTTAGAGCAGAACTACAGGTTAAGAGCAGAACACCGTAGATGAGCACTGTCAGTCCAGAACTGTGTTTAAACTCTATGCATAGTTAAACATATAAGGCCATATTACAAGTGGCTCGCAAATAAAAGTGCGGGGTGTGATAAGCAATATTGCTGGACCGTGCTAACATTAGAGTGCAACTTGATATTACAAGTACATGGTAAATCCCATTTACTAGAAAAGGGTTAGCGTGGTCGACATCGCTGTAGCGCAACCTATACTTTCAACAGATATTGCGACCATGCTAAATAGCGCTCATATTACAAGTTTAAAGTTATAGGTTGCGCTCTAGCAAAAGTAAAAAATATGCTAGAATATTTAGAGCTACTTGAGACCTGGGGGCCTATTTATCAAGCTCCGTCCGCCTGCTCTCCGTCCGCCTGCTCTGAGGCCACGGACAGAAATCAACCAGATCGAATACGATCGGGTTGATTGACACCCTTGCTAGCGGCATTGGTGTTAGCTGTCGGCATTTATCGATGTGCGGCGGACATGATACGCTACATCGTATCATGTCCACTCGCACATTAATAAATATACCTCATTAAGTAAATTGTATGTGTTACTTTTTTTCTGCAAAACACATCCAAAATATATTAAAATAAGCGATTACACCCACACATATATTTTTTAATAAAAATATAATTTTAATATTATTGTGTTAAATGTGTTAAAAAGGAATATGGTATATGGCAAAGTGTTTGGCTGGGAAGGGCTCCAATATATATATATATATATATATATATATATATATATATATATATATATATATGTCTAAATATTTCTATGTACAGTTACACACCAGAACCACTACAATGGAATGCCAGATTGCCCCAGTTTATGGGCCACTTTTACAAATGTGGATATAAAAGGAGTTAAAAACACCATACAAAAGTTGCACCCTACTACGTGTGACTTAGACCCTGCTCCAACTCAGCTCATATCTGGATGCATTGAAACACTCGCCCCAGTCCTCACAAAAATAGTGCAGTGTTCACTAAAAACAGGAGACTTCCCAGATCCTCTAAAAGAAGCTGTGGTAAAACCACTCCTAAAGAAACCTTTGTTAGACCCAGACTGCATGACTAATTATAGACCAGTATCCAACCTCCCATTTCTGGGGAAAGTAATTGAAAAAGTAGTGGCAAATCAACTGGAAGCCCATCTATCACGCCTAAACATATTCGATCCTTTCCAGTCAGGCTTCAGATGCTGCAACAGCACTGAAACAGCGCTAGTCTGAGTGCTAAATAATCTCCTTATGGCAAGAGACAAAGGTGATTACTCCATTCTAATTCTCCTGGATCTCTCAGCTGCATTTGACACCATTGACCATAGGATTCTAATAGAGAGCTTGCAGTACATCTGTGGTCTAGGAGGCACAGTCCTTAACTGGTTTAAATCTTTCCTCGCTGGTAGATCACAGAGAGTAATATCAGGATCAAGCTCATCAGCACCAACAGAACTGGCCTGCGGAGTTCCACAAGGATCTATCCTGTCTCCCATGCTATTTGCAATTTACTTACTACCACTGAGGGACATCATTAACCGACATGGCCTAAGTTATCATTGTTACGCTGATGACACAAAACTCTACTTCTCCTTTGCTCCAGATACTACAGACCCAGCATGACACATAAGCAATTGCTTAACAGACCTCATAGAATGGATGAATGCTAGCTGTCTCAAAGTGAACCCGGACAAAACAGAGTTACTCTTGGTGAGGGGACCCCGGGCATCAAAAATATCCCACGATCACCCAACTGGCCTGGAGCTTGGTGGCTCTAAACTCGTTAGTTCAGCAAAGGTACGAAACCTCGGAGTGCTGATTGACGCTGGACTATCTTTTAAACAGCAGATTTCCTCCGTAATAAAATCTGCCTACTTTCATCTGAAAAACATAGCCAGGATACAACACTTAATTCCACCGGATGATATGCCAACATTAATCCATGCATTTGTATCCTCTAGGCTAGATTACTGCAATGCACTTTACTTGGGCCTCCCAAAAAAAGAACTCCATCGCTTTCAGACAGTACAAAACGCAGCAGCCAGACTATTGATCAATCAAACTCGCTCCTGCCACATAACACCTGTTCTCCACTCCCTGCATTGGCTTCCAATTAAATGGTGAACATATTTTAAAATTGGCCTGCTGACCTTCAAAGCCTTAAACAACCAAGGCCCACAGTACCTGAAAGAGCTCCTGACACCCTACATCCCATCACGTTCACTTAGGTAGGCCAACACATCCCTCCTCTCAGTGCCAAGAATAAGGACAAACTCAGGCTCCAGAGCATTCGTCCACGCTGCCCCAACTTTCTGGAGCTCTTTACCGTGCGCAATCAGAGAGGCACCGTCCTTACAGACTTTTACAAAAAAGCTAAAGACCCACCTCTTCCATCAGGCATTCAGTCCGCTTATCTGACCTTCAGAAACTCCTAACTTTTATGTGTTATGTTGGTATATTTGTAAAGTGCTTTGAGTCTCACAGGGAGAAAAGCGCTATATAAATCGCAAATTATTATTATTATTATTATTATTATTATTATTATTATGTGTCCACTTAGAAGAAAATGTTCTTTTTATTTTTAAATATATATTTCTTTATATATCAACATCGCTGTAGCGCAACCTATACTTTCAACAGATATTGCGACCATGCTAAATAGCGCTCATATTACAAGTTTAAAGTTATAGGTTGCGCTCTAGCAAAAGTAAAAAATATGCTAGAATATTTAGAGCTACTTGAGACCTGGGGGCCTATTTATCAAGCTCCGTCCGCCTGCTCTCCATCCGCCTGCTCTGAGGCCACGGACAGAAATCAACCAGATCGAACACGATCGGGTTGATTGACACCCCTGCTAGCGGCATTGGTGCTAGCTGTCGGCATTTATCGATGTGCGGCGGACATGATACGCTACATCGTATCATGTCCGCTCGCACATTAATAAATATACCCCATGAAGTAAATTGTATGTGTTACTTTTTTTCTTTAAATATATGAATATTAAAAAAATATATATATATATAAATATAAATTTATATATATACCTATATATCTTTATGAATATATACATACATGCAAGAGAGTGTCAGACTTTATCTGTGTGTTGTGTTGATTAATTTGCTTTGTAATTTTTCCTATGGCTTTGAACCCAGACTTATCTAAGGTTAACTGCCTGTGTCTCTGGAGGCTGTGCATCTGCCTGTGAGTGCTAACTGGAGGCTGTACAATTTGCAGGGTCATAGGATATGTACCCAGCCCAGTTTGTTTTGTATATGTCTAGGGAGATTACATAAGGCCTGTGCACCCTTGTGTGGTTTCCAGTTTGTGTGATTGAGAGCATGCATTGTTTGGCTGTGGATAGGGACCCAGTAGGGAAGAGACCTTGACGTGGTTTCTGGGCTTGACCCTTTTGGACAGATGCAATAACTAACTCTTACGTTTTTGCTTTTAATCTTAGCTGTGTACATGCAAGAGAGTGACAGACTTTCTCTCTGAGTGGTATATATATTTATGTATATACTCATATAGATACATAGGTATAGATATATATATATATTTAAAAATATTCATATATTTACAGAATTATATATTTTTCAATGAAAATATATGTTCTTCTATAGAAGAACATAGGAATTTAAAGTATTCCTAACAAACATTCGGCTTTAGTGCAGTTGATCTAGCGTAGTGTTGGGTTAGCAAGCGATACATAGAAACGGCTTTCTTTATTGTGCTCCATTGAAGTCTATGGAGGAGAGGGAGTTAGTGCAGTTTCAATATCAAAATTTCTGAAGTTAGAGTGCCTGAATCTTTAGCTCGCAAGCTAACTTTTTACTTTTAATTTGTAATACACGCCATGCTCATTTTTTACTTTAGGTGCAGTTAGCGGTTAGACAGGGGGGGGGGGGAATTACCACACCACTCATAATCTGGCCCTTTGTTTGCATTTTAGAATGCCTCAAAGTTTACATTTAAGTGAACAGGCTATATAATGTGTTCATCAAGTAATAATGGAAAGCATTTCCACTCCTAAAAGTCAAGGTAGCAGAGAAATATTATAGAATGACTACAAAAATACATACTGATCATTTGTTGTTGCTTTATATTCCTCTCCTACAACTCCTAACAGGCAGCCAAACAATTATCTCTAGTTTTTGGACAATTCACAATATGAACTTTCAATGCATCAACAATGTAACTAAACCAATCATTTATTGTACATTTATTGTACATTGTGATAAAGCAATACATGCTTAGTAGAGACTGCGCGCAAGGACAAACACACCTGGCCTTCCAACTGACCTGGCAGTAGCTCTCATCCTATTGACTGATTTTAAGAATCAAATCAGCCAATAGGAATGCAAGGGGTGCCATTTTGAAAAGGCTCCCTTGCATTGAAGATCCAGTGTACGGCAGTGACCGTATGAAGAGGACGCTCCTCGCTGGATGTCTTCAAGGATGGATCTGCTCCGCGCCGCCGGGTTGAAGATAGAAGACGCCGCCTGGATGAAGACTTCTCTCCACCTGGATGAAGACTTCTCTTCGCCGGGATGAAGACTTCTAGCCACCTGGATGAGGATGGATGTCCGGACTTCAGAAACTGTGAGTGGATCTTCGGGGGTTAGTGTTAGGTTTTTTTTTTTAAATCTTTTTGGGTGTTTTTTTTTTTTTTAGATTAGGGTTTTGGGCTTTAGGTAAAAGAGCTGGATGCCCTTTTAAGGGCAATGGCTAGCTTTGGTTTTTGGTAGAGTTAGGTTTTTTTGGGGGGTTGGTTGGGTGGTGGGTTTTACTGTTGGGGGGGTCTTTGCATTTTTTTCCAACTAAAAGAGCTGATTTATTTAGGGCAATGCCCTATAAAAGGCCCTTTTAAGGGCTATTGGTAGTTTATTGTAGGTTTGGGGGAGCTTTTTTATATTTATAGGGCTATTAGTTTAGGTGTAATTGTTTTTATTTTTGATAAATACCTACCTAACTACAATTATTAACCCCTAATCTGCCGACCGGACCTCGCCGCCACTATAATAAATGTATTAACCCCTAAACCGCCGCACTCCCGCCTCGCAAACACTATAATAAATTGTATTAACCCCTAATCTGCCCTCCCTAACATTGCCGCCACCTACCTACAATTATTAACACCTAATCTCCCGCCCGCAACGTCACCGCTACAATAATAAATGTATTAACCCCTAAACCTAAGTCTAACCCTAACACCCCCCTAAGTTAAATATAATTTTAATTAAACGAAATAATATTCTTATAATTAAATAAATTAATCTTATTTAAAACTAAATACTTACCTAGAAAATAAACCCTAATATAGCTACAATATAACTAATAATTACATTGTATCTATTTTAGGATTTATATTTATTTTACAGGCAACTTTGCATTTATTTTATCTAGGTACAATAGCTATTAAATAGTTAATAACTAGCTACCTAGTTAAAATAATGACAAAATTACCTGTAAAATAAATCCTAACCTAAGTTACAATTAAAACTAACACTACACTATCATTAAATTAATTAATTAAATAAATTAACTACAATTACCTACAATTAAATTTAATTAAATAAACTAATCTATAATACAAAAAAACCCATTAAATTACAGAAAATAAAAAAATATTACAAGAAGTTTAAACTGATTACACCTAATCTAAGCCCCTAATAAAATAAAAAAGCCCCCCAAAATAATAAAATGCCCTACCCTATTCTAAATTACAAAAGTAATGAACTCTTTTACCAGCCCTTAAAAGGGCTTTTTGCAGGGCATTGCCCCAAAGTAATCAGCTCTTTTACCTGTAAAAAAATACAACCCACCCTCAACATTAAAACCCACCACCCACATACCCCTACTCTAACCCACCCAAACCCCTCTTAAAAAAATTGATTGGAACAGCCAATAGAATGCGAGCTCAATCAGATTGGCTGAGTGGATCAGCCAATCGGATTGAACTTCAATCTGATTGGCTGATTGAATCAGCCAATCAGATTTTCCTACCATAATTCCGATTGGCTGATAGAATCCTATCATCCAATCGGAATTGAAGGGACGCCATCTTGGATGACGTCACTTAAAGGTACCGTCATTGTGTTAGAAGACTCTGGATGAAGAGGATGGCTCCGCGTCGGCTCCTTGGAAGATGGCTCCTCTCCGCTCCAGATGGATGAAGATTGAAGACGCCGCCTGGATGAAGACTTCTACCGGATGAAGGACCTCTTCTGCGCACCTTGGATGAAGATTTCGGCCCGGTTGGGTGAAGACGACTCAAGGTAGGGAGATCTTCAGGGAGTTAGTGTTAGGTTTTTTTAAGGGGGGTTTGGGTGGGTTAGAGTAGGGGTATGTGGGTGGTGGGTTTTAATGTTGGGGCGGTTGTATTTTTTTTTACAGGTAAAAGAGCTGATTACTTTGGGGCAATGCCCTGCAAAAAGCCCTTTTAAGGGCTGGTAAAAGAACTGATTACTTTTGTAATTTAGAATAGGGTAGGGCATTTTATTATTTTGGGGGGCTTTTTAATTTTATTAGGGGGCTTAGATTAGGTGTAATTAGTTTAAACTTCTTGTAATATTTTTTTGTTTTCTGTAATTTAGTGTTTGTTTGTTTTTGTATTATAGATTAGTTTATTTAATTAAATTTAATTGTATGTATTTGTAGTTAATTTATTTAATTATTTTAATGATAGTGTAGTGTTTAATTGTAACTTATGTTAAGATTTATTTTACAGGTAATTTTGTAATTATTTTAACTAGGTAGCTATTAAATAGTTATTAACTATTTAATAGCTATTGTACCTAGTTAAAATAAATACAAAGTTTCCTGTAAAATAAATATAAATCCTAAAATAGATACAATGTAATTATTAGTTATATTGAGCTATATTAGGGTTTATTTTCTAGGTAAGTATTTAGTTTTAAATAGGAATAATTTATTTAATTGTAGTAATTTTATTTAGATTTATTAAAAATAGATTTAACTTAGGGGGGTGTTAGGGTTAGACTTAGGTTTAGGGGTTAATACATTTATTATAGTAGCAGCAACGTTGCGGGCGTCAGATTAGGGGTTAATAATTGTAGGTAGGTTGCGGGGATGTTAGGGAGGGCAGATTAGGGGTTAATAAAATGTATTATAGTGTTTGCAAGGCGGGAGTGCGGCGGTTTAGAGGTTAATACATTTTTTATAGTGGCGGCGAAGTCCGGTCGGCAGATTAGGGGTTAATAATTGTAGATAGGTGGCGGCGACGTTGGGGGGGCAGATTAGGGGGTAATAAATATAATATAGGTGTCGGCGATGTACATACATACAAATACACATGTGTGAAATACCAAGAACACTACAAAATGTCTTCAATACACACAAGCCAATTTAGTATATGCCTCATACACAAATACGGGTGTCAACAGCACTGTGCAATACAGATTTTACATGCTAAAGGTTAGCAGAAAAAATGTAAACTCTGCACAATGCTTAAATGTTACATTAAATGATTGTAACACTCCATTTTCCCCCTAATATGTTTATTTGTAATTTTATGAAATACACTTGAGAGTCATATATAAAAGAGAATATGCATATAAATTATCTGCCAGACCCAGAGAATACATATCCCATTTCAAGGAATATAACAAATAGGGATGGGCGAATGTTTTGCTACATTCGAAAAATGAAACGAATTTTAACACATTCGTTTGTTCAAATCGAATTTTGAATGTTTACATAACATTCTAACATTCGATATTCGAATGTTTGGTTTCGAATTTTACGATTACATTCTAAAATATTAGTTTCGAAAAATTTTAATTTATATTTGTAATAGTATTTCTAATGCTTTCTTTAAATGTAATATTCGAATTATGCAATATTCTATATAGAAACATTCAAACTGATATATTTGTATCTATTATGTATCAATTTACTAGATTCCCTCCCTACCACATAAACTATTGAGCTTTTGAATAGTATTTGTTAAATAGAATGTTAAATTTGAAATTTCGAATGTGGACATTCGATATAATTATAAACATTCAAATTTGAAAGTGACATTCGAAAACTGTAAATAGCATTCGATTATAGAATTTTTAAGAATATTCGTTCATATCAACAGTCAGATTTATAATTCGAATTTCGGTAATAACATTCGTTCTAATATTCGAATTTGGAAATTCGCCCATCCCTAATAACAAATATGACGTTAAAAAAGGAGCACAATGACACAAGATTAGTTACCACTATTATGGATCCACATAGAATACAATTTCATAAGTATTGTATCTGCTGCCTATATAGCTTGATGCTGTATTTTATTTTGAATTTCGACAATAGAGTCATATTTCTTGATGCAACCAATCAGAAGCTGTACCACACACTACACCTCACAGCAGAAGAGCATGTTCTTGATGCCTCCTTCATATCTTATATCATTGGTGTGTCTTTCTGCAGATTCGAATGTAAGCTATTTGAATATTTTAAGGGTCAATAAAGTCAAAATTAAACTTTCATGATTTATATAGGGCATATAATTTTAAACAACTTTTCAATGTATTTTTATCATTAAATTTGCTTTGTTCTCTTGGTAGTCTCACTTGAAAACTAAACCTAGGTAGGCTCAAAGGTTGATTTCTAAAGCCCTTGAAGGATTATCTCAGTGAATTTTACAGTTTTTCACAGTTAAACAGTGCTAGTTCATTTGTGCCATATAGATAACATTATGCTCACTCCTGTGGAGTTATGCAGGCGTCAGCAATGATTGGGGAAGTCTACTGAGGCTTAGATACAAGGTAATCACAGCGGTAAAAAGTTTATTAATATAACAGTGTTGGTTATGCAAAAGTGGAGAATGGGTAACAGAGGGATTATCTATCTTTTTAAACCATTAAAAAATAAAGTTGAGTGTCCCTTTAAAAAAAAAAAAACAGGAAGTGACCTATCTAATATGCAGTATTGAAATCATGTTTTTTTTTATATTCTAAAATAAGTTAAAAGCATTTAATGTGTTTGTCAACATAATCTCATATAATCACTATTAGTTAATGGGGTTCTCTGTTTCATAAAAACTGAGACAGAACATCTGGTGGTTGAAACAATATATTAAATAAAGTTGTATTATGTGTGCTGTCCGTGGATAGTTTTATGTAATATACTTCTTGTAACCAATTAAATCAATTTACATAAACACTATATTTAAGAACAAAAATAAAAGGTAAAAAGTACCTGAGCAACAATAATCTCCAACAAATAAGTGCGATAGTTAAATATTAAAAACCAAATTGAGTCAATTACCAACTTGTAAGCATTTCTATAATAGTAATTATATTCTTGTCTAACTGCTTTTTTCTTTCTACACATTGGTCATTTTGTGGAAGAACCTTCCTAGAGCAGAGCTTCTTCAAGTGAAGGTAAACTTTGATAAATGAAAGCCCGTTTTTTAAAAATACTATTAAAAACTGGGGCACTTTCATTCATCAAAGTTTAGAAAGCAGCCGTTTTGATTAAAAACTTACCTTTTTTTTCCTTTCACAGCCAGAGCAGCTTCCCCCTCCTGGAAATCCTCTATTCACACTTCAGCAATGACTAATCCATCTTCCTCCAATCACAGCATGACCTCAGGCAATGACTACCCTGGGGGGAAAGCCGTGATTGGAGGAAGCCGGATTAGTCATTGCTGACGTGTGAAGAGAGGATTTCCAGAAGGGGAAGCTGCTCTGGCTGTGAAAAGAAAAAAAGGTAAGTTTTTAATCAGAACGGCTGCTTTGTAAACTTTGATGAATGAAAGTGCCCTTGTTTTTAATAGTATTTTTAAAAAACGGGCTTTCATTCACCAAAGTTTACCTTCACTTTAAACTTTTTTCACCTGAAACCCCTTTTTTGCATTATATATATTTTTTGAGACCCCCATTATTTAATATAATCCAAACCAAACCCCTTGTCAGGCGGGTATATAATTTGTTTTTGTTTATTTTATACTTCAATATACTACAAGTGGATTATTTGCAAATATGCTGAAATTCAATTTTCGGAGTAATTTCTAATGATTAACAGTTTGACTCACATATTGTCTAATTACATGTACCTACCCCTGCATGTGACCATGAGCAACTCCCAGTCATTTGAAGAGATGTAATATTAGTTATGTGCCTACCTCACATTAAAGGGACATTAAACCCTAAATAAAAGCTAGAGAGAAATATGCTTTAAAGGAAAAGATTAGTCTATAATTAACATGTAGATGTAGTTTTTAAAGTTTCATTAGTTGTTTAAATATTGACAAATAAGTGTAAAGTTTTAATGTCTATGAAACAATGGGAGCTGTCATGTTGCAATTTAGGTTACTTAAAGTCACTAGATTGTGCAGCCAATGAGTGTGGAATGACAGTGTTTTTCACTTTCATTTCTAACTGCTCACAATTTCAGAATTGAATTATAGGAAAATGGGACAAAATAAATAATGAAAGTATGTTGCAGAGTTTTATTTACATATACAGTTTATCATTTTATATTTTGGGGCAGATTTATCAAGGGCCGAATGGCCCCTGATGCCCCTGTTTCCGCGCAAGCCTTCAGGCTTGCTGGAAACAGCAGTTATGAAGCAGCGGTCTTAAGACTGCTGCTCCTTAACTGGTCCGCTGCCTCTGAGCCTGCGGCAGGGACGAAACTACAGGGGGTGCAGAGGTCGCAGGTGCGACTGGGCCCCTGAGGGTGGGGGCCCAGCTTAAATTTTTTTTTTTTTTCATAAAAAACGTCAACCTTCCACTGCCTGCACTGATATCATGTGAGTGTGACATGACTACAGGGGTTAGTGTTTCTGTTTTACCCATTGGTGTTTATGTGTGTGTGTGTGTATGGTGTGTGTGTGTGTATGTATGTGACTGTGTGTGTATTTATGCATGTATGTGTGTTTGTTTATGTTTGTGGAACCAGCAAATTACAGACCTTGTTACTACAGCATGGGGGCAGGGGGTAAACTGTGTCACTATACCATACCTCCCAACATTTCAAAATTCAAAAGAGGGACACCCCCCCCCCCGGCAAAAAAATTGAAATGTGGTGGGCGGGGCTTAAAAATCATAAGACCAAAGTGATATAAATAAAATTCTAAATAAAGTCATAGATTTTAATACACTTAGGCAGCAAATCAAACACGAGCTCAAACCACTGGTATGGCTATGTGAGCTATGTATTTAATTATCCTTTGCAAAGACATTGCTAAATATTTTTATCCTAATTGGACATTTAATAATAAATTCTTTAAAACTGCTCTCTGCATTCCCCATTAATATTCTAAATTCTGGCCTTTAAAGTCAGCAAAAATGCACAGTAGCACACTACATAGCATACACTTATACATGCAGATACACACACACACACACACTACATAGCATACACTTACACATGCAGATACGCACACACTACATAGCATACACTTATACATGCAGATACACACACACACTCCATAGCATACACTTACACATGCAGATACGCACACACTACATAGCATACACTTACACATGCAGATACACACTACATAGCATGCACTTATACATGCAGATACACACACACACTACATAGCATACACTTATACATGCAGATACACACACACTACATAGCATACACTTATATATGCAGATACACACACACACACACACTACATAGCATACACTTACACATGCAGATACGCACACACTACATAGCATACACTTATACATGCAGATACACACACACACTACATAGCATACACTTATACATGCAGATACACACACACACACTACATAGCATACACTTACACATGCAGATACACACTACATAGCATGCACTTATACATGCAGATACACACACACTACATAGCATACACTTACACATGAAGACACACACTACATAGCATACACTTATACATGCAGCATACACTTATACATGCAGATACACAGACACTACATAGTATACACTTATACATGCAGACACACACACACTACATAGCATACACTTATACATGCAGATACGCACACACTACATAGCATACACTTACACATGCAGATACGCACACACTACATAGCATACACTTATACATGCAGATACACACACACACTACATAGCATACACTTATACATGCAGATACGCACACACACACTACATAGCATACACTTACACATGCAGATACGCACACACTACATAGCATACACTTACACATGCAGATACACACTACATAGCATGCACTTATACATACAGATACACACACACTACATAGCATACACTTACACATGAAGACACACACTACATAGCATACACTTATACAGGCAGACACACACATTACATAGCATACACTTATACATGCAGCATACACTTATACATGCAGATACACAGACACTACATAGTATACACTTATACATGCAGACACACACACACTACATAGCATACACTTATACATGCAGATACACACACACACACTACATAGCATACACTTATACATGCAGATACACACACACACTACATAGCATAAACTTATAAATACAGATACACACACACAGTTATGGATACAGATAGACACACACACACTACATAATATGGGTATCTGTAATTCATTGTATGGGGTCCTGGGGTTGGCAAGCACATTAGCTGGCAGTCTGCGGCTGCCACTGTTTGTTACCCTGGTATTAGCACTGCTCATTGTATAAAACTGAAGGCATGCTAGTATTATCACCAGGGGTTAGACATCATCACTACCAGAGGTAGGTTAGAGAGGTCACCTTTACCCGTGGTCAGAGTGTATACAGCCTTCTTACTCCTGCTTAACCCACTCACCATTCATTTTCCACAGGGAATATAACAGGTATCTAACCCTGTGAGAGCAAAGCCAGCTGCTTCTGAGTATGGGCCCAACAGAATTAAAAAAAAAAAAAAAAAATTTTTTTTTTTTTTTTTTTAAATGCCTGGGGCAAATCGGGACAGATGGCTAGCAACTCGGGACAGCGGGACAGACCCCTAAAATCGGGACTGTCCCGCGAAAATCGGGACAGTTGGGGGGTATGCTATACAGTACCACTATATACAGTATGGGGGGTGGACCATGTCACTGACTACTGTGGTCACTTTATAAAGTACTGGGGCGGGTAGGGTCAGGCCAGCCATCTCACCAGCAGATTACAGACTGTGTCACTAACTCACTATATACAGTACTGGGGGGTAAAGTAGTGTCACTATATATATATATATATATATATATATATATATATATATATATATATATATATATATATATACAGTAATAGGGGGTCAGACCATCTCACAGACTGTGGGCACAGGGTACCTACTTTTGCAGAAATGTAATCTGATTCACATTTTTTTCTGTGTTAAATGTAAATATATATATATATATATATATATATATATGTATTAAATTCACCTTTTTTTGGAGGAGGGTGGGGTGGTGGGGGGCCCTTCTTAGATTCTTGCACCTGGGCCCTGTGGTTTCTAGTTACGCCTCTGGCCTGCGGTCTGCAATCCGCCCAATCGTGTGCGATCCGCTTGATTGACACCTGTTAGCGGCCAACTGGCCGCAAATCTGCAGTGGGTGGCATTGCACCAGCAGTTCACTAGAACTGCTCGTGCAATGTTAAATGTCGCATTCAGTGATGTCCGCCAGGCTTTGATAAATCGGCCCCTTATTGTTTAAGGTCCCTTTAAGTAAAAAACAGAAAAAAGGTATTTACTCATACACAAACACACACACTCACTCATAAATACAAATCTCCCTCTCGTACATACACACACTCACTCATACATACACACATGCAAAATTGCAAACACACTCAATCACAGCACAAAATCACAGGCCATAATCTAATCTTGTGGGGACCCCCAAAAATTTAAAAGGACCCCTTGGTGGTCCAAACCCCAGTTTATGAAGCACTGTTCCAGAGTAGCTTGTTTATATCAGTTTCCTTCAGAGCTGGATATGTATTGATTCTGTTCACCTATGCACTGATACTTTTGTATTTTTTATTCTTCTCCAGGATGGTCACTATAATGAAGTTTATC
Source organism: Bombina bombina (assembly GCF_027579735.1). Classification (NCBI taxonomy): domain Eukaryota; kingdom Metazoa; phylum Chordata; class Amphibia; order Anura; family Bombinatoridae; genus Bombina; species Bombina bombina. The sequence continues at coordinate 285,506,768 of NC_069503.1, read as the reverse complement.
AAAATTGTAATCTAATTTTGCATCTTAGCTTTAATATGTTTCATGTTTTTAACTGCCTTATGTCTTTGGCACATAATAATCAGGGCCGTCTTTAATATTGACTGGACCCCGGGCAAACATTTTCTTGGGCCCCCCCCCCTCCCATGCAATTTCGCTCTCCACCCCAACATCCCAAAAAACAACTAAATCAATTTTTTTTTTATTTTTTTTTAAATTATTAGCCCAGCAGTGGATCATCCACTGCTGGGCTAATCATTAAAAAAAATTGCAATATGTGAAACTGGACCTAAGCAGTACTAATAAGTAAATAAATATATAAATTCCTCCACTTTGGATTAATTTAATATGCTTTTGAATGTGATTCTGGTGTGAGGTTAGCTGGTTAAAGAGATTTAGAGCAGCCAACAGGAGCAAAGCAAGCTAAAGACTGAGGCGGAAGCATAGAGGTGCAGACAGATATAAGTTTACTGACTGGAACAGTAGAACTACTATGGGAAGCTGTAAAATCTGAAACAGAGAGAAATAAAAACTATAAAAATAAACCTTACCTTAATGTGTGAAGTATCAGCATGACACTATACATCAGCCACAGCAGCACATGTCACTACTTTGCTAGGAACAAGTTCCCTCTCATCCTGCACTAGACAATGCTGCATGGGGGAGGGGCATGTGTACACTCACTTATTCTTCCCACTGACACCTTTCTACAAAGCACTGTTTTCCTAACAAACTTCAGTTAGTTGACCTTAGAGCCACAGCAGAAAGAGCAGGGATAAGGGGACCAGCAGACTGCATGTTGTCTGCCCAAGGCTGCATGGATACAGACGAGTCACACAGCCTCAAGACTGAAGAGAGCAGTGTGTGCAGCTGCACAGATGCTCAAATCCTCACGTGCCTGACACTCCAGCTTTCGGCTGCATGCGCCTATAGTCAGCCCTACCCAGAAACAATTCCCACCACCAGAGCAGTTACCTGGTAACAGTGGTAACCCCAGCAGGACCTTTTCTGATGCAGTGGGATTGACTGGATGCCTAGTTAGGGCTTAGCATCCAGTGCTGCACAGTGCACATCTAAAACAGCACATGGCACTAGCTTGGAATGTCACATGACATTGGCACGGTCTGGCACCTTTTCTCACAAATAAATATAAGCAGAGAATGTTTGACTGTGACAATATTAGGACTGACTGTGTGCCCCCCCCATGTTACATGACATCAGCTGTCTGGCATGAACTTAAAAAAAAAAAAATTTTTTTTTTTTTTAGTACTATAGGGCCCCTCAACAAAGACTGGGCCCAGGGCAGCTGCCCCTTTTGCCCTGTGTTAAAGACGGTCCTGATAATAATTTACTGAGAATATTTGCATTTCTTACATTTTACAAGGAAATTTATTTTTGGGCGTTACTGTTTCTTACTATGGAGAATATCTAAAGTTAAAAAGTTTTGTCCGCCTTTTCTCTTGACTACAGTTTATAGATTGTTTTGGACATCACATATGTTATAAGCTTTTAAATTGGAATATAACGTACCCCTTTTATTATTTACTTCTATATAGAAATTGAGTTTAATATCTAGTTTTTTTATAAATGTATTGCTTTTTTAAAAAATATAACATAATTCTAAATTTTTTCAAAAGCAAAGATATTTAGCTTTCCAATTTAGTTATTTTTTTAGGAACTATAATTTTAATATTTTTGGACAAATTCTGATAAAAGCAATGGGGGCACCTAATTAGCAATTAAAAAATAATGCTAAAATACATAAATACTTTTTATTCTTATCTAGGGTTTCTTCAATAAAGCCAAAAACCTCTCTACATGTATCAAACACATTCTGCATGTATTTACCATAGCACATTTAATACTAGCAGAATTAACTTTTTAAGGGTCAAAACTGCTAACAGTATAATCATTAGACTTCATTGTACAAACTGACACCATCAAATCACTTATTCACGCACATATAGCTCCATTGCCTGTTTTCAATAATCCCCTGATGTCTCTCCTGCAGCTGAATACACTATATGGCTCTCAGATGTCCTGCACACCATCGATGAGGAGCAAAATCCTTGGCAGCATAAAAGGAAATTCACACACCATTAATTTGGCCTATGAAAACATTCTAGAGGTCAGCAATGACAAATAATCGTTTGGACCATCTGCAAGGACTCATCTCATGCCAGCATGAACCTGCATGATGAATGGAAAAAAAACACTTAATGAAGTTATTATATAAATAACCAACACTTTCTAGGTGTTCCATCATCATATCATTTACAGAATTATTCAAGTGTCTGTAACACTAGGACACTGGGAAAGTAGGTCTTTATACCAAAAGTATTTCATTTCTAAAAACTGTGCATGTACCTGTTTAAAGAACTTCATAGATCAATTTGGTAGGCATCATATGATAATATTTCAGGGCATTTATGATCTTCAGAAAAAATTAGCCAACTATTATTATTTTTTCCCCATTATATATATTGATTTTATTAATATAAAGAAAAAAAGTAAAAATGTAATAATGTACTGTAATCAATAAATCAAATTTTATTACCAAAATGTTATAATGTTTTTCATACATTTACATATTTGAAATGCTTAATTTATTCCAACATATATACACAAACACACACATATATATATATGTGGCAGACGTTTTCTAAAAGCAATATTTATTAGAGATAGGAGGCTGAGCTTGCATGGGGCATATTATAGTCCCCTTTCTCAAAGTGATAATTGAATGCAGCTGGTTTAGGCTGTAATTTTATATACACATTTTTTTCCTTCAGATACAGCCCAGGTTATTTTCTAGGGTTGAAGAATTATGTGAGAACGAAAAAATATGCACCAAGAATGTAAACCATCCCAACTGCATATATTTTAGATTTTTCTTCAGATATAAAAAAGAAAAGTGTAGGACGATACTTACATAAATACATTAACATGCCCTTTATATTTTTTATATCAAGATTTAGCTTTACTGAAATGTATTCATTTGTTTTGTTAATTTTATTGCTTTTGGTATCTTTGTGCTCTGTATTAATTTACCTTTATATATTTAATTATTTTTTTGCATGGAGACATATGAACTCATTTTAACGTACATTTATAGTTGCTTTAGACAGATATAGCTGTTTTCAGTCTTTAGGCTCCATTTATGAAGCTGCTGTTGCAGCCTGTTGAGAGCCTGTAACAAGAGGACATGACTGCACAAGCAATAGCTTTGGCAGCAGATGTTGCTTTCTCTTTTGGTCAATCGAACCATCTTATAGCACCATATTTTGTGATGAAATGGATACACTACATTTTTAAGCCTCATGGTCATTGTTTACTCTAAGGCCAGTTTTGTGAGCAGCCCAGCAGTGAAACAGTTAATAAGAAAACCATACCTTGCAGTCGTCATTGTGTAGTGTTTGTTAATTGCTCTAATTAATGGATTCACTGCTGGGCCACACACACACAATTTGCCTTAGAGGGAGCACTGCTGCTCAGGGTTACAGTTCTCAAGCACATCAGCTCAACTTCACCTTTCTATATTGTCAGTAAACTGAATACTATTAAAGGGACAAACTTTGTATGAGCCACCTTTTGCAGCAATTACAGCTGCAAGTCTCTTGGGGTACAGCTCTGTAAGCTTGGCACATCTAGCCTCTGGGATTTTTGCCCATTCTTCAAGGCAAAACTGCTCCAGCTCCTTCAAGTTGGATGGGTTCCGCTGGTGTAAAGAAATCTTTAAAGGGACATTATACACTCATTTTTTCTTTGCATAAATGTTTTGTAGATGATCTATTTATAAAGCCCATAAAGTTTTTTTTTTTTTTTTTTTTTTTAAATGTATAGTTTTGCTTATTTTTAAATAGCATTGCTCTGATTTTCAGACTCCTAACCAAGCTCCAAAGTTTTATTTGAATACCGTCAGCTACCTTCTCCAGCTTGCTCCTGTTTGTGTAAAGGGTCTTTTCATACGCAAAAGAAGGGGGAGGCGGGGGGGTGTGTTATTTCCCCCTTGCAGTGGGCTTTCCAACTGCCTTTTCAACAGAGTTAAACTGAAAGCTTCTAAGTACGTTTTTAAACCATTTTATACTGGATTTTTATATCAGTATCTGTGCATCTTATTCTTTATAGTAGTGTCTATTACATGCAGTTATATGAAAATGAGTGTATACTGTCCCTTTAAGTCATACCACAGATTCTCAATTGGTTTAGGTATGGTCTTTGACTAGGCCATTCCAAGGCATTTAAATGTTTCCCCTTAACCACTCAAGTGTCGCTATAGCAGTATGCTTAGGGTCATTGTCCTGCTGGATGGTGAACCTCCGTCCCTATGGACAGATAATCCAATCTCCGATGAGGAGCTTTGCAGTTCCTTCAGGGTTATCTTCTGTCTCTTTGTTGCCTCTCTGATTAATGCCCTTCTTGCCTGGTCCGTGAGTTTTGGTGGGCGGCCCTCTCTTGGCAGGTTTGTTATATTCTTTCCATTTTTTAATAATGGATTTAATGGTGCTCCGTGGGATGTTCAAAGTTTCGGATATTTTTTTAAAACCTAACCCTGATCAGTACTTCTCCACAACTTTGTCTCTGACCTGTTTGTAGAGCTCCTTGGTCTTCATGGTGCCACTTCCTTGGTGGAGCCCCTTGCAGACTTTAGGGCCTTTCATAACAGGTGTATATATACCTTGAGATCATGTGACAGACCATGTGACACTTAGATTGCACACAGGTGGACTTTATTTAACTAATTATGTGACTTCTGAAGGTAATTGGATGAACCAGATCTTATATAGGGGCTTCATAGCACAGGGGGTGAATACATATGCACACATCACTTTCAGTTTTTTATTTTTTAGAATTTTTTAAAACAAGTTATTTTCTTCATTTCACTTCACCATTTTGGACTATTTTGTGTATGTCCATTACATGAAATCCAAATGAAAATCCATTTTATTTCTAGGTTATAATGCAACAAAATAGGGAAAATGTCAAGGGGGTGAATACTTTTACAAGGCACTATACCTGTTTCACTTATACTATCTAGCTCCAATCTTATACCAGTGAAACAGGTATCATTTCTCATTAAATACATTTTCTGAGTATATATATATATATATATATATATATATATATATATATATATATATATATATATATATATATATATACACACAGTTGTATGCAAAAGTTTAGGCACCCCTGACAAATTCTATAATTTTCATTTTTAAATAATTGGGTATTTGGATCAGAAATTTAATTTTGATCTATCAAATAACTGAAGGACACAGTAATATTTCAGTAGTGAAATGAGGTTTATTGGATTAACAGAAAATGTGCAATATGCATCAAAATGAATTTAGACAGGTGCATACATTTGGGCACCCTTGTTATTTTGTTGATTTGAATGCCTGTAACTACCTAACACTGATTAATTGGAACACACAATTGGTTTGGTGAGCCCATTAAGCCTTGAACTTCATAGACAGGTGCATCCAACCATGAGAAAAGGTATTTAAGGTGGCCAATTGCAAGTTGTTTTTTTTTTTTTTACTCTCCTCTGAAGAGGGGCCTATAATAAGAAGAAATTAATTTGATAGAGAATAATATCAGAATTTAATATTTTTTATTATGTAGTAAATTAGTTTACAGAATTTGCAAAATAATAAAATTCATTAGTATCAAAAATACACATAGTTAAATCAGATAAAGTTAATAAAAAGGAGAGAGAGGTGGACAGTTTAAGAGCACTCAGAAATAATGTATGAATTTGGATTTTTAAAATATGTGTGATAAAGTACCAGTATCCCAAGAAATTACTAAATTACACAAAGGTGTCCACTCAGCTCAGCACAAACATACAAAGCTCAGGTACTGCACCAAAGCAATTACCTGAAAAAAGAGGATTGACCACACAACAGTAAACTCTATCTAGATGCAGTCATGGAGCAGTAAGTGCCGGTCTGAGTGTAAGGACCCCATAGCCCAATGTGAATCAATAAAGTAGCATTGTATTGCTAAAGTGTTCTATTAATATGAGCAAAATAGAGGGATAACTGGCCTCACAGAGCGCCTGATGCGCATTTTGCCATTAATCAGCTTTCTCAAAGGCCAACCCAACTTGGGGAAGCTCTCCTACCTAAAAGTAATTCATTAGCCAATCGGGGGTGAGTAAAGTTACACACCCCTGATATGAACCTATCACACTGTCCTCCTAGGATTGGCTGGGCGCCTACCACGTGACTTGGCCATTAGAGTAACGTATTGGGAGGATCTGATTCTCGATCAGTGTTTACATAATTACAGATGCACATAATCTGTACCTGAATTGAAACAGTACCTATGTGAACAACTTAGTTGATACAAATCCATTAGCTATTCACTCCCAAATAAAATAGGTTGTATGGAACGAGAGGGGAAGGTGACTACCTAAATACCCACTGTTGTCCATATTACAGACGGTGTACTTGAGTATCACATTAGGGGTTCATAATATGAGTACATTTCATTATCACAAATAATGTTTATACAATAATATTTACACGTTCAGGCTGAAACACTTATAAATCCCATACTTTGACATCAATAATGGGATCAATTGCAAGAAAAGTGGATGCGTGTCCCATGTATCATCAATTACTGATATATTTAAATAGCAAGGTACATCAGAGATGGTGCATATCTGATATACATTATCATTCAACCCATATATAGCCGGGGGGAAACATATTTTAATCTAAGTCTTAATACACCCACATCTACACTGTTAGTGCTTAATTTTAATAGTTCATTATTAAATGTTAAGTTTTAGTTTAAATTTTCCCTCTTGACGGTCTCTCCTGCCGTATACCTGTATATACAATATACATTATTTCTGAGTGCTCTTAAACTGTCCATCTCTCTCTCCTTTTTATTAACTGTATTACAAGGACAGTGAGCACCAACCATTCCTCATTAATAGTTTATGAGTGTTATTATACTCTCTTATTTTGGGTTATTTCCCAATAATGTTGGAAATCTATTAAGTTTATGGGGTATTAATAGACCATTTATTTCCCACCACTACATTTATAAAATATTAAATCAGATAAAGCTTGCTTATTATAAGAATACATAAACATATCAATGAATAACCTTGCAGCAACCAAGCAATCTTAATGTATTTATAGTTTCTTAGACTAATTTGATGACATCACTTAGTATAAACATTTTTTTGTGTCCTTGAACATAGCTATAATGCTTCCCTATACATTCCTATTCTAAATTATGTATTTAAATAACCCTTACTTAAAACTATTATAGAGCTATATAAATCATTTATTTCAGTATTACAGAAAAATACATAAAACAGATATTTGTATGTGCTAGCATAGAGTTAGTGTAGAACATAAAGACATAAATTCACACAATCATTTGTTAGTTACATTCATCTGGCATTATTAGAGTGAATACAGAATAACTATTCTCTCTCAGTTACACTGCATGCCTATAACATCAGAATATACTCCTATAGACTACCTCATCCTCAGGCCAGACAATGAAGCAATTTGATATTCCCAAGTTGAAAGGTCCACCATAGGTGAACCCTCAATTGTATTGAATAGTTTATCTGGACCTAATAGCTTTGTCTAGGACCATTAAAATGTTAGCTATACTCAATGTGTGTGTGTGTGTATATTAAGTACCACACAGTCAGTTTTGCCCTTTTATGATTCAAGAAATCTATGAGTATAACAACCTATTTTAGTAGTCTTCTAGATTCTTTATATTAGGTAGTTAAAACTGCATGAGCTTTTCTCTGTGCATGCTGCTAATATGAATGAAACATTGAAAGATAATTTGAAGGTGTTTTTTTTTCATTTAGACATCATGAAGATTTTTTTTATCTAAACTGCTTAATTTGCTTATTATTGATGCTACCATGAATACTTGGTACAGATAAAGCTTACAGTTTATTCCTCAAATTCCCACTGCAAACATTATCATGCTAGATGACCAGTTGTCCACCTACTTTTGTCATAAACTCTAAACTTGGCCCAGTCTGTGGATCACAAAGTGCTAGTAACACTAATTGCTACATTTAAAGGGACAGTAAAGTCAAAATAAAACATTCAGATAGCGCATGCAATTTTTAACTTTCCAATTTACTTTTATTAGCAAATTTGCTTTGTTATCCTGTTATCCTTTGTTAAATAATAGCCTAGGTAGGCTGATAGGAGCTTAGGAGTGTGCATGTGTCTTTAGCAGTCTATGGTATTTGCATCATTGTATAACACTGCAATAAGTGACATTGCAAAAACTGCTGCCAGATGGCTACAGACATCTGCACAATCCTGAGTTCACCTAGGATTACTCCTTAACAAAAGATACCAAGAGAACTATGCAAAATTGATAATATACATAGATCAAATAGTTTTTTTTTTAAATTTCACACACTATCCAGTTAATTTAAGTTTAATTTAGACTTTACTGTCCCTTTAGACTTTGCTTCAAATTGGCATGCCCTACTGCCTTGTGTAAACCCCAAAACAGCTTGTGCTTGGTGTTTCGCATCAAATAATTTAACACAAAGGTTTAACTCTCTCAATTATACAAAGGTGCACCTTTAGTTTTCAATGTCTAACTTATTCAGGCCTAGATTACAAGTGCAATGCTAAATATTAGCACTATTGTGCACTTACACTGCTCAAGTTAAATCAACAGCGCTTTTATATTTCAAAGCACTATGTTAGTGCTTAAGCGAAAGCCTAGGACGCGCTTAACATCTGGATGTCGAATAGCACAGGTGCACTAAATCCCTCACATAATTGACTTTTATGGGGCTTCACTGAATAACTCATGTTGGCTATCGCTTGAGCACTAAACTGAAATTATGCTAAACTGAGGGTGCACTTTGTACTATGAGTGTACAACTTGTAATATGAGGGATAATACTGTACCCTGTGCTATCTATTTTTAAAAAGTCAGCCAAATTAACATTCTCTGGTAAATCTTTTTTACCATTCACTTGTAAAACTAGAAGAATCTGTTGTGTTCCACTTATAATCAAGGCCTCAGTTTGAAATTGATTATTGAAGGACCCCTAGATACAGTAGAATGGCATTATCAATAAATGCAAATACATTTAGTTTGAATTTCAAATGAGTAGTAGATTTTTTTTTAACAAATGTCAGTTACATTTTCCTTCCTAATGCATCATGTGACAGCCAGCAACCAATCACAAAAATGCATATACATATATCCTGTTAATTTTTGCACATACTCAGTAGGCGCTAATGCCTCTGAAAGTGTAAATAAAAAAATAATTTGCACATTTCGATAAAGAAAGTGAATTGGAAAGTTGTTTCAAATGGTGTGCTCTGTCTGAATCATGAAAGGACTGTAGCACCTTTTCAGATTTATTTATAATACAAAACATTTTTTAGAGGAACAGCTTTTAGTAAAACAGATAAATATGACAAGCAGATAATGAGAATCAGTCATGATTCTGCATTTGTGCTACATTAATGGGCGCAAATGTCCTAAAAACTAAATACTTTCAGGTTAACGTCCTGCTATCCTAAAAACATTTGCAAATGTACTTTTTTTAAAAAAAAAAAAAACAATAAGCATAATTAATTGGATTGTTAAGAAATGTTTTCATAAATATTGTACATTAATTACCAGCCCTTTTGTCACCACAATGCACAGGAAATCAATATTTCCAATATTTTATTAAAATAAACATTTCTATTGAGAGCTCTCCCCCCTATGGAAGTGATCTTGCCATCAACAAGGTACAGCCCAATATCACACTAGGGAGTTGTCCTTTTCCCATTTGATCTATAGCTTCAATTGTTATAAATAATGATGCAGATTAATTTACTTTAATTAAACTAAATTAGACAAGAGCACATAATATGTTATCTTCTAGCTGCTTAAATCATTTTACTTACAGTTGCATATTTAAGAGCAGTTTTTTTTAAAATGCACCTTTTTAAAGTGTCATTTACAGTATGTATAAAGCAAACATTTTTATTGCAGTAAAAAATAGAAAGTAATGATGACAGCAGAAAAGTTGTCTGAAATACAGTAACATTACTGTAAATCTTTTGCCACTGGCAACTCAATATTAATTGTTAATGACGTGGGTCATATATTCTGTAACTCACAATCTCCTATTTATTTGTTAGATTTAAAATAATATACAAGAGAATCTTTTATTTAACTGCTTGCATGTACTTTAAAGTTTTTATAATAAATGTTATAACTATGTTTTGTAAAAACTGGTATATATATATCTATATATATATATATATATATATATATATATATATATATATATATATATATATATATATATGTATATAATAAACTTCAATGAACTCCAATAGAGGGAAACAATAAATATTGCAGAAGAATACCATGCACAGCCTTAATATAAGAAGTTAAAAGTAACACATTTATTGGTATGCATTTAAAAGGACAACTCATGGTGTAGAGGTAGAACTGATTACGTCGCTTAGATTATGATCTGGATATTGTTCTGAATATGCATAAAATGTTCTTTTCTATTGTCAAACAGCACAGATGTTTTTGTTTTTAATACACACAACGATCCCAACTGAGCATACAGTTGTCATGACGACGATACGTGACTCGCAGGTCACGTGACGCCCGCAACTTCTGGGATGCGGCATGGACGTCGTTATTGGTGAGATGTGGGGATATAAGGTGGTAAGTTGATACACTATGTTTATACTTGTTTTGAAAACGGGGGAAACCCTGAAACGTCAATAAATAACTTAATATACATAACAAAATTAATATTCAGTCAACAAATACAAAAATTTGCAAAACTAACATAAAATACACAGATAATCATTGTGACCACATATCATACAAAACTAAATACCATCCTGTGTTTTAAAAGTTGAGAAATAGAACCTTGAATAAATCACAGAAATCATATTTAACCAGATCAATATAATGATCATTTTGTATTTCAATCATACTGAAAGTTCAGAACTAATTTATATTGGATGTTAAATAGTTCATAGTGAAAAGAAACACTGTGGCTGTAATCAGTATATTTATACATATTATGCATTTTCATAGATATCGATAACCTCCAATTAGTACCGAAAATATCAATTCACTAAGATGGATTCAACTCGCTTAAAACAATTATAAAAAAGTACACAATATATATACTAGTGTGCCATTACTAGAATGTAAAAGAACGAATAAGTCAATGAAATAACAATGGCTATAATTGTGAGTATATACAAAATAGCCACTGCTAAAGTACCTTAACGTGCCAAATTACAAAATAATGACTGTATAGTTTCTTAAAGATAACAAGTCACTTTAACAAAAGCATAAGAAAACTAAAACGGTCGCCCTATTGTTTTGGCAATTGGTTTATTATACCAGAGTGTTGCTCAATATGTTGATTTTTTCTTACAGGGAACGGTGAAAAAAACGAAGACTTTTCTTCTTGATTCAATTGAATTAATTAAAATCTTGAATAGCTAAACCTTTCCAGATCATGTTATTTTGGCCACATTGGATGTGGCTAGTTTATATACCATTATTCCACATCATCTAGGCCTCAGAGCTGTACGAAAAATCTTTCTGCTGATAATGATTATTTTGGTACTCCTATTGAATTTATTATCGAGTTGTTACATGTTTGTCTAATGCATAACTATTTTAGATTTTAAGATACATATTATCTTCAACTAATAGGTACGGCCATGGGGTCTCCCATGGATCCTGACTATGCCAAACTTTTTATGGCTAATTTTGAGGATCTTTATGTGTTTGACAGGTTTAATCCTGACATGTTATTATACCGCAGGTATATTGATGATTTGTTTATAGTTTGATTTGGGAGTGAATCAGAATTGTTATCATGGTATGCAGATGTAAACAGCAGGGAATCAAATGTTAAATTTAAACTGGATTATAGTGGAACTTCTATACATTTTTTGGACTTATGTATATATAAAACTCAGAATCATGATACTTGCAAACTTAATACTAAACTCTTTTCTAAGTCTATGGATAGAAATACTTTGCTCACTTATCAGTAAGTTCTTATAACTAATATGTTTTCATCCCCCTCAATTGAAATTAGGGATAGTTAAATCTCAATTATTGCGGGTTGTCCGTAATAATACTACTGAGGATGATAAGAATGCACAATTTAATTTGATGAAGAATACATTATTAGCCAGAGGCTATAGAGGGGTAGATATTGACAAGATATGGTCAGGGATTATGGATCTGGATCAAAATAAGATCATCAATAAGGTCAAAAGTCCAAAGAAAGTGGTCAATTCATTGAATTTTATTACAATTTATACTCCATATAGTAATATTGTTAAAAAAGCCCTTACAAAAAATTGGTCTTTAATTTCAGAAGATCCAACTTTGCCTTTTAGAGATTATCAACCCCCACGTATGGTATACAAACGAGGTAGGAGTATTGGAACAATGTTGGTCAAGCATGATATTGGCACCTCCCAACACACATGGTTACCAAAAGCTAAACCTGGATGTTTTAAGTGTGGTAACTGTGTTACTTATAATACGTTACAAATTGGTAATTCTTTTTATCACCCCTATACTCATCAAACGTTTGCGATCAGACATAGATTTACATGTACTTCCGACTATGTCATTTATATGATTATTTTTCCATGTGGCAAAGTTTATATCGGAAAGACCTGTACTTCCTTTAGGGAAAGGTTAGCTAATCAAAAGAGTGCTATTCGTAAAGCCATTAAGGAAGGCCATAGTGAACAGCCTGTAGCTAGGCATTTTTTGGAAAATGGCAACTCTGTGGCTATGTTAAAGACCAGGATAATAGATAGAATTCCACCCCTTAAGAAAGGGGGGGACAGGGATGAGGAACTTCTGAGAAGAGAAGTCCAATAGATCAATAGATTAGGTACCATGACCCCTAGATGGCTGAATACCTATTTCGACTATGCCCTTTTTTATTGAACCCCTTAGTCTGCCATTACAGACAGCTATGTATTTGGTTGTTTGAATTATCATTGTATTGCATATTCTGGCATTTCCATTATGTCATGTTCGCTGAGATGGATTCGATTTAGTCTTTATATATTGATTGGCATCTAATATCATTTTTGATTGTTGCTATTATAGCAGTTTGCGGATTGTACATGAAATGCCATTTAAGTTTTAAATATTAAATTTATAGACCTTGTGTATTTTATTTGTAATAGTTGTGAGCATACTTATATATCCTATATATCTAACATATTATATTTTCATCTGTCCCTTTAATGTTTGCAATGCTTTGCACTTTGTGCTATATGGGCTTTACAGTTATCGAACTTTGCAATCGGATCTAGCTGTTGCTAAATGTAAGTAGTTGTTGGCTGAGAGAGATACATTTTGTTGAGATACATGCAATAGTTGTGCTGGCGGTTATTCATATTTTTATTTTTAATCCAGGTTAACCTTGGAGTCCGGCAATTTTATAGCTTCAGTGTATAAGCTTTTGTCGGAATGTGGACACGCCTGCTTCTATGACATACGTATTGGCTGAGACCAATCACAAAGCTATTTGTCGGCTTAAAGAGGGGTTTGGTTTGCAACAGGTGTATACTTTGTCACGGAATGGCGCATGGAGATGCCGAGAGGCTTCTATAACCGATTTATGTATGTTTGTTAACGCTCGCAGCACTGCTAATAATATCCTTGTTAGTTTTCTTATGCTTTTGTTAAAGGGACTTGTTATCTTTAAGAAACTATGCAGTCATTATTTAGTAATTTGGCATGTTAAGGTACCTTAGCAGTGGCTATTTTGTATATACTCACAATTATAGCCGCTGTTATTTCATTGGCTTATACATTCGTTTACATTCTAGTAATGGCACACTAGTATATATATTGTGTACTTTGTTATAATTGTTTTAAGCGAGTTGAATCCATCTCAGTGAATTGATATTTTGGGTACTAATGGGAGGTTATCGATATCTATGAAAATGCATAATATGTATAAATATACTGATTACAGCCACAGTGTTTCTTTTCACTATGAGCTATTTAACATCCAATATAAATTAGTTCTGAACTTTCAGTATGATTGAAATACAAAATGATCATTCTATTTATCTGGTTAAATATGATTTATGTAAATTAATCCAAGGTTCTATTTCTCAACTTTTAAAACACAGGATGGTATTTAGTTTGGTATGATAGGTGGTCACAATGTTTATCTGTGTATTTTATGTTAGTTTTGCAATTTTTTGTATTTGTTGACTAAATATTAATTTTGGTATGTATATTATGTTTATAGATTGTCTTGAAAAAGGCTAGATTTATAGCCGAAACGTCGACTGACACATTATGATGAATTGTATGAAATAAAGATGTTTTTCTACTGTCAAGTCCTATGAGTGCCCTTTCTTTTGGAGTTCTTTATGCATGATATTTGAGGAGACACCCAGGCACTGAATGAGCTACGGCTGAGGGAGTGAGTGCATGACAAGTGCATATATATATATATATATATGTGTGTGTGTGTGTGTGTGTATGTATATATATATATATATATATAAATATATATATACAGTATATAGATAGATATGTCTAAATATGTGTATGAATGTTTATATATATATATATATATATATGTGTGTGTGTATACATGTGTATATATGTGTGTACATGTGTATGATTGTGTATTTATGTGTATGTTCATAGCGCACACTAAACCTCCTGTTTGGGATCTGTGAAGAAGTGTCAGGATTAGCGTGGCTCTCCAGCCTGCGTTAGATGTCTAATTATGTGTACGGAGATTACTATGAAACAGTGGGCGCATAAAGCGGGAGATTACGTAGATATGTTTAAAGAAAACAATAGTGTGGTTGAAGCGCTGAATCTAATCTCCACTGCCTCACTGTAAAACTATCCCCTTCCTGGATAGTAACAGTTTAAATTGACCAGAGATTACTATGAAACAGTGGGCGCATAAAGCGGGAGATTAAGTAGATATGTTTAAAGAAATATCTCTATTAAAAATAGATAGAATATTGGAGAATAACTTCAAATGTACTGTGGTTATATATTCTTAAATTTATTAAAATATTTAATGAACTGATCTTAATCAACAAATAATAGTCATAGTCATTTGTTGATTAAGATCAGTTCATTAAATATTTTAATAAATTTAAGAATATATAACCACAGTACATTTGAAGTTATTCTCCAATATTCTATCTATTTTTAATAGAGATATTTCTTTAAACATATCTACTTAATCACCCGCTTTATGCGCCCACTGTTTCATAGTAATCTCTGGTCAATTTAAACTGTTACTATCCAGGAAGGGGATAGTTTTACAGTGAGGCAGTGGAGATTAGATTCAGCGCTTCACCCACACTATTGGTTTAATTATGTGTACGCATGTATGCAGAGCAGTATACTCTTAACAATAGAGTACTATATATATAGTGAAATCAGTCCTACAGACATAATATGTATTACTCTTTATACTTTATCCATTTAGCTAGATTGCTTTACTAAAGATAGAACTACTGAAGTGCAGTGTTAAGGATAGTAAGCTGTTTATGCTTTATCAATATTGATAGATTGTTTTTCAAGTGATAGAATTACCGAAGTGCGGTGCTTAGGATAGTAAGCCAGTTAATAGAATGGACTTCAAATTCAGTACAAATATCTAGCTAGAATTGTTTGGGGTGTATGTTTTAAGCATTTGGCATAACCTTGTTTATTTTTTCAGATCAAATTAAGACGCTACTAAATGTTTCAAATGTGGATATGAAATAATGTAACTCTACAATAAGAAAGTGCCTTTACATATTGTCTGATATGCTCTCCGTAATACATGATGACAGGTGAGTCACGTGTTAGTGACGACAACACAGAAGTGTTTGACAATATCCTCCGTGTACACGCCGTGACTATAGTATTTGAATAGTGTGCTTGAACACTCACAAATAAACAGGTATGAATCTGAGTTGATTACTTTAATCGGATGATCGCCCTTTGATTTGATCTGTGTGTTATGTTTGGGGCCAAGCAAAGTATATGCTTATATGATTGCATAATCGTTATGAATATACATAGAAGGTATGTGTAAATTAGAAATCAATATTGAGTAGATCAATAGTTTGTATATCAAACAAAGACTGTAAATATGATGACTCTTGGTTTGTGGTGACCATACAGTTTATCCCTAAATTATAATTAAACATGAGAAAAATGTTACACATTACACACTGATTTGTATGTACACAATTATGTTACCATGACAACTGGTTTGACTTTTTTTATAATTGAAGGGGAGGGTTTGATTTGTTTTGTTTGGTATAAAAGTTGTATTACTAATATATAACTTTGTCTGAGGAAGGGGAGCTTTATCCCCGAAATGTCACAGCACAAGTTAAAATTATTGGAAAATCCAATGAGTACAAGGCTGTTATTATTGTTGGATTTATTTTGCCTGCACCCTGGTAGCTTTTTTAAGTGGTGTAAGTGCACTTCTGCTGGAGTTTATATATATATATATATATATATATATATATATATATATATATATATATATATATATATATATATATATATATATATATGGATTGAAAGAGTTGGTACAGCGCTGAGTAGAAAAAACTTTGTGTATTAATAGGAAGTATCGAACCACATACACCTCTTATCCTACTAATTAGATAGAACAGGTTTATAATATCTGGGTAGACAGCAAACAAATATAATAAATAAAAATTAATTATCCAATATTGCTCTTATATTACATGGGTATTAGAACACCTTGTTAGGGTATCAAAAGTGCTCTACCCCACCTGCAAGCTGCAAACTTATACAAATGAAAAATGAGAATGAATAATACAGCTTGTATAATACTGTTCTAATTGATATGAGTATTGGTACACCTTATTGTGAGTCCACAATGCTCTACCGCAATTTTAAATGTCCACAACAATGAGTTCAAATAGATAATCCCAGTGCAGAGTAGTGTGGAGTGAAAAATAAATCCCCGTCGAGGTTCCTACTTACATTCCTTAATCTCAATCTGATGAGGTAAGTGCCGCACCATAAGGAGGAACCATACGTTGGGGTGTTCAAAGCTGCTCCACTCTATTTATTATGAGGATAGTAGAATCTTCCGCTCTTTACTTGCTCCGATTCTTTTGGGGGATGATAGACTCTTCCTCCGCTCGTATCACCGGATCCTGTTAGAGAAGATTATATATTAAATTTTAGGCTGCAGCTCACAGAGTACCAAGTAGCAGCCTGCTACTTGGTACTCTGTGAGCTGCAGCCTAAAATTGAATATATATTGATAGAGATCCAATCTTCTCTAACAGGATCCGGTGATACGAGCAGAGGAAGAGTCTATCATCCCCCAAAAGAATCGGAGCAAGTAAAGAGAGGAAGATTCTACCATCCTCATAATAAATAGAGTGGAGCAGCTTTGAACACCCCGTATGGTTCCTCCTTACGGTGCGGCACTTACCTTATCAGATTGAGGTTGTGGACATTTAAAATTGCGGTAGAGCATTGTGGACTCACAATAAGGTGTACCAATACTCATATCAATTAGAACAGTATTATACAAGCTGTATTATTCATTCTCATTTTTCATTTGTATAAGTTTGCAGCTTGCAGGTGGGGTAGAGCACTTCTGATACCCTAACAAGGTGTTCTAATACCCATGTAATATAAGAGCAATATTGGATAATTAATTTTTATTTATTATATTTGTTTGCTGTCTACCCAGATATTATAAACCTGTTCTATCTAATTAGTAGGATAAGAGGTGTATGTGGTTCGATACTTCCTATTAATTCACATAGTTTTTTCTACTCAGCACTGTACCAACTCTTTCAATCCATATTGTTTCTAGTATTCAGTGAGCCACTGAGGGGTGGAACACTACATACTCACAGGAACAGCTGCTATTAGAAATAAACGTCTATCACTATACTATTGAATTTCCAACATAGCACCTAGCGCTTTTTACTTCTTTTGATTCCATATATATATACGGTATATAAACAGGGCTCAAAAGCTACTAGCCAGACCAAAATGTTTCTCGACACTTTTGATCCCACCCACAAACTGCCCATGCCCACTACCCCACCCTATCTTTGCAAAACACCTTCTTGTGCAGTAATTTTAATCTTTTTATTTTATACCATAAGAAATTAAATAATGATACATACAGTAATAAATTAACACAAAAAAGTGCATAACAGCAACATCAACTAGGGGTTCTGGGGAAGACAACAGCTAGATGAAGTAGGCTGCTCATTAAATAATCCTAACTCTCCCCTAGGATAACAGAGCTCCACAGGATTATATAGGTATAAGTCACATGCAACTGTAGCCTTGTAATGATAGAGCTTCACACAGGCACGTGACTAAAAGTTCCAAGGTAGTAGCTGAACTTTGACTCACATTCTTCTGTGGAGCTCTATCATCTAGCGAACAGGAGACCACAATATTAATAAAGCCTACTAGGCTTGTTTCATGCAGCTTGTATAATGAACCAGCAAAAACATGGACTTAGGAACCAAAATATCTGGGAGGGGGGTTCCGACAGTGTATTCTTATTCAGAAAACTTGATATTGTCTAGAATGGCAACATTTTAAATAAATAAATCTATCTATATCTCACTGTCTCCCACATACACCCTCTTTCTCTTACTCTCCCCCTCACAATCTCCCTTCTCTTTCCCCTCTTACAACTCTCCACCTTTCTCACACAATCTTTCTGCCCTGTCTCTTCTGTCTTTTACTCACTTTTCTCTCTCTCTCTCTCTCTCTCTCTCTCTCTCTCT
Source organism: Bombina bombina (assembly GCF_027579735.1). Classification (NCBI taxonomy): domain Eukaryota; kingdom Metazoa; phylum Chordata; class Amphibia; order Anura; family Bombinatoridae; genus Bombina; species Bombina bombina. Next base: position 285,487,938 of record NC_069503.1, on the reverse strand, counting down.
CTCTCTCTCACACACACACACACACACACACACTCTTCTAATCTGTCTCTCACATATTCTCCTCTCTAACACACTGCCCTCCTCTTTTTTAAACTCTCCTCCTTTCTTCTGTACTCTCCTCTTCTCTCACAAACTTCCTCTCTCTCACACTCTACCTCTTTCTCTCATTCTACCTCTCCATTTCCACACACCCTCTCCCCTATGATGCACTTAAATTTTAATATATGCACACACACACACACACACACACATATATATATATATATATGTATATACATATATATATATATATATATATATATATATATATATATATATATATATATATATATATATATATATATATATATAAAAGAACGCACATATCCACACACTGTTGTTATATCTAAGATCTATAAGGTTTCCAAATTGACTCACATAAATTAGTATATTTATTTAGAAAATGAGATTCACATATTGTATAAAGATATTTCTTTAAAGCAGAAATATTAGAAGAAATTAAAGTGACATGAAAAAGGTTGTATCCTGAGGAATTTCTAGCAGCTGTACCATAATCTAGCAGTGGTCTTACAAACACACAGACACACCTTCTCCAAAACACACACATATACACTAAGGTTCATAAACACAAACTCACTGACACACAAACTTTCACACTCATACACACACACAAATTCTCTCACACCTACACTCATATACACATACACTCACACAAACTCTCACTTATACACACTCACATACTCCCCACACACTCATACTCACAGTCACACTCACATATTCTCTCATATACACACTCTCTTACCCAATAACTCTTTCTCTCACACACATACTTTTTCAAACACACACACACTCTTCCCCACAGTCACATATTATTATAGCATATAGTGAAAGAGAAAGAGGAGTGAGAGATAGAGAGGAGAGGGGGGGGATAACAAGGAGAATACAGAGCCAGGTTAAAATAGTTTAGGGGGGCGATTTATTAAGAGTCAGACGGACATGATCCTCTGTAGCGATCATGTCTGCCCAACATCGCTGAATGCATTTATTATTGCACAAGCAGTTCTGGTGAATTGCTTGTGCAATGCCGCCCCCAGCAGATTCACAGCCAATAGGCCGCTAGCAGGGGGTGTCAATCAACCCGATCGTATGTGATCGGGCTGATTGCTGTATGCCACCTCAGAGGTACGAGCCAATTTGGGCAATGATAAATCGGCCCCTAGGACTCTACTTGCAGAATAGCAACATACAGTGGTTATCTCCACAGGATTTACATAGAGTGCATAGAGTATACCAAAGCTTTCACATCAATGTTACTATGTTGATCTCTAAACATATGGCTTATAATATTCTATGACCATGAAAATTAGCTTAACAGTTAAGATGTCACCTTTATTAGTATAAGTTACACAGCTCCTGATTATTGTGCTCTCATCTGAGGGACAAGTACACACGCAGAATACTGACCATATGCATATTACTCACATGGATGTGTATGTGGAGGAAACTGTTAAATATGCTCTCATAATGCTACTGCCTGTCTCTAGTCCCTCCCATCAGTCTGTGTGCTCTGAAGCTTGAAGATTCCTGAAGTTAGCCACATATGGAGGAGATCACTACAGCTGGTATGGAATAGATATCTTCCCAGCTTCTGCACCGGAGTGAGGGCCCCTCCCCCATCCCTCTGCAAAGCTTTCAGTTAGTACGGATTGCTGTTTTGCTAAGGAAACTTATTAATGATTGAAGGGTAATCGTGACGTGCCCTCATAGGAGGCAGATGAGGCAGTTTTTAATAATTATTTTATTAAAAAATAAAGTGTTATGACTTTGGATGCAAACTTTGCATAAATCTACATCCCCTCAACTCCCAAGTGATCCATGTTGTGCAATAAAGGAAAGGCAGTGAGCAATACAGCTGCCCTCCATTGCGCAACATGGATGGCTTGCTAGCCTTATGTATGAGCCGCGAGCTAGCGCCACCCAGTGGTCCTGCTTAAGCTGCTCACAGGCTGGCCCATATGCTCCCTATAGATGCTGTTTTCCAAGCAGCCTCGGGAGCCAATCAGGTCTGCTCAGTTTTATCACGTGACTTACTATCTCACTCACTCTTCTTGTGGAGCCTGGAGGAGGCGTGTGTTGCTGCTAGCGCGGGAAGAGTGAGAAGATCCGATGCAGTCATGTGTGCACTGTGTGACTGAGTCAGACTGTCAGTGTGACCTGTGATGGACTGTCGGTCAGTGTGAAGTTGTGACACTGTGCTGAGTGTCTCAAGAAGACTAGCCGAGCTGCTGAGAAGAAGGACCTGCCCAGTGGTTAGTTATGGTAAGTACTACTTGTAATAATTTGAATTTATTTTTTACCCCCTATTCGTGAGCTGGCTGGGCAGGGAAGGCTTCATATCATCAGTGAAAGTGTCAGACAGAAGACGGCCCCGCACAGAGATGCTGTGCTATGACTGTCATGCAGGGGATTAACCTAGTGGAAGATCTAGGTGCAGCAGTACAATTCTGTCTGCTGATATTTGACTTCCCAGACACTCGAGTAGCTGCAGAGGCTGCAGGCTTCTCATACTTGTAGAGAGAAAAGCTAATACAGAAGCATTCATTTATTGTTAACTATGAAAACCTTGTTCCTAATAAGCCTAAGGACCAGTGATGTCACAGTAGCCATGTGGTCGCAGCAGTCATAACATCACAGGTCCTTTAGCTGGATGGGAGCTAGATGCCTCCATCTCAGTGCTCAACTGGAAATAGGAAAAAAACATCTTTCCTATACTGGTAAATATCTGTATATATACTGTGCTGAAGGTGTGTGCATGTGTTTATGTGCTTATGAGGAAGGAAGAACTGGTGTGTGTGTATTTGTCAGAGGGAATGTGGTGTGTGTGTGAGAGAGACATAGGGAACCTCTATCATATTATATTTCTGTATATAAGGAACTGGGGAGGGGGCTGTGTGTGAGGCAGAGGAAACCTCTTTATAATGTTATATATCTGAATATGAGGAACTGGGGAGGGGGCTGTGTGTGTGACAGAGGGTACCTCTCTCTCTCTCTCTCTCTCTCTCTCTCTCTCTATATATATATATATATATATATATATATATATATATATACTGTATATATGTGTGTGTTTGTGTGTGTATGCATGCATTTAAGGAACTGGGGAGGGGGCTGTGTGTGTGACAGAATATATATATATATATATATATATATATATATATATATATATATATATATATATATATATATATATATATATAAACAATGTAGAATACCACCAATATTCAACGCCCCTGCTTATGCTTTATGCTGTTCCTGTGAATAAGCTGTCAATGCAAATAGCTAATGCACTGTTTAATGACCGCTACAGATTAAACACCCCCTCTCTTAGTCCATCACTCTAATTATTTGATGTCCCAAGTATTCCCAAGAGTCTCATGTATAGGAAGTGTCAAGTATACAAGAAAACACATACGATGCCGTGTGAATTTTAAAGCACCTGGGTGGGAGTAGGCATCTATCAATCAGACGCAGTAACAGAAAAACTTCAGCTAATAGCTGCAGAAACTCACCACCTCTTCTTGTGTTGTCTCTCTTGTAGATGTTTCTTCTTCGCGGGATCCTGACTTGCTCTGTGGGGGGGGGGGGCAACAGCTCCGGTCCTTCCCTCTATACCCCTTCTCTCCATCGGCCGCCACGTGGCGTGGATACCACAGCTGAAAGGTCCGGGTCGGGGGGGGGGGGTGTCAGTCTGCCGGCCAATCACCTGTCTTCCTCCTATGACAGTGTGTGCAGACTTACTTCCTTGAACAGCCAGGGAGCCCATTCAGCTCAGCGAGTCCTGGTAATTGTAAGCATCCAAAAAATGAAACGTTCTCGCTGGCTGATATATAAAAACAATAGCTTTATTAATTCCAATTGTAAAAGTGAAAATGACCAGGAAGGTCTACAGCAGAGGAACTGGGGGGGCTGAGTGTGTGACAAAGGGAACCTCTTTCTCTCTCTCTCTCTCTCTCTCTCTATATATATATATATATATATATATATATATTTGTTTATAAGGGACTGAGGAGGATGTGTGTGAGACAGAGTGAACCTCTATATAATATTATTTATCTGTATTTAAGGTACTGGAGAAAGATCTCTGTGTGAGACAGAGGATACCTCTATAATATTTTATATTTGTATATAAGGTATGTGGAGGGGCAGTTGCATGACAGAGGGAACCACTCCATAGTATTATATATCTGTATATAGGGAACTTGGGAGGGGGTGTTTGTGAGACAGAGGGAACCTTTCTATAATACATATATGTATATAAGGAACTAGGGAGTGGGCTGTGTGTGTGAGGCTGATGTTAATCTCCCTATAATATTTTATATCTGTAGATAATGTACTAGGGAAAGGGTTGTCTGTGAGGCAAAAGTAACCTATAATATCTCTATAATATTATATATTAGTATATAAGGAACTGGGGAGGAGCCGTGTGTGTGTAAGGCAGAGTGAACCTCTCTATAATATTAAATATCTGTATATAAGGTACTGAGAAAGGGTAGTCTATGTGAACATCTCTATAATATTATGTAACTGTATATAAGGTACTGGAGAGGGGGCTGTGTTTAAGGCAGAAGGAGCCTCTACTTTGTGTTAAATGTTTACATATAAGGTGCTGACAGGCATTGTGTTTAAGACATATGAAACCTGAGAGTGTCTGTATATAAGTCATTGAGGATGAGGTGTGTAGGTAAGACAGATACAGGAGATGTAGAAGACGGGTGACAATGGTTATAAAAAATACATTATTAATTACATAAAGCTTAAATAAAATGTTTTATATATCCTGGCACCAAAGTCTCCTACACCTCGTACAATACATCACCCTTTAGTTTTAGTTCTGTTGTGTAGTGCAGTATAGTGCAAAACTAACAATAAAGTCTGATACACTGCAGAAATGGCATTGGTGGCAATGGGGAAAAGAAATAATAAATGGTTAGTTATTTATCTCCACCCACTGCAGTGTAGTATAAATTTGTATATAGGCAGCAAGATCATTTTTTTAGAGGATTTTCACCAATTTACTGCCTCACCAGCCTCTGACCTCACCGCACATCACTGGTAATCAATCATATGAATATTATAAAATAGCATTCCATACTAACGGAAAGAACCTTGACACCACAGGGTTAAAACTATTATTGAGAACGGAATATAAAAAATATGCAGCAGGAATAAAAACACTTAATAAAATGTGTAAAAAAATAAGGGGGAACCCTCCAAATGTCTTTATACAATTTTTGTTTGTGGGAATTACTACTGGAATAGCTCCACATAGCTCTCCAAGGTGTCTTCATTACAGTCCCAGCATTATCCAGCACACCAATACTAACAAAAGAGAGGATCAAGCAGAAGGATTCTGATTTACAAACTTTTTTTTGAGCCGTGATATATATATATATATATATATGTGTGTGTGTATGCATGTGTTTATATGTGTAAATATGTATGTGCACACATATGAAGAACTTAGGAATGTAAAGTATTCCTAAAACCTAAGGTTTTAGCGCAGTCGGTTTAGTGGGTGAGCTATAAATAATAGTTTTTTTGTAGTGCGCACCATAGCGCACACTAAACCTCCTGTTAGAGATCTGTGAAGAAGTATCAGGATTAGCGTGGCTCTCCAGCTCGCTAAAGGAAAGTATTTTTTTACCCCCAAGGTAATTATTGTCACAAAACAAATATTTGTGTTTCGTTAACAAATTGGAATTCATTACAAAACTAATGCACATACCTAAAGACGACAGTACTGAAACTGACATTCACAGTGTGTGTGAGTTAGAAATATTTACAGAACGCAAATGCTACACACCATTTCTAGATGTTGTGGTTGTAATTTCTGTTTTCTCGCTTTTCCTGCAGATCAAGATAGCGGTATGGGATATTACATATTAAATACATATGCATATGAAATTGTGTGCCCTACCCACTGCAGACAGGCTATACTATAGTGATAGAGCTTATCTAGACCATACATACAAATACACATTTCAAATGTCATATGTTGCCATTTGAGATTGTCTTGCATATGCACAGCATAAAAGAATTATTCCAAATTATCTTGGAATACTTGCAAATATACCAAAAAGGCCATTTCAAGACTTTATCAAGTGCTTCTAGGTGTCGAATTTGCTAAGTGTAAAATGGTTTTGAAAACCTGTTGAAAATTTTGAAAATGGATTGTAATCACTTTTTTGGCAAACCAAGAGCACATTTGTGGCTGTGAGAAATAGTCAAAAATATTGAAACAAAACCTGCTGAAAAGAAATGTACCATGTAACTAATAATATTATCTTTATTCCAATCAATAAATCAGGGGCTCTTAACAGATGGTATCCTTACCCCATTTGAGTATGGAAACTAAATGATGGAGTTATGGGATTGGATCTCTCAATAATTTAAAACATATCTGTTGTATCCATGTTTTGATTGCACAAAAACAACAGCAAAAATCTCTCTAGTTGTAGCTAAATTGTGCATTTGTGATTTTTATATACAGTAAATAAAAATCCTTAGGCTTTTCTTTCATATGTAAAATAAAACCAAACAATTTACATCTTTTTAATTAATACTGGCACCTAATAGGACTGGTGATGATGGTGTTCTTTTGATAGTCTGGCATGTAAATAACTGCATACTAACTCCTTTGCTTTACTACAGACCAGCCCTATTGACTCTTTGCTACAATTTTCTGTTTATGGGGAAGAACATTATCTTCCAACATTTCCATTTGTTTTTTAGGCCTATGTGCGCTTTTTTCCTCTGTAACAAAGGGAAGCGTTTTTGGTTTTGTATTTTTCAATATGTTTAAACCACTGGTTTTCTAATCTGTCCTCATGCCTCCCCAACAGCCCAGGTTTTCAGGATTACCTTGGATGAGAGCAGGTAAAATAACAGTGTTTACTAATCAGCTGATTATTTCACCTGTGCTCCAGGTCAGATATCCTCAAAATCTGGCCTGTTAGGGAGCCTGAGGACAGGTTTCTAAAACCAGTCGTATAAACTGACTGAACAACTCTGAAATAAAAAAAAATTTAAAAAAATGGTTGAGTTTTCTTACATAATCTTTATGCATCCAAGGAGAAACCTTATCCTTCTTCATTAATACATAGCAATTCATTTTCTCATGGGTCCTAGATGTTTCTTCCATTAAAATGAATTGGTAGTTTTACATTTACTTCATCTACTTTAAGAGTTTAAATCACATTCAATACCTAATTATTTCAGGCATGTGTGTTTTTATTTTGCAAAAAATACTTTTGTCAAATACACAAAATAGAGGAATGTGTTTAATGAATGTTTTGCATTTGCGTAACACATGCACAGATTTACAGCTTTAATAAAGTTGAACTTGTTTTTATTTTCCTATTATTATCAATATTATTATTAAATTATAGGTTTATGTTAAATAGAAATATTTTTTTCTTTTGAAAATTACTGAATAAAGACTGACTTTAATCAAAAGAAAAGACTGAAGGCTCCATTTAACAAAGCCCAAAAGGACAAGGTTTGCAATACACTGCAGTGCCACCCCCTGTTCACGTAGGACCAATGGCGCGCAAGTAGGGGATGTCAATCACCCTGGATGAACTTGCCTGGAAAGATTTTAATCTCCAAACTAAGAGCTGGCATACAGGTTAGGAAGCAGTGGTCTGATGACTGCTTCTTCTTAACTATTGGCTGCAGGCTTGCTCATGCGCTCTGAAGCTGCATATTCAGCTTGACAAATGGAGCCCTAAAGTTTCCAGATAAAGGTATACTTGGTCCAGGACACTAAAGTATTAAAAAGTGAAAAGAAAACAACAATCACAATTACTGCCTAACCATTAACACTAGCGACAGTTCCTATAAAATAGACAATAATTAAACCTACACTCCCTAGATTTTATTTTTCTGTCCCACTCCTATTTAGGGATAAGAGTAATTTTGTGGATGTCAGTCTATTCTGAATATGAAGCCAGAAAAAGTGTCATATTTTTTCAAACCCTTCCTTATAAAGATGCAGATTTTGGGGGAGTTAGAACATGAGAGTATCTTTTTAGCAGGGTAGAATATACAATAAAGAGTTTCAGCCCTGCTGCTTCTTGTATAGATAAATCAGAAAATACTTAAGGGGATATTTATCAAAGCGTCAATGAAAATACGCTGGAATTCTGCGTCATAATTGTCGCGAGATTGATCCGCCCTAGTTTTTAAAGCGTCAACATCGTCAAATGTTGAAATTTGTCACGTAACATACGATCCTGCAATCTCAATCCGATGCAGATCGATGCGAGTTGAAAACCCGTGGAATTCGAGCGGCATTGTGTTCATTCGCCCTCCTATTCAACACTATTTGAAGCTCTCACAAAGTTATCAAAATTTCTACAGTTACGCTCGTATCTTTTCCGACTCAGCGTACCTGGTTTTCAATCTGCCACCCTTCAGGTTGTGGATGCCATAGAACTCAATAAGAGTCTGAAAACACAGAAAGCTTATGTTCGATGCTGCAAGAGAATTAAGTATATTACCTAAAAGTAAATAAGAAACTTTATTAAAATTGTATACCCTTTCCAAATCAAACAATATTATTGCTCCACATTTGATGCACTAGTAGATGTAGGGATAAAAATGAAAAATACATTACTACTTATGGATTATGCTACAACTTTGTCTCTCATTACAAAGCAAGGGGAAAATATTATTTCTACATATTTGGTGCACAATGTTGCCCCACATGTGTCGCACTAATAGATATAGAGATAAAAATGAAATAAATACACAACATATTATAGCTAACTTCCTTTTTATTTTTTGGAGAAATCTATGTGCACCATGTTTAAGCCATGTAATACAAGTCTCTCACTTGCCACTTTGCGCCATATTTGACGCAACACTTTTCGCACCAATTATGACGCAAACTCCTAAATAACCCAAACACTAGTGAATTTTTCAACCACTTTTGATTGGAATATGCATAATCACATGATTTATGACATCAGCCAGTCTGATTCAAATACACATTATAAACTATCACTAACGAATCAAATTGCTCGATACTTGTGTCATTGATCACTCATCAGAACTTGTAAGTGCCATTTGCTACATTGTGTATTAAACTTTGAAAGTATGTATATGTGAAATTAGTATTAAAGATAAACATTGATGCTGACATTAGGACACACAGTGTAATATTTTAGACAAGGATTTTAAAATTCGAATTGATGTTTGATTCAATATAATCTTAAGATGATAGCTCAAAGGAATAGCCCACCTAGCTTTAAACTGTCATGATTCAGATACAGCAGAAATTAAAATCACCTCTTTACTGGCTTGCTATTTTCAGTGTATTTCTTCCTTCTCTTGAATTTCTTTTTCAGTAAGAAATGTCATCTTATATGGCAGCCCATTTTATAACACCTGTGAAGGGGTGTTTTTTTTTTTTAATAGATTGCAATCAGGAGGGGTTAGACAGGTTCAGAGAGAAACCTGGCCCAGCTCTTAAAGGGACAGGAAACCCCCCCAAAAAAAATTTCACGATTTGGATAGAACATACAATTTTAAACAACTTTCCAATTTCCTTCTATTCTCAAATTTGCTTCATTCTCTTGTTATCCTTTTCTGAAGTAATAGCATTTCACTACTGGCAGCTAGCTGAACACATCTATTTAGCCAATCACAAGAGACAAATGTTCCTGCTCAGAATAATAATACATTTACAATATATACATATAGTGGTATAAATAAACACAGATATGTGACAGACAACATTGTTTAGAACAAAAAAAGGAACTTAGGGACATGTAAATATGTTTGCAAAAGATTTCTGACATAACACACAAATGCATATATATATATATATATATATATACTAAAATATGTATATACAATATTAAAAAGAATTCGAACAATTCACTCTCCACTTTGCACCAAATATGTCGCTACTTGCTATATTCACAATTAGTCCTGCTTAGAAAAAGAATACATTTACACATAATACAATAATGTGCTAAAGAGTAATGTGCTTGTTTGTGGACAGTAATGAATTTATGTAAATAAAGTTTGGAAAAACCTGTATAGCCGTGACATCAATGACTGTTAACACCAGTCCGATGCTCTTCGCACTGTACTTGACGCACATATTTTTGACGGCTTTTTTGATAGTTAAGGAGATCGTATTAAGATCCACAGCCACGATATTTGCTGATGTTTGGCGAGCGTATTGATGCCTGCAAATGTAACATAGTTGATGCGTTGATAAATATCCCCCATAATATGTTAGTGAAACACAATAACATATGGCATTAGCTCTCTTTGAATTGTATTTACCTTATCCCAAGTGTTAACAGAGAGAGAGTAAGAGAGAGAACAACAGAAAAATAAAACAGTAGAGAAAAAGTGAAGAGATAAGATTTGTTGGGTAGAGTATACATGGGGGCTGAATAATCAATGTGCGGACGGACTGATTCGCTGAAGCGATCATGTCTGCCGCACATTGATAAATGCAGACAGCATATATTGACTGTATTTATCATTGCAGATTCGTGGCCAATAGGCCGCTAGCAGGGAGTATCAATCAACCTGATCGTATGCGATTGGGCGTATTGCTGTCCACCGCCTCAGAGGTGGCGGACGGGTTAAGGAACAGCGGTCTTAAGGCCGCTGCTTCTTAACTCCTGTTTCCGGGGTCAAATATGCAACACATTTCTCAGTGCTTTACCACACTGTTTCATCAGGATGCCTGATGAAACAGTGTGGTAAAGCACTGAGAAACGCGTTGCATATTTGAAGGAGGGTAGCTAGCAACCCCTGCCTTCTGGTTCCATTGTTTTATATTTTTATCTGTATATTTTGAATTTTTGATTTACAATAAATCAATTTTAAATTTTGTTCATTATACATTGGAACTGTGCCTTTCCTACCTACCTGTTACTCCTTAGGGAGTTATAGGCTGCATTTGTTGCAGTCTATTCTGCAGTTTTAGTTTATAGTCTCTATCCTTTGAGACTCTTCTATATATTTTGGAGTACCTGTGTTCCTGTGTCCCTGTGTTCCAGTGCCTGTGTTACCATCATATAAGTATATAAGTAAGCTGGTTTGCTGCTAAATAGCTTGTGCCTAATAGCACTGTCTGAGTGCTCTTCACAAATGTGAGTATACTGAATGAGAATCTACACTGATATATTTTTGGTTTATTACTGGTACACACAGGTGCCCTGTTTTGTCTTATCTTCTCCAGATTTTATGTCATTTTGTTTCTGCAATCAGTGAGCTGGGTTGCTGTCAAACATCCAGCCTGTTTCCAATAGTACTGTCTGAGTGCTCTTTGCAAATCTGAGTACCCTGATTAGGGCTCTTTGAAAATTATCATATGGTTATCTACTGGTACACACAGGCGCCTCTCTTGTTTCTTTCATCTTCCAGCTACTCCCACCAGCAGCAGCAGTGTTTACTGAACCAGTTCTGTTCTCTGTCCAGGGGGAACTTAATTCCCACTGCAAAAATAGTACAAGATCTCCATTCCCATGCGTTCCTGCTCGACTTGACCCCTGATTTGAATACACATTTGAAACCGCTAAAAGTTTATACCAGGTTTTCAAAATTATTAAATAAGAATGGATTGCAGGTGAGTGCAAAACGTATCTGATGACTTGTAACACAAATGCAATACTATACTAGGGGGGTCGATTTATCAAAGGCTTTGCCAGCCTTTGCCCCCCTACAACTGCAGGTTCTCACAAGAGAACCTGCAGTCCGTATTTATGAATGCTTCCCTAACCTCCCTAACCTCTTCTCCACCTGTTAGGTTGAGAATTTCAATCTTCTAGGTCTCGTCCGATCAGGGAGATTGACAGCCCCTGCCCGCTTGTGATTGGCTGTGCGCGGGCAGGGGGCAGCATTGCACCAGAGCGCAAAATAGCGCTCTTGTGCAATGCTGAATTCTGGCAGCGGAATTCAGGCCACCAGAGGCGAGCTGCAGCACATATGTACGCCCCTGTCCACCGTAGCTTGATAAATTGATGCCTATATATGTATTTGATGCAAGAAATGTAAAGCAACAACTTACAGTACAGTGTTAAAAAATGTGCTCTACTTGTAATCTAGGCCTTTTTGGTCTTATATATTATTTTTTATTTTATTTTTCAGTTTATTTTTGCAACAGTTGCACAACTGCTGTTAAAATGTTTTCAATAAAGTTTTCCCAAAAAAGGTTTAATTTTATGGACTATTGCGTGGGAATGGAATTCCTTGTTTGTTCAGTTCTTCAGTTTTGTGAACTATATCATGAATCTTGCTATATAACCTTCACTGCCACTAAACTGGCTATGTCTCTTGGATCACTCAGTTTGACATAAACTCTGGCTGCAAGTTAAAAATCAGTGAACAAGCAGTAAAAGTAGCTTTAGAGCCCTTGCGGGGCAGGCTATGTGAGCCTGCTTACTGCAAGTTAAGAAGCAGTGGTCATAAGAGATAAAACACCTTGAACTCATTAATTTGGCCTTGTGCAATGTTAAATATGGGCTTTGGATGTACAGTGTAAACTGCCAGCTCGACAGTATCGCAGGCGGATCGTTTTCCTAGTTGGGAACCTTCCCATTCATTGATAAATGAGGCTCTAAATCTTTGAGATCATTTTCTGTTTAACAACCAGTGGCAATACAGAATAAAAGTAGAACCTCTCAGACTGAATGTAAGAAAAATCTGTGAAGAGCAATAGCATAAATGTCAGAACAGCTCTAAAGTTTGTTTTATAATCTTTAAACAATATTTTATTACAAGGTATGAAAGCACAGTCCGTATTATAACACTAGTTGTGTTTTCATCTGCTTATTTGAGAGGAAGGTGATAAACTAATGAGGAGAAAAGTTCTCATTAAAAGTCTGAATTATCATCTTACACCCTACATAATAATTACATATATAAACTAGATTCATTTCAATGGCATAATTACTTATATCAAAATTTTGTTCAAAACAGTAAATATTTTATGCAGCTGGGGACTCCAACTGGTATATTTAACAGTAGAAATAGAAAGCAATACTAGCCTACCAGACATGCCATCTAATTAATTAGCTAAACTAAATAACTACATCTTTCTTATGCTTGGCAGCAGCGTGAAAGCCAATCAAAAGTGTTTTGACAGTGCTGTTGATATTTTAGGTATTAGAAACACATTTGTAAGTCTTATTAGCTTAACCTGTAATGGAATATAAATCAGCCCATATGGCAAAGATGTAATTATGTTCTGTATGAGAACTCCCAATGGTAGATGTGCAGAAGAGCACCACATGTTCCATCTGCAGGGCATGGTTTACACACGATTACTAACTCATTTGCATTAAGAAGAATATGAGGAAACACAATGCGAACAACATTGTACTGAAAAGGGCAAGTAAATGGGTTCAGATCCCTGGGGCCTCAGTTCCCAATGACTGACATAGTTAGCGACCAAATCTTTGCTTCCACAGGGAGAACAGTTATAAAAAGGCTTCTCTGACTATGCAGGCACACTAGTAATCATAAGTGTTAATTATTATTACGCCATCCGAATAAGCTACTAATCTCTAGGGAGTATTTATGTCACATATATTTTGCTGGCTTCAGCTTAGAAAGGATAAAATATTTTCCCACTGATTGCTTCTATTCTAGTGCGGTATTAAGCAGAATATGCTTTTGCCTACTCGTCGGGAGATATTAAATATGGATTAGAAGCAGAGATATGTTGAAAGTTTAAATTCACCAGAGGTACACATGATCGTCCTCAAGAGACAAAACCAAATGTTGCCCAGATGTTGAACAACTGAATAGTTGGTTTCAAAACTGTGGAATGGTTTTCATAGAGGGCAAAGCAAATATTTTGTGTTTCACATGTTGTGTGTTTTAACCATTGCAGTGCTGTAAATTTGATACTTTGTTTTCACTATTTAATAACAGGTACATTTATTTATAAAATGCAAAGATGCAGCTGCAAAAGCAATTCAAAAGCATTTATCTCATTTCTTATATCTAGAAATAAGATACATTTTTAAGGTAAGGGGCCCTATTTATTCCCGGGCAAGGAATCTGTCCTCCTGCATTTATGGGAAGTGAGACAGCATTCTCTTGCAGCAGCAATTGCTTGTAAAGCCTCGCCCCCCTCTCTTATGCATATTTATATTTAGCTATTAGATGGGGATTAGAAAGGAATATAGGTCTGTTTCTTTATATACTTGTTAAATACATTTTTGCTAAGTAACTAAGCTGAATCAGTGCTAAACCACCTTAAAGTGATGGTAAATTTCAGACTTTAAGAATGCTGCAAGGAAAACTATATTAGTGTACAAGCAAAACCAAACAATTATTATTATTATTTATAAAAAGTGTATATATATTTTGCAATAAAAATATGTATTATCCTACTTGGTATCTTGTGTTCCTCCTCCCTTTTCATTTCCTCTTTTGGCTGGGCTGTGACAAAGAGAGCAGTCCACCCACTTTCTATAAAGGTTTCCTAAGGGCTTTCAAAGGGCTGGACTTCAAGCATGTCACATGACACACACACTGATTGGATGCTCATTGGAATTGTAAAAAAAAAATGAATTCATCCCAGTAGGCAAGAATTACTACAGGCACAAATGTAACCCTTTTCATGGATAGCTTTAAAAAAACATACTTTTTTAATGGCAAAGATTAGATTTATGGCATTTGAATAGCTAAAGTTTACCATCACTTTAAAGGGAAAGAAGAGGGAATGCTAACCCACTTTCTTTCCTTAACATATGCAAACTAAGTTCATGCTATATATATATGTAGTTGTGATTTCTTAGCAAGGGTCCTTCTGTACTGGGGGCAGGAAAATCAGTGGAAAAAAACAATAAAACAAGATGCTCATTTGACAAAATAAAGCTGCATTGTTCATTGCAAAATTCTTCTCAGATTTGAAGGTACATTATCATGCAGCTTACAATTTGTGTTAAATATTCCCTTTGGCCTAGATTTGGAGTTTGGCGGTAGCCATGAAAACCAGCGTTAGAGGCTCCTAACGCTGGTTTTAGGCTACCACCGGTATTTGGAGTCAGTCAGGAAAGGGTCTAACGCTCACTTTTCAGCCGCGACTTTTCCATACCGCAGATCCCCTTACGTCAATTGCGTATCCTATCTTTTCAATGGGATCTTTCTAACTCCGGTATTTAGAGTCGTGGCTGAAGTGAGCGTTAGAAATCTAACGACAAAACTCCAGCCGCAGAAAAAAGTCAGTAGTTAAGAGCTTTCTGGGCTAATGCCAGTTTAAAAAGCTCTTAACTACTGTGCTCTAAAGTACACTAACACCCATAAACTACCTATGTACCCCTAAACCGAGGTCCCCCCACATCGCCGCCACTCGATTCAATTTTTTTAACCCCTAATCTGCCGACCGCCACCTACGTTATACTTATGTACCCCTAATCTGCTGCCCCTAACACCGCCGACCCCTATATTATATTTATTAACCCCTAACCTGCCCCCCACAACGTCGCTGCCAGCTACCTACAATAATTAACCCCTAATCTGCCGACCGCCACCTACGTTATACTTATGTACCCCTAATCTGCTGCCCCTAACACCGCCGACCCCTATATTATATTTATTAACCCCTAACCTGCCCCCCACAACGTCGCCGCCAGCTACCTACAATAATGAACCCCTAATCTGCCGACCGCCACCTACGTTATACTTATGTACCCCTAATCTGCTGCCATTAACACCGCCGACCCCTATATTATATTTATTAACCCCTAATCTGCCCCCAGCAACGTCGCCTCCACCTGCCTACACTTATTAACCCCTAATCTGCCGAGCGGACCGCACCGCTACTATAATAAAGTTATTAACCCCTAATCCGCCTCACTAACCCTATAATAAATAGTATTAACCCCTAATATGCCCTCCCTAACATCGCCGACACCTAACTTCAAACATTAACCCCTAATCTGCCGACTGGAGCTCACCACTATTCTAATAAATGTATTAACCCCTAAAGCTAAGTCTAACCCTAACACTAACACCCCCCTAACTTAAATATAATTTAAATCTAACGAAATTAATTAACTCTTATTAAATAAATTATTCCTATTTAAAGCTAAATACTTACCTGTAAAATAAATCCTAATATAGCTACAATATAAATTATAATTATATTATAGCTATTTTAGGATTTATATTTATTTTACAGGTAACTTTGTATTTATTTTAACCAGGTACAATAGCTATTAAATAGGTAAGAACTATTTAATAGCTACCTAGTTAAAATAATTACAAAATTACCTGTAAAATAAATCCTAACCTAAGTTACAATTAAACCTAACACTACACTATCAATAAATTAATTAAATAAAATACCTACAATTACCTACAATTAAACCTAACACTACACTATCAATAAATTAATTAAATACAATATCTACAAATAAATACAATGAAATAAACTATCTAAAGTACAAAAAATAAAAAAGAACTAAGTTACAAAAAATAAAAAAATATTTACAAACATAAGAAAAATATTACAACAATTTTAAACTAATTACACCTAATCTAAGCCCCCTAATAAAATAACAAAGCCCCCCAAAATAAAAAATGCCCTACCCTATTCTAAATTACAAAAGTTCAAAGCTCTTTTACCTTACCAGCCCTGAACAGGGCCCTTTGCAGGGCATGCCCCAAGAAATTCAGCTCTTTTTCCTGTAAAAAAAACACATACAATACCCCCCCAACATTACAACCCACCACCCACATACCCCTAATCTAACCCAAACCCCCCTTAAATAAACCTAACACTAAACCCCTGAAGATCTTCCTACCTTGTCTTCACCTCACCGGGTATCACACCGATCCTTCCTGGCTCCGATATCTTCATCTAAGCCCAAGCGGGGGCTAGACATCCATCATCCGACGGCTGAAGAAGTCCAGAAGAGGCTCCAAAGTCTTCATCCTATCCGGGAAGAAGAGTAGATCCGGACCGGCAACCATCTTCTTCCAAGCGGCATCTTCTATCTTCATCCGATGAGGACCGGCTCCATCTTGAAGACCTCCACCGCGGACCCATCTTTTTTATTTTTTGTACTTTAGTTAGTTTATTTCATTGTAGTTATTTGTAGGTATTGTATTTAATTAATTTATTGATAGTGTAGTGTTAGGTTTAATTGTAGGTAATTGTAGGTATTTTATTTAATTTATTTATTGATAGTGTAGTGTTAGGTTTAATTGTAACTTAGGTTAGGATTTATTTTACAGGTAATTTTGTAATTATTTTAACTATTTTAGCTATTAAATAGTTCTTAACTATTTAATAGCTATTGTACCTGGTTAAAATAAATACAAAGCTACCTGTAAAATAAATATTAATCCTAAAATAGCTATAATATAATTATAATTTATATTGTAGCTATATTAGGATTTATTTTACAGGTAAGTATTTAGCTTTAAATAGGAATAGGAGTTAATTAATTTCGTTAGATTTAAATTATATTTAAGTTAGGGGGGTGTTAGTGTTAGGGTTAGACTTAGCTTTAGGGGTTAATACATTTATTAGAATAGCGGTGAGCTCCAGTCGGCAGATTAGGGGTTAATGTTTGAAGTTAGGTGTCGGCGATGTTAGGGAGGGCATATTAGGGGTTAATACTATTTATTATAGGGTTAGTGAGGCGGATTAGGGGTTAATAACTTTATTATAATAGCGGTGCAGTCCGGTCGGCAGATTAGGGGTTAATAAGTGGAGGCAGGTGGAGGCGACGTTGTGGGCGGCAGATTAGGGGTTAATAAATATAATATAGGGGTCGGCGGTGTTAGGGACAGCAGATTAGGGGTACATAGGGATAATGTAAGTAGTGGCGGTTTACAGAGCAGCAGATTAGGGGTTAATAATAATATGCAGGGGTCAGCGATAGCGGGAGCGGCAGAATAGGGGTTAATAAGTGTAAGGTTAGGGGTGTTTAGACTCGGGGTACATGTTAGAGTGTTACGTGCAGACGTAGGAAGTGTTTCCCCATAGCAAACAATGGGGCTGTGTTAGGAGCTGAACGCAGCTTTTTTGCAGGTTTTTTTTCAGCTCAAACGGCCCCATTGTTTTCTATGGGGGAATCGTGCACGAGCGCGTTTTTGAGGCTGGCCGCTTCCGTAAGCAACTCTGGTATCGAGAGTTGAAGTTCCGTTAAATATGCTCTACGCTCCTTTTTTGGAGCCTAACGCAGCCATTCTGTGGACTCTCAATACCAGAGTTATTTAAAAGGTGCGGCCAGAAAAAAGCCAGCATTAGCTACGCGGGTCGTTACTGACAAAACTCTAAATCTAGCCGTTTGAAAACTGTGAAGTAAATTGGTGAAATACACACACTTCTAACACTGGAGTCTGTTAGAATTAGATGTGCATTGAACTAACATATAATTGTAGTCATATGAAGCTGCAGTATGTGTTAGCTTGGTATTTCCTATCAAATAAATAAAATAAATGTATGTTTGATATTTTATGCAAAGTATTAATGTCATTACATTCTTAATACACAGATTTTAAAGCATATAAAAGCAAATAAATATCACAAGTCATTATAAAATTTCTGTTTAGCTCAGGAGGATACAAAAGCATGAACCAGTCTTTGAAGTCTTCTAAAAGCTAGTGAAAAATAGTTAAGTACTAAAAGCACGGGTTAAATATTATGCCGAAATTGCAAAATGTTTTAAAAGTGTTATCTAACTTGTTTTTTAACGAGTCAGTTTAAAATAAAAAAAAAACAGATATTAGGGTGATATCAATAACTATTAGTTGTATAAATTGAATATTAGTGTAAAAAAAGGATGTTAATTTAACATCAAATATATATAGTGAAATAGCATAAGTATGGTAAATATTATGTAACCAATGTAGAAAGTAAAGTAAATAATGTGTCAAAGTGAAACCATCCAAATAAAGTAAAAGTAGCAATTTAATATAATACAGATAGAATATATCCACTATAACATATAAAATAGAACGGATGTCTCCCTTATAGCAATATAGCTAATATTTAGCCAAGTTCAAAACATAGCAAATTATTGTACTTGCGCTTTAAAAGATGAGAGAGAAAGCCTTGGCCTTAGGCTATGGAAATATCTTGACGAAATTTTAAAATATGAATGCGATGTTCGCACTTTATTAAAGTGAAGGTAAAGTAAATAGTACTGTTTCAAAGAAATCAATCTCTCTTTGCAAAATAATAGCACTTTAATTCATCATTATTTATGTACCTCATTCTAACTTTAGATATCTTTGATTCTTATCCTCGATCCGGCTCCCAGTAAATCAACCCCTTATTTCATTTTTTTTTCTAGACAACGATCACGTTGTTTGAATAGCCAATTGATTCACTGGCCGTTAGGCGGCCGTCAATTGACGTCAGCAAGGTTTAGTTCTGTATTCGCATGCGTAGCCTTTTTGTAGTTCTTTGAGGCCAAGCGAGCGCGTCCTCGTTTCGCGCATGCGCACAAATGAAGCGCAGTAGAGATGAGCAACCGTGATTAAAGATCTGTGTCCAAAGAGTATGCGCATGCGCAGTTACTCTATACTCGATGTGCACGAGCTTACTAGACACGTATAGAGCGGGTGGGAGCGCTCTATACGTCACAGTGTCAGAAAACAGGAAATGGAGGATGGGCGGAGATTCGGCAGGTAACGGAATGAAAAATAAAGCTCAAAATATACCAAAATAATTACATTTTTTGGGGAAAAAAACTAGCGACTGGATTTAACTGAGTATAAGGTACTTAAAAACATATGCTACAAACAAAAACTTTACCTTCACTTTAAGAATAAACAGAGAACGCTGTTTGGCAATAGCAGGAAGACCAAACACAGCGTGTTATGTGGCGGGTAAGCTCACTCCTCCTGTATGGTGAGGCAATACCGACTGAGAGTAGGTGGCGGCTTTTATGTGATGCCTCTGATGTCACAAGTAGATTTTCAAAAAAATTAACGCGTTTCGCCCTTAGGCTTTATCAAGACATCATTGATAAAGCCTAAGGACGAAACGCGTTGATTTTGACACTGTTGTCACCTTTATTCTGTCATCAAGTTTGTAAATTGCTTTTATTAAGGACTTCTACAAGTTTCTAAATATCGACCGCAAAGACCACCTACAAACTTCATAAGCCACTGTGAAGTTTTTTTTCTACTTTATTTACCACTTTCAACAAAGGAGAAAAAGCAATATAATCTCAATTTGTGACCGCAAAGACCATCTACAAAAATTTCCCCCAGGACTTCCTTTGAAGCTAAGGAATAGGGGTCTGTATAAAGAAAATAAACCCATTTATTTGTTGAATTGGTTTGGGCTTTTCCAATTGCCTACAACAAGGATAACAAGAATTTTCTAGTCGCTACTTGCGACCGCCAAGCCTGTAAACATAACTCTTCAGCTCAAGTTCTGCATCTCCACTATCGATCATCATTCACAACAATCGATAAAGAGAGAACATAGTCACAGTTTGTGACCGCTAAGACCATCTGTATTTCCCCCAGGACCTCCTTGTCCTTTAATACTAAAGAAACTGAACTATTTGTTTGCAATATTGCACTTCCAAAAAGTTTAATCTATAGAAGCTATTCCGGCTGTCTTACGTTTTTGAAAATCTACTTGTGATGTCAGAGGCATCACATAAAAGCCGCCACCTACTCTCAGTCGGTAACGCCTCACCATACGCTGTGTTTGGTCTTCCTGCTATTGCCAAACAGCGTTCTCTGTTTATCCTTAATAAAGTGTGAACATCGCATTCATATTTTAAAATTTTGTCAAGATATTTCCATAGCCTAAGGCCAAGGCTTTCTCTCTCATCTTTTAAAGCACAAGTACAATAATTTGCTATGTTTTGAACTTGGCTAAATATTAGCTATATTGCTATAGGGGAGACGTCCCTTCTATTTTATATGTTATAGTGGATGCTTTCTATCTGTATTTTATTAAATTGCTACTTTTACTTTATTTGGATGGTTTCACTTTGACACATTATTTACCTTTCTACATTGGTTACATAATATTTACCATACATATGCTATTTCACTATATATATTTGATGTTAAATTAACATCCTTTTTTTACACTAATATTCAATTTATACAACTAATAGTTATTGATGTCACCCTAATATCTGTTTTTTTATTTTAAACTAAGACTCGTTAAAAAACAAGTTAGATAACACTTTTAAAACACTTTGCAATTTCTGCATAATATTTAACCCGTGCTTTTAGCGCTTAACTATTTTTCACTAGCTTTTTGCACATCACGTTTTCTAGAAGGGGAATCAATAGTTGAGCAGGGTTCTTATATCCTCTAAGCCCTTCTACTTTCCTTCTCTGTTTGAAGTCTTCTAAAGCATGGTTCCTTGGTTGTAGCAAAATTAACTAACTTTATTGTCAGGATGTCTGAACTCTAGCAGGACTTTCAGTGATAAGTTTGTAAAAAAAAAAAGGTGCTAAACTCACCCTTTCTGTGCCGTGGCTCCTCGCTAAAGTCAGCGCTGTTTTCTCAATGAGGTGACGTTTCCACCAGTAAACCAATAGCTGTGCAAGTCATCTAACAGTGTTTTTACATAAATGATGAGTTTAGCACCTTTTTTTTTTACAAACTTATCACTGAAAGTCCAGTTTATTTATAGTTATGGTAAATCCTAGCATGTTTTAAAAATGCTCAGATTTACCATTACTTTAAGCTCAATCAAGCATTCCATGTTTAAACATTGGATTTCAAATGCTTTGAACATCAGAAATAATATATAAATACAGCTTAAATTAGAATTTGACACTGTGGGGCCGAATTATCAAGCTCTAAACAGAGCTTGATGCCCCGGTTTCCGTGCGAACCTTCAGGCTCGCTGGAAACAGTAGTTATGAAGCAGTGGTCTAAAGACCGCTGTTCCATAACTTGTCTGCCTGCTCTGAGGCTGCAGTCTTCAATCTGATTGACACCCCCTGCTAGCGTGAATCTGCTAGGTGCGGAATTGCGCAAGCAGTTCACAAGAACTGCTTGTGTAATGATAAAAGCCGACAGCGCATGCTACATCATATCATGTCCGCTCTAATAAATAGGCCCCTTTAAATGAGACTGGGAGTTACAACTAACCCTGACAGTGTGAATTCAATTGGTTAAGTATTTTCTCAGTAATTAAAATGTGAATCTATAACATTTTTCATGAACATACTTACCTTCATTAAATTTGGCATAGATGGATCCCGTGGGGTAGTGTATTCTTAACTTTGCTGAAAAATATGAGGTTGAGAAATATAAAAATAGTTTTTATTGCAAATGCTTACACAGTCAGTATGTTTGATATTACTAACCAGTTTGCATATGCACTTGTGTGTGCATGTGTTATGTTGGTGTGATTTTAAACATGACAAAAAAAAATGACATTCATTTTAGATTTTAAAGGGGAAAAAAAACACATTTTAATCAACTTTTCAACTTACTTCTATTATCATATTTGCTTCATTCTCTTGGTATCCTTTGTTGAAGGAGCAGCAATGCAAAAGTTGGATCTAGTTGAACATATTGGTTGAGCCAATGACAAGAGGCAAATATGTGCAGCTATCAATCATACAGCTAGGTATGCTTTTCAACAAGGGAGGTAGTAAATTGGAAAGTTGCTTACAATTGCTTGCGCTATCTCAATCAAGAAAATGTAATTTTGATGTTACTGTCCCTTTGCGTTGCAGCTGAAGCACAAAAAAACTTGGGCATTTCTGCTTTTAATTTGTCTATTAAAAAGAACTAAAAACTTAAACTCTGCACCCTCCAAAAATACTTTTGATGTAAGACAAATAACTCCTAGGTAGAGTAGTGCTGTTATTTTCTATTTGTTGCTGCATACAGGGCTACGGCTGACAATGCAGAGCTTACGTTTAAATTTTCCATTTTGGGAAAACTAAAACCAGGCGTTTCCCTGCTCTTTCACAATTGAGTTAGAGCTGGAAAGTATATAACTTCCTTCCCTTTAATATTGTAAAAATAAGATTGCCGTAATACTTTACTTCAGTCTATACTTTACAAAACTAAGTTAATTATCCAGAATATGACAAAGCGTCTTAAAGCAATGCTCCATTATTTATAGAATTATTGAAGTGAATAGGGTGGTACATTGTTAGCTATAGAACTAGATTAGAACTATAAAGCACAAAAATAGTAACCATAATCTTCTAGGACCTTGCAATATTTTTCCTATTAGTTAGCCTATAAATATATCACTCCTTTGATTTTCTATTTTGTTCACAAAAGTATTTGCGCTCTAGTATAATTAACCAGTAAAAAATAGTAACACTATTGTCTTACGTTGGCATTTCAATTATCCATATATACATCAGCAGACATAATTCACATATATAGCAATGGGGTCATCCTGTGAAAAGCATTGCAAGGCAATATGAGAGCATTACATCTGTCAGCCTACCCTTGTTGTTTGTTGGGTGTTGACAGCAGTCCATACCATTTCAAGGGAGTGACAATAAACATGGATTACTATAAAAAGTTTTCTTAATGTGTGTTTCTTGATGGATGACTACATAAACAGAGACACGCCGAGATGTTTAGCCTAGAATTTTGAATACAATTTCATAGATATGTCTGAGTCTTCCCATCATAACACCCTACACCAGTTTGGCTGTTAAATGCCACATATACCTAGTCAGCTAGAGCATGATAAAACAATTCATGTATGAGAATACTTAGAACGAGAATTATTTTGTGAATGAACTAATATACTTAGGAACACAATAAAGCATAACATATAGAAAGGTTCTGATCATTGAAAAATACATTTCAATTAGAGGTAGGCTAACCATAAGCCATTGTAATGTTTATGATAGATTCTATATTCCGGCCTCCTAACTATCCCGGATAATGTGGCATTGTCATTGGTTGTAAGGCCTGCCCTCTGTCACTCCTATAAGGGTAAAAGTCCAGATTTCTAGGGACTGCCCCAGCTCTGCCCATAGCATATCCTGATTCAACCCAACTTTGTAAATTATATTTCCTTACGCTGATCATGGCAGACATGCTGCCCTGCCCCTCCCACAACTGCTCCACCCACTTATGTATATTCTATAGAATATTTTAATACATCTATAATAATCAATAATTATTAATATTTTATATTTAATGTTTCAATAATGCGCCTTAAGATTACTAATTCTTCATGTGCGCTAACCCGACACCGCATTAGCTCTAAAGGGTGAAACCTGGAGTGCATTACACATATTTTACATTCCTATGTTCTTCACATCAAATTTTTTTAATTTTTATTATTAAATATAAATTTATATATATATATATATATGATGTTAATGTAATATATATATATATATATATCTATACCTATATACAGTAGGACTGTCAAAAATAATTGTTTTGACGATGCATCGCGATGCGGCATGAAACGATTCTGCATCGATGCGCTGAGACGCGATAATCAATTAACGTTACCCACGTGACCAGCCTCCAGGAAAAGTAAAAGAAAGTGCGCAAAAGTGCGCGGTACATCGTTTTGACGTCACTGACGTCACGTCACCCAATAAAGCAACATGGGCGCTCCATGGGCGGTCTCTTGAAGTGCCGAAGTTACGCAGTAGGAGCAAAGCAGCAAAGCAGGAGTGTGTTGCCTGAGATTGATGATGGTACACGGCGGTATACTACAGCTACACGGAGGGCTCATTTTTATTTTGTGGGAGACAGAGGAGGAGACCTATGGTGAGAATTAGACTAACTGTTTGTTTAGTTAATACTAGTTACCAAAACGTTGTACATTTTGCCAATGCCATGCCATAATTGCCATTGCCATGCCTGCCTATTGCCTCAACTGCCTACTACTTGCCATTTGCCAATAGGTAAACTAATTATTAACTTACTTAAAGAGCAAATCAATAAGGGGTACACAATCACATTTATTACACAATAAGGGGTAACAATTAAATACTTGCCTTATTTACTTAACGTAGTATGCTGAGCTGACTGAGGCTCAGGCTGCTGCATAATTAATTGCTGCATTATTGAATAATATTGCATATATAAAAAATGTATTATAAATAAATATAGTATACTATTATTGTCTAATAATGTCTCTATTAGTCTAATCTGTATCTATTATCTACATGTTTTTCACATGGATGGATGGCCTGGTCTGAAGTTCTAATATTTTAATAATATATTAATTCAAGAAAGTGCATGCAATTTTAAACAACTTTCCCTATTATATAATTTGCTTATCCTTTGTTGAAATGCATAGCCTCCTCCTTGTGCACAAAGTAATAAGTATTATATACTTAGTAAGTAATGTGTGTGCTGTGCAATGCATTGCTAATATGTCATCAACAAACGATATCTGAGAAGTATGAAGCAAATTAAATAATAGAAGAGTTAGTTATGATGTTTATTTAAAATTGTATTCTCTATCTGAATCATGAAAGTAAATGTTTGGGTTTTTGCACCTTTAAGTGTGTAATATATTACAGTAACTGTGTCAGTGAGTGAGTGATGTCCCCTGCAATTATCACAATGCAATTTGTTTTAAAATTTATGTTCGCAAAATGTATGGCATTGGCAAAGTAGTTGAAGTTACTAGTACTTGTTGATTTTACATTTGCGGCTTGACATTTTGACAACTGGAACTTAGTGTATTTTCTTTTTTTTTTTAACACTGACAGAGTTTGACGTTGACAACAACATCATCCGTCACATATGTACATGTCATGCTAAAATGACAGAGGGAGACAAAAAAGATAGAGAGATAAAAAATGCACCTAGCATTTTAAAAGCAAGCATCTGGGCACATTTTGGATTTTATGAACATACTGGAAAGCACGAATTGGACAAGACACACGCGGTTTGTAAAGCCTGTCACACAAAAATTAAATACCTAGGGAATACTACTAACTTGAGAAATCACGTTAGACGTTTTCACTCTGAGATGCTAACCCCTGCCGCTGCCGCCAGTGCCACTGCCAAGGAAATAACAAGACTAGCTGAAGCTCATCAGCCAAGAATTGATGCAATGCTGTCAACTTTGCCACCCAACTCTGAAAAAGGGAAGAGAATAACCAAAGCTGTGGCAACTTTCATAGCGAAGGACCTACGGCCTTACTCTGTTGTGGAAAACCTTGGGTTTCGCAACCTGTTGAAGACACTAGAGCCACGTTATAAGATCCCGTCACGCAATCACTTAACAGAAAACGTTATACCTGCACTCTACCAAGAAACAAAAGCTCAGGTAATTGCATCAATGAGCCAAGCCAGTCGAGTCGCACTAACGTGTGATTCATGGACTTCAGTCACGACGGAGTCTTATGTAACAGTAACTGCACATTACATTAGCAAGGACTGGAAGATCTTGTCGCATGTGCTGCAAACGAGAGCAGTTTATGAGTCTCACACGGGTTCTCATCTGGCGGAGCTACTGTCCCGTGTCGTGGAAGAATGGCAGCTGTCCGATAAATCTGTAGTGCTTGTGACCGACAATGCTTCGAACATGATTGTTGCTGCTCAAGTTGGAAAATTCCCTCATGTAAAATGCTTCACCCATACACTGAATCTCGCATCCCAGCGGGCGCTGAAAGTGGCCACGCTCTCCAGGCTTTTAGGCAGAGTGCGACGAATATCAACATTTTTTCACCGCAGCACTACAGCAAACCACTGTCTGAAAGAAAAACAGAAATGTCTTGGCCTGAAGAATCATAAGCTGATAACTGATGTGACAACAAGGTGGAACAGCTCATATGACATGGTCGAGAGGTTCCTAGAACAGCAACCTGCAATCTGTGCCACATTGTTGTCTCCAGAAGTCAGAAAAAGTGAGTCAGATCTCTGCACTCTCAACGAAACAGATGTGTCAAATGCAGAGGATGCTGTGAGTGCATTAAAGCCAATGAAAGATGCAACCACACTGATGTCAGAAGAGCGCAATCCAACTGTTTCTCTCATTGCCCCTCTAAATGCACAACTGCTCCAGAACATGACAGACACCATGGGAGACACACCCATGATCCATGAGATCAAGAATGCCATCAAAACAGATCTCCTGAAGAGGTACAGCAGTGAGGCAGAGAAGAAGATACTTTATACAGCCTCTGCCCTGGATCCTCGTTTTAAGGGACTGCCTTTTATTCTCACAGAGGAGGAGAGATTGGAGATATACCGAGGAGTGACTGAGGAGGCTGCATCCTTGGAGGTAATTTTAATTGCATCATGTTTCTTGAAAAATGTATAAATTGAAAACAAACATAAAACATACCATCATCCATACAAAATAGGCTTAGCTATCACTGCAGTAGCTTGATTAGTAGCTAGTTTAATGAGTACAAGGTTTATTATATAAGTCAGTTTGAAAACGCCACAGTCAGTCAACTTTCCTCCTCCTCCGTCCACTTCCGAGTCCTTCCTAATAGATGTGAGCTGTTGCATGCATTTATTTATGCATTACTGTCTCTCTGAGCACACACATAGCATTAGCTGGCTGGCTGCTCGAGGTAATAATGAATGCTATTTTTTCTATTCTTTTGTTCAAACACAGATTGAGTGTACTAGTACAGTTACATCTAGGAGGACAAACGTGGATGAAGTGCCACTGCCTGAGGGAAAAGAAACTCTGGAAGAAGAATCAGCCATCGAGGAGGATAACCCTTCTCCTCCCAAAAGAAAGTCCACATCGCTTCTCATGACTTTGCTGGGACAGTCTTTCACTGACACTGAAGGTACAATAGAACCCAAGACCCCCTATGCCAAGGCTGAAGAGGAAATAGAGAAATATTGTAAAGCCCCATCTCTGCCTCTCACTGAAGACCCTTTGAAATGGTGGCATGTACATGAAGTCATATTTCCCCTCCTCTCTCATTTGTCAAAGCGATACTTGTGTATCCCAGGTACAAGCGTGTCTGCAGAGCGGGTTTTCTCCACTGCAGGAGATGTGGTAACGGCAAAAAGAAGCACCCTCAAACCAGAGCATGTGGATCAACTAGTGTTCTTACAGAAAAACCTACATATTCCATAATTCTGAGTAGTGATTCAGGTTTATAATATTAATATTTAATGTTTTTTGGCACATCCAGAAGAAAGTGCTGTGTGCCCCACTGCCCAGTGCAGACTACTGTTAAGTTATTTTATATTTGTTACTGTTATATAGCTTATAGCTTTTTGAAAAATGAAGCTTAAAACCTTGAGTAAATCTTTGTTGGATCACAAAATATACTAGTACACTACACGACACGACCGACCACGTCACTCTGTCACAGTCACACACACACAATACAAAAGAAACACACAACTGCACACACCTCATGTGTGCGTGTACTGTCAGTCAGTGTCACCCTTCACCATGATTCACTCTTTTTATGATGTGTTTTTTTATGATGTGTGTTTTTTTTGGTATTGTTTGACTGTGTGTGACTGTGACTGTGTGTGTGTTGTGTAACAATATATTTGTGATCCCATAAAGATAATCAAAGTTAGTAAATCTAGTAGTTCAATGCTACTTGTTGTATAATGTCTATTACTACTTGTTTGTCTGTTACTGTGATGTTTGCAAAATCAGGAAGTGCTCTGTTTTGTAGATGTTGTGCTATTGTTTACAGCACACCCCTGCACACTGCATAAGGGATTATTAATATTATTCTTTCACACTAAAAATTGTCTATTTTAAATAGACCCTTTAAGAAAGATATCATATGTTTTTGTTTATGATCCCAATTCCCAATCCCAAATGCCATCCCACCCACTCTCAGGCAGATCTGTAGGGGTTAACCGAATATAACCAACCAGTTAACAATAACAATGTGTGTACTGCAGTGTCTAACTGTCTCTTTATGAGTGTGTGAGTGTGTCTGTGAGTGAGTGAGTGCCAGTTTGAAAAGTTTGTATGTATCTCATTCTCTATGAGTGTGTGCTGTGAGATGAGTGTATTAACTGCCTTTGAATGTTTTTGTTTGTATGTGATTGTGTGTCTGTCCCAGTGTCTAAGTGTCTATGAGTGTGAGTGTGACTGTGGCTGACTGGGTGGCTGTGGTGCCTTTGAATGTTTTTGTTTGTGTGTGTGTCCCACTGTGTCTCTAGTGTCTGAGTGTCTAGTGAGTGTGACTGTCAACTGTCTATGAGTGCACTATGCAGAGAGTGAGACTGAAGCCAAACCACTAGGGAAGGAAAAGCCTTGAGTAAACCTTGAGTAAATCTTTATTGGATCACAAATATAATGTACACTACAGACAGACAGTACAGCACACACAGCACACAGTGCCACACACAACAGCACAATACAAAAATAAAGCACACACACCTCAGGTGAGTGGCGTGCCACCCTTTCTTCACCATGATTTACTCCTTGATGTCTGTGTCCTTTTTTATGTATTGTTTGTTTGTGTGTGACTGCTGTGTACTGTTCAGTGACAGACTCAGTCACTGTTCAGTTGTGTGTAGTACTGCTTTAACAGTAACTAATAACTAACTAATTATATTTGTGATCCCATAAAGATAATATAATCATCAAGAAGAAACTGTAGTTATAGTAGTTCAGTTCAATGCTACTTGTTTTAAATGTCTCTCTCTCTAGTACTATTGTAAGTCTGTAACTGTGTGTAAACTAATTGTATATGTCACAATCACATGTGTGTTGTGTGCACACTCTGTGCTGTGTGTTGTGTTCCAGATTCTTCACGTGATGTTTGTTTGCCACAAATTGACAGTCATGAAGGCACAGTGGACTGCACCTGTAATTTTGTACCTATAAGGGATTTATGTTTTGTTTTCTGAGGACAATTTTCAGTTTCACACAAATAAGGTATTATGGTGGTAACTTAAGCTTAACCTATCTATTTGGGTTTTAATTTAATGTCTATATTATTATTACTAAGTAAGTAAAGAAATTAAATTAAAACCAACATAGTTACAAGTGTATAGTGTACTTTTACTAATATATAATATATACATTTAAATATTTTCTTTTACTGAAGAAGTACACTGTGAGCACTGCACTTTTTACACTACGTACTCTGTAACTACAGTTTGATGCCATAATATTGTTTCCAAACCAATACAACAATTGCCATTTAGTATT
The DNA here is from genome assembly GCF_027579735.1 of Bombina bombina. Taxonomy (NCBI): domain Eukaryota; kingdom Metazoa; phylum Chordata; class Amphibia; order Anura; family Bombinatoridae; genus Bombina; species Bombina bombina. Next base: position 285,457,840 of record NC_069503.1, on the reverse strand, counting down.
TACTGTTCTATAAACTGTTGTTGTCTGCTGTGTTCAGACTTTGCCACAGGAAGAGTGTCCTTTTTTGAGCTAATAAAATAAAAAAAGAGTTTATTTCAATACTTTGACTTCTTGAAAAAAAATTTCTGAAAAATTGAAAAATTGGGCAGAAATAGTGCAGTAATCGTGATGCATCGCGATGCATCGTAGAATCGAATCGTATCGAATCGTTACGATGATAATCGTAATCGAATCGAATCGTGAGACAGGTGAAGATGCGCAGCTCTAATATACAGTATCTATAGTAATAGATATATAGGTATTTACAGATATATATAGAAATATTTATTTAAAATAAAAATAACATTGTTCTGTATGTGAAGAACATTGGAATGTGAAATATTAAAAAATCCTGTTGGGTTAGTGCATGAGAAAGAAGTGTCAGGTTTTATTTCAGGTTTTATTTCTTAAGCGGGAGAAAAAAAATTCCATCCAAGGTTCTGAAGTTAGCACGTGTTGGGTTTCGCTCGCGCACAAAACATTTGACTTTTAAAAACATAAATTCTAGCGATGTATATGCTCTAGCATGCCACTTGTAATCTACCTCTTCATAGGTTACGGTGTGTAGATTGTGGCTCAGAGAAAATATGCATGGAATAAGTAGGTAGAGATCTTAATGTTTTTTATCTGGGAATCTCAACCTTATTTGTATGAGTAAATATTGATGAAACTCTGTGAAGTGAAATAACTCGTAAACTCTTGGCATAAATTAGGTATAGAGAGGAATATAATGTTCTCAGATTTGTGTAATATGTGATGATCTTCAATAAAGATAATTGTGAATATTTAGGATATAAGTAAGCACTTTTACCATTATATCACTTTTATCAATACTGTTTTTGTCTCTCTTCCACTCACTGTTTGCAGACTCATCACAAAGCCTTGTTTTAATTTAGATTTTTTTATCATTATATTCTTAATTTCTAAGATTATTTGATAGTGTCGCAAGCCACAAGTGTCTGTTTTAGGAGCTGATTTCTGATTGGTTCTGTTGGCTCATTTAAATCCTCAGATGTTCTCCAGTGGCTTTGTAAATGCTCAAATGTGTTGGCCAACCCACTGCAATTTATGCTGCAGTTCTGTCACAATCACTAGTCTCTAGCCCTAGGCTTTTGTTATAAAACAAATAACTTCCATTTAAGACCATCAGTGCTGAAAACAAAAGACTTCTAAAAAGTGTTGTGCAAGAAGTAGTTTCAGTTATAATGAGACTGCGTCATGAAATGGGTAAATAATAGCTGGCACTCAAAATGAGATACTAGGTTCAGTGATTTGAAATAATGAACCATAATAAAATAGCTTACAATACTGTTGCCCTTAAGGTCAACACATGTTTTTTTTTACATAGTTTATTTTAGATATTTGCTTATGCTGGAGCTCTTACAATATATTGCAAAAGAAGAAAACCAAATACTGAGGTATTTATTATAATGTATACTTCAATTACTCTGATAATTATCTCACAACATAGAAATAGACTTAAAGCTACATTGTCAAAAGAATTGAAAATATATGTCAAATAATAGGGCTTTTAGTCATTCATTGAAGGAACACTGGTATTACCTAACCATTGAATGTTTATTGAAATGCTATTTTTATAACTTCTAGACAGGTGGTTATTTATTAGCTATTGTTTTCTTCTTATGTACAAATTTATATGGAGCTTTTCATAGAATGTTAAACCAGCACTCCTTTCCCAATAAGGTATTGGTACAGAAATGCTTGCACTATTTAGCTATTTGATGTGACATGAAGCAATTCTAGAGCACATATTGGAAATTCTGGAAATGGGCACATTTTGGAATCACTGTGGGCACATTATTTAATGGCATTGGAGGGTTTAATTGTGCCCCCTGGACCTTTTAGTGGACAAGACTGATGTAGTTTAAAGCAGAGTCAAATAAATTGAAGCATCTTAACTATGAAGAATGAGCACCAGACTATTTCAGCAGGATGTTTGGGGAAAATAGCTCAACTTGTAGAGATAAATTACAGGAAAAACATGCAACCAATGTGCATTGCAATGTTTGTACTTTATTTAATCAAGAAATATTTGAACATTTTAATTAAGTTACACCTAGATTACGAATTTTGCGTTTGTGTTTTAACGCTGAAAAAACAGTCATCTCAGAGTTAAAACAGCACTGCAGCCATTACAAGTCTTGTGGGTATAGCTGTACCGCAAGCCTTTTAGCCTGTAATGCAACGTCAGTCCCGCACTTGTAAAAATTACGTTTTTCCATAGCGCTGCCATTACGAGTTTTGCAGTCAGGCTAAAAAGCATGCATTGCAGCCTATACCAACAAGATCCGTTTTGCAATCTAAAAGCAGTAGTTATGAGTTTTACTCTACAAAACTGTTACACAAAACTCATAACAAAACTGCTACAAAGTGCACTAAACACCTATAATCTACCTATTAACCCCTAAACCGAGGCCCTCTCGCATCGCAAACAATATATTAAATTGATTAACCCCTAATCTGCAGCTCCCGACATCACTGCCATTAAAAATAATTATTAACCCCTATTCCGCCGCTCCCCGACATCGTCACCACTATCATAAAGTTATTAACCCCTAAACTGCTGCCCTCCCTCATCAAAAAAACTTTTTAAATATGTTAGGGGGGTTTGTTTTCTTTTGTAGCAAAAGAGCTGTTAACTTTAGGGTAATGTCCTACAAAAGGCCCTTTTAAGAGCCCACAAAATACCCTTTTTTTAGGGCCCTTGGTAGTTTGGGGGCTGGGGGTTTGTATACTGTTAGGGGGTGTTTGGGTTTTTTTGTAGCAAAAGAGCTGTTAACTTTAGGGCAATGCCCTACAAAAGGCCCTTTTAAGGGCCCTTGGTACTTTATTCTAGATTAGTCTTTTTTATTTTGGGATGTTTTATTTATTTTTTTTATAAAGGGTATTAGAATAGGAATAATTTTTATTTTTTGGGATCATTTCGTTTTTTGTAATGGTAGTTTTTTTTATTTTTTGTAATGTTAGGTTTTAGTGAAAGGCAGCTTAGGTTTTATTTTACAGGTAACTTTGTATTTATTTTAACTAGGTAGTTAGTAAATAGTTAATAACTATTTACTAACTAGTCTACCTAGTTAAAATAAATACAAACTTAACTGTGAAATAAAAGTAAAACCTAAGCTAGCTACAATATAACTATTAGTTATATTGTAGCTAGCTTAGGTTTTATTTTACAGATGAGTTTGTATTTAGTTTTAAATAGGAATTATTTAGCTCTATTTTAATTGCATTAAAGTTAGGGGGTGTTATGGTTAGGTTTAGGGTTACGTTAGGGTTAGGTTTAGGGGTTAATATATAGTTTAATTTAGGTTGTTGGGATGTGGGGGGTTGGCGGTTTAGGGGTTAATTGGTTTATTTAGTGGTTGTCATGTGGGAGGCCAGAGGTTTAGGGGTTAATAGGTTTATTTAGTGGCAGCGATGTCGGGAGCGGCAGAATAGGGGTTAATAACTTTAACATAGTGGCGGTGATAACCGGAGCAGAAGATTAGGGGTTAATTGATTTATTTAGGTGGCAGCAATATCGGAAGCGGAAGATTAAGGGTTAATAACATTATGTAGGTGGCGGCGATGTCGGGGGCAGCAGATTAGGCGTGTTTAGATGTGGGATTTATGTTAGGGTGTTAGGTTTAAACATAACTTTTATTTTCCCCATAGACATCAATGGGGCTGTGTTACGGAGCTTTTCATTCCACGATCGCAGGTGTTAGGCTTTTTTTTCCCGCTCTCCCCATTGATGTCTAGGGGGGAAGCGTGCACGAGCACGTCAAAACAGCGCTTGATTTGTGTGCGGTATGGAGCTCAACGCAACCATATCGCACGCACAAGCTGGCTGTTTGAAAATTTGCAATGGCTGCGCTATAGGGGGTTAAATAACGCAACTTTTGTTGCGTTCGTTAATTTCCCTATAGTGCGTATAACTCGTAATCTAGCTGTAAGTGATGTAAAAATTTAGTTTATTAACCTCAAAATATACTGGAAGAATAAAGCTTTATATACAGTTTTTTGTTAGTTTTTTAAAACTTTAGTTATAAATCTCCTAAAGAAAAATAAATATTCACCTAGATTGCGAGTTTTGCGTTATGAGCTGTGCGGAGCTAACGAGCATTTTTTTCTCACCGCTCACTTACCTACAGCGCTGGTATTGCAGGTTTTCTAAACCCGGCGTTAAAAGGCAAGAAGTGAGCGTTGAGCAAAATTTTGCTCCTTACCGCACTCCAATACCAGCGCTGCTTAAGTCAGCGGTGAGCTGGTCGTACGTGCTTGTGCACGATTTCCTCATAGGAATCAACGGGGAGAGCCGGCTGAGAAAAAGTCTAACACCTGCAAAAAAGCAGCGTAAAGCTCAGTAACGCAGCCCCATTGATTCCTATGGGGAAATAAAAGTTATGTTTACACCTAACACCCTAACATGAACCCCGAGTCTAAACACCCCTAATCTTACACTTATTAACCCCTAATCTGCCGCCTCCGACATCGCCAACACCTGCATTATATTTATTAACCCCTAATCTGCCGTTCCGGACACCGCCGCCACCTACATTATACTTATGAACCCCTAATCTGCTGCCCCCAACATCGCTCACACCTACATTATATTTATTAACCCCTAATCTGCTGCCCCCAAAGTTGCCGCAACCTACCTACACTTATTAACCCCAAATCTGCCGCCCCCAACGTTGCCGCCACTATACTAAATGTATTAACCACTAAACCTAAGTCTAACCCTAACACCCCCTAATTTAAATATAATTACAATAAATCTAAATCAAAATTACTATCATTACCTAAATAATTCCTATTTAAAACTAAATACTTACCTGTAAAATAAACCCTAATAGTTACATTGTATCTATCTTAGGGTTTATTTTTATTTTACAGGCAAGTTTGTATTTATTTTAACTAGGTAGAATAGTTACTAAATAGTTATTAACTATTTAATAACTACCTAGCTAAAATAAATACAAATTGACCTGTAAAATAAAACCTAACCTAAGTTACAATAACACCTAACACTACACACAATTAAATAAATTAACTAAATTAACAACAATTAAATAAATTAAATTAGCTAAAGTACAAGAAAAAATAAACACTAAATTACAGAAAAAAATAAACAAATTACAAGATATTTAAACTAATTACATCTAATCTAATAGCCCTATCAAAATAAAAAAAGCCCCCCCAAAATAAAAAAAAACCCCTAGCCTAAACTAAACTATCAATAGCCCTTAAAAGGGCCTTTTTTGTGGGGCATTGCCCCAAAGTAATCAGCTCTTTTACCTGTAAAAAAAAAATACAAACAACCCCCCAACAGTAAAACCCACCACCCACACAACCAACCCACCAAATAAAATATTTATTTAATTATAGTGTAGTGTTAGGTGTTATTGTAGCTTAGGTTAGGTTTTATTTTACAGGTACTTTTGTATTTATTTTAGCTAGGTAGTAATTAAATAGTTAATAAATATTTAATAACTATTCTACCTAGTTAAAATAAATACAAACTTGTCTGTAAAATAAAAATAAACCCTAAGTTAGCTACAATGTAACTATTAGTTATATTGTAGCTAGCTTAGGGTTTATTTTACAGATAAGTATTTAGTTTTAAATAGGAATTATTTAGGTGATGATAGTAATTTTATTTAGATTTATTAAAATTATATTTAAGTTAGGGGGTGTTAGGGTTAGGGTTAGACTTAGGTTTAGGGGTTAATACATTTAGTATAGTGGTGGCGACGCTGGGGGCGGCAGATTAGGGGTTAATAAGTGTAGATAGGTGGCAGCGATGTTAGGGACGGCAGATTAGGGGTTAATATTATTTAACTAGTGTTTGCAAGGCGGGAGTGCGGCGGTTTAGGGGTTAATATGTTTATTCTAGTTGTGTCGATGTCCGGAGCGGCAGATTAGGGGTTACATTTTTTGTTTTAGTGTTTGCGATGCGGGAGGGCCTCAGTTTATGGGTTAATAGGTAGTTTATGGGTGTTAGTGTACTTTTTAGCACTTTAGTTATGAGTTTTATGTTACAGCGTTGTAGTGTAAAACTCATAATTACTGAGTTTAGAATGCGTTACGGATCTTGGAGGTAGAGGGTGTACCGCTCACTTTTTGGCCTCCCAGGACAGACTCATAATACCGGCACTATGGAAGTCCCATAGAAAAAAGGGTTTATGAAGTTGACGTAAGTCGTTTTGCGGTAAGGCCAAAAAAGTGTGCGGGGACCCTAAACCTGCAAGACTCGCAATAGCAGCGGGCGTAAAAAAGAAGCGTTAGACCTGGCTAACGCTGCTTTTTCAGCTTACCGCAAAACTCGTAATCTAGCCATATGTGTTTTAGATATAAGGTTTTTCATGAAAGTAGTATATAACCATAAATGTATTTAATTCCTAATAAGGGTTTTATTTTTTAAACAGTCTAAAGTCTGATTCTGGGCTAGATTACGCATCGGGTAGTACATGTATTACAAGTTGAAAGTAAATATTTTTTGCTCACGAACTAACCCGATGCATGCAAAGACCCGAAGTTACAATATCGCAACTGGGTTAACGTACTCTCCTGAAGGGGCCAACTTATCAAGCTCTGTACGGAGCTTAATGCCCCTGTTTCCGCTCGAGCCTTAAGGCTCGCCGGAAACAGAAGTTATGCTCTGAGGCCGCAGACAGAAATCAACCCAATCGAATACAATTGGGCTGATTGACACCCCCTGCTAGCGGCCAATAGCTTGTGAATCTGCAGGTGGCGGCACTGCAGCAGCAGTTCACAAGAACTGCTGGTGCAATGATAAATGCCGGCAGCAGACATGATACGCTAAATCGTATCATGTCCATTCGCACAATTATAAATCTACCCTATACGCTTCACTGGAGAGAGAAAAGTGGAAAAAACACCTAACACCCATACTTATGGCAGTATCCACTTGATCTTGTGTCCATTATTGATATGCTGATATACACATGACGTGCCCCTCTGTCTTTTGTTTCTTTCATAGCCATTTCTGGACAAATCTGTGAGGAGGAGAGCAGCCATCCATCTGGGATCCATTAATAGTTGGTTTACCTGGTCCTGTTGAACTTTGTATACAGATAATATTCCCATACATTTATTGGAACCTTTGTTGAGACTACCATTATCCGTGAACATTGGATCATATGGTTTGATTTACATGCTATATGTTATTTGAGCACATGTTTCACATATGTTTATATTATTGCTATTCATTTAATCTAATTTAAGCAACTTTAACAGATATATCTTTAGAGCGCCCCCTCATATCCTGTTTTGTATAACACCCATACTTGCATGCTAAACTGAATTGCCATAAGTCCCCATCTCTAATAACCCCTAAACTGCCACATAGTCCCCACTACACTATTACCAGTTACATAGCCCTCCGCAAAGTCCCCTATACTCTTTTAACCCCTAAATCGCCACTCCCCTCATCGTAAAATACCCCACTACTTTATTAACCCCTAAACCATTGTACCCCCACATTACCAAATGCCCCTTTATTCTATTAACCCCTAAATCGTCACAACACTTATCGCAATATACCCACTACCATCTAACCCCACTAACCTAACACCCCCTATGTTAACCCATAAAAAACTAACCTTAACTAAACAAAACTAACAGTAACTTTAAAAATAAAAAAACTAACCTTACCTGACAAAAAAATCATAACAGTACCTTATAATAAAAGTAAAAAATATATATAATATAAATAAATAATATAAATTATTATATTATTATAATATAAATATTATTTTTATTATCATATAAATATTTTTTTTTTATTTATAATATAAATAAAAAAACAATTATGCCTATTCTAAAAACCGATTTTAAAAAAAACACCCCAAAATAAAAAAAACTATACTAACACTAAATACAGCAATAGCCCGTATAAGAGCTTTTTGTATGGCATTGCCCTGAAGTGACTTAGCTCTTTTTCAATTAAAAAAAAAACCAACACCAATCTACAAGTAACCCCCCCCCCCCCCACAAAAAAATTCTATCTAAAAAGAACTTATTCTAAAAATTGCTCTGAAAGGGGCATTTGGCTAGCATTTAGCATTTTTTGCTGCCCAAAATAAAATAAAAAAAACCTAATCTAAAAAAAAACACCCCCAAAAAATCATAACACTGAACCCCAAAGATGTTACTCACCAAAGTGAATCTGGTGGGCGGCGCTCCATCTTCACCCTAGCGGTGCTCCATCTTCATCCCAGCGGCGCTCCTTCTTCATCACAGTAGTGGTCCATCTTCATCCTGGTGGCTGTCTTCTATATTCAACCTGGTGGCGGTCTTCTATCTTTATCCATTTTCTTATCTTCTGTCGCCGACGCCTGCGGTCACCAGCCACACACTGAATTTTTAATCTAAGGTACCACCTCTATATAAAGGTACCCTTGAATTTCTATTGGCTGATTTTTTAAATTTGAAATTACAATCAGACAATAGAAAAAGTTTTCGTTCTATTGGCTGATTTGAATTTTGAAAATCAGCCCATAGGAATGCAAAGGAACCCCTATATAAAGGGAGTACATCTCATTCAAAATTCAGTGTGCAGCTGGTGACCGCATGAAGAGAACAACAGCGATATAAGATAAGAAGATGGATGAAGATAGAAGACCGTTGCAGGGATAAAGATGGAGAGCCGCTGGGATGAAGATGGAGCACCCATATTCAACTTTGGTGAGTACCATCTTTGGGGTTTAGTGTTAGGATTTATTTGGGTTGGTTTTTTTAAATTTATTTTTTAGAGTATGTTTTTTAGATAGCCTTTTTTATGGGTTGGGTTACTTGTAGATTGGTGTTTTGGGGTTTATTAATTGAAAAATAGTTTGTCACTTTAAGCTATTTTATGGGCTATTGCTCTAGTTTAGTGTTAGTGAAGGCTTTTTATTTTGGGGTGGGTTAGTTGTTTTTTGTTTGTTTTTTAAGTGGGGTTTTAGAATAGGCTGTTTTTTATTTCCTGTAACAATAGTTTTTTGTTTTTTTTCAGGTAACGTGAGTTTTTTGTTTTTTAAGGTAAGGTCATTTTTTTCAGTTAAGCTTAGGTTTTATTATTTTTAAAGGTACTGTTAGGTTTTTCAGTTAAAGTTCAGTTTTTTACGGGGTAATATAGGGAGTGTTAGGTTAGGGGATTAGCTGGTTAGGGGGTTTAGATGTTAGTGGGTAATTTGAATTGGGATGTGGTGGTTTAGGGGTTAATAAAGTAGAGGGGTATTTTGCTATGTGGGGGTGTGGCGGTTTAGGGGTTAATAGAGTATTGGGGTATTTGGCAATATGGGGGTATGGCAGTTTAGTGGTTAATTTTGTAGCCCTAGTTTTAAAAATAAAGATATATGTACATAGACCAGCAATTATTTTTAATCAACATTAAAAAAAAGTTACAATGTCATGAAAGTGAACTATTTCAATTATATTTTCTACACATAATAAAAGGTGCATAACAAAGATTAAATTCTCCCATTTTTACAATATGTAAATACCACAAAGCAGTTGGTGGTACCACAAAACGTTATTTACTTTTTTCCTTTTTTTTATAGAATACAATGGGGCCCATTTATCAAGCTCCGAACGAAGCTTGTGGGCCCGTGTTTCTGGCGAGTCTTCAGACTCGCCAGAAACAGCAGTTATGAAGCAGCGGTCTAAAAACCGCTGCTCCATAAACCTGTCCGCCTGCTCTGGTGAGGCAGGAATCGCCGGAAATCAACCGATCGAGTACGATCGGGTTGATTGACACCTCCCTGCTGGCGGCAGGGGACGGCGTCAGCAGGGGACGGCGTTGCACCAGCAGCTCTTGTGAGCAGCTGGTGCAATGTTAAATGCGGAGAGCATATTGCTCTCCGCATTCTGCGAGGTCTTGCGGACCTGACCCGCACTGTCGGATCAGGTCTGCAAGACCTTTAATAAACAGGCCCCATTGTATCCATTGTTTTTACGTGTATACTAAAAAATGGTAAGAAATTGTGTGCATGAAGTATAAATTACAGTGAGGAGCTCTATGCCAATGGGCAGTAGTAACATCAGGAACTCACATATTTTAGCAATACACCAATACACAGCCTAAATCAACATTTCAAGCTTATAAAAACTAACTTGTGTTGCCAGTCAACCTCTTACTTAACGGGACACTGAACTCAATTTTTTTATTTCGTGATTTAGATAGAGCATGCAATTTTAAGCAACTTTCTAATTTACTCCTATTATCAATTTTTCTTTGTTCTCTTGCTATCTTTATTTGAAAAAGAAGTTTATTTGATAACAGGAGTAAATTAGAAAGATGCTTACAACTGCATGCTCTATCTGAATCACGAAAGAAAAAATTTGGGTTCAGTCTCGCTTTAAGGGGTACTTTCTAGTTAAATATGGCACAAAATATGTGGGTAATAATAAATATTTTATGGTGTACTACATAGTATGAATATCATCCATAAAATGTTAATGAATACTCTACATGTTCTTTTAAGTAAAAAACTGATTAAATGAATGTTGAGACTAGTATGAAATGCATGATTATGCACAATTGGTTTGCCAGTATATAAGCGTCAAGGTGCATTAAAACTGTTTATTCAGCACAGGAACTTAGCTTTTTCAAAAAACATTGAATATCTTCTATCATATAAAGCAAACAAAAAATGCCTTTCATGTATTTTTCTTTTACTAAATGTTTTAATATCTATTAAAGTAATGTTTTTGTTGTGGGGAAAGAGTTCACGGTAGTGAAAACCATAAACAGCAAAGATTCTAGGATATTTAAATGAGCATATTTTCCACTGTGTAGTATGATTAAGGGCTGCATCTAGCCAGAAATGTGACTTTGTATGGACTTGACACCCTAATAAAGAGACTTTTTGTACTTGTTTAATACAGTAGAGTTGTTGCATTTTGTTTTTTGGATTAGTCAAAATTAAAGATCCATGATACAGACAGACAGCACAATTTAAAAAAAAATCTTTCCAGTGTAATTTTATTATAAAATGTATCTCTTCTCCTTGGTATCATTTGTTCAAACGTAGTTTCTATCCATAAGAGGATACTGAGGTAGGCTCAGAAGTGTGCACATGTCTTGAATTGAGGATGCTGAAGTAGGCTCAGAAGTGTGCACTTTTCTTGAGCACTTTATAATATTGTAACAAACACTGGAGTCAATTTTAATCTAGTCGACAATATTTTTGGAAAAATATTGAGGGCTAGATTACAAGTGGAGTGCTATTTAACTGCGTTAGATGTAATCTTTTTGCACATGTTGGGTTGCGCTTGTCTTACAAGTTTAAAGTATAAAGTTATCGCTCGCACGCTAAACCGATGAGAGTAAAAAGCCGAAATTAGAAAATTGCACGCAATAACGTATTCCCCCATAGAAGTCAATGGAGCAAAAAAAGCTGATAAAAACCCTACTCGTGCTCAACCCTGATCACATATCTTAAGTGCGCTAACTCGACATGAAAATATTATTTCACATTGCAATGTTCTTCACATAGAAGAATATGTTCTATTTATTCATAAATACATATTTCTATATCTATCTGATGTTATTTTGCACAAATATATATTTATAAATATTTATATATACATGATTATAAATAAGTATAGATATATACAAATATATAGGAATATTTATTTATAAATACAAAGAACATATTCTGCTATGTGCAGAACATTGGAATGTGAAATATTTACAGTAAATACATAGTTAAAACCCTTATTAAATATGAATATTGCATACATATGATTTTTCAGGTTTTCATCTATTTAAAGAAACATGAAACCCCAAAAAATTATTCGTGATTTATTTAGAACATAGGATTTTAAACAACTTTCCAGTTTAATTCTATTATCAAATTTCCATCATTCTCTTGGTATCATTTGCTGAAGGAGAAGCAATGCGCTACTGGTTTCTAACTGAACACATGGTGAGCCAATGACAATCGGTATATAAATGCAGCCAACAATCAGCAGCTAGAACCTAGGTTATTTACTGCTTCTGAGCTTCCCTATACTAACCTTTCATCAAAGGCTAATAAGAGAAGGAAGCAAATTAAATAATAGAAGTAAATTGGAAAGTTGTTTAAAATTATATGCTCTGTCTAAATCGTGAACGTCTAATTATGAGTTTAATGTCCCTTTAACTACAAAGGGCTCCTATGCACTTGAACATATATGTCTAAACGTGTGTACATATGCATGTATGTGTTTATATGTCTATAAATACATTTATACACATATAAATACATATGTACATATATATAGACATATATAGATAAATATATATATACTGTATGTATATATATATATATATATATATATATATATATATATATATATATATATATATATATATATATATATATATATATATATAAAGACAGAAGATAAATGAACCAGTAGAAAGAATCCACTGAATCACTCCTAGGCGCTCACTGTCAAATAAAAGCTATGCCACAAGGTATATACTCTATACCCAGCACCTCATAAAAAATTCCAGCAAGATGTATCCAGCTGCCAAACCCCAAATGGCAGAGGAGACCTATCACTCCTCAATAAAGAAACATAAATAGAAAGAGGCAGGGTGGCGCAGAAAACTCAAACTAGAAAATACAATAAATAAAATACAATACAGTTTACAGTAAAATATTATAGCAATATATAGTAAAATAAAATAATAGAATGTGATACAAATGTCTATTAGCTGTAAAAAATCCTGAACGATCAGAAGTAATCAGGAGCACATCAAATATGGAGAGCAAAGTCTTCAGGCGTTAGTCCCCTATTAGATGTACACTTACTTGAATGAACCTCAATCACATGAGGTAAGAATGTAGCACTTTCATAATAGAGTAAGGCACTTCCTGTAGAAAAGATAGAACGATCAACTGGATCTCCCAGAGTGTAGACTTCTGTATCTTGGAATATGGATAGTAGAATCCTCCAAATGTCCTCGTGCTCTCTTTAGTAAGTAGTAACTTCCAATCCCAGTATAGGTGTCATATAAAGAGAACCAGAAAAGCAAACATAGTGTAAAACTGCTTTAATAGAACATAAATGACACACAATAGGGTACACTCACATAAAAAACCTCAACTAATGAGGTATGAAGAGAGCATATAGACGTAATAAAGCTGCAGCCCAAGAATCCAATATGTATCCGCAGTGGGAATCTTAATTCAAAGGCAAATGTAGGCTCCACAGTAACAGAAGTATCGAACAGTTCATACAACAGGTCATGTACCTTCCTTAAAATGTCTTACGCGTTTCGAAGGGTCAAATAAATTAGATTCCCTTCTTCATCAGAGATACGGACTATTACAGGACTCACCTATAAATATATATATATATACAGTATATATATACATCTTTAGAGATGTATATGTGTGTGTCTCTATGTTAAAACACTTTGCCTGCTTTTTTTTTTCTAACACCTGAGACCTCATATCTTTGAGCCTTTATAACTTTATTTTTTTTATACAATATTTTTTTTTTCATTATATGGTGTTATAATGAGTGTAACTTTACTTTGTAATGTATTTTTTATGTGTTTTGTGACACTTTTTTGTTTCATGAAACAGTTAACCAGAACTCTGAGATCACTCTAACCCGACAAGCGATAACTTCAATTGCGCTCAAGCGATCTTGTTTACTTTCAACTTGTAACACAAACGGAAAACCCGACACGCTCATGATAAACCCCTTATTACTCACTCATAACTGTTAAGGCGCCACTTGTAATATGGCCCTGAATCAGATATCGGAAAAGTTACCTATGTGATTTATGGACAGAATCGACTTCAGTGATCACAATCCCCCTAAACACAGGTTGTCTACTAAATACTGACAGCAAAATAGACACATTGATTTCAACAGCCAAAGGCACTTGATAAATGCTTAACACCCACATACTGAACAATAACACTCATCAAATTATCTATAACAATTTCAGCCTTCTGCCAATGTTTAGACCCAAGAAAATAAGATAGTGCTATAATGCCAAAACATTTTTTGGCTGATCCCATTTTTTCTATATTAAGCAACAATTTCAGAAAGATTGGAAACAAGACCATTGTTGCAAGCACTGCTACCATATAGTGCACACTCATGAGACTACCTCAGTATGCTCTAATTGTAATAGGCTTCATTTTAACAAAGAATACCAAGAGAAAGAGATACATTTGATAACAGATATAAATTGAAACTTTTTTTTTGTTCTGTAACTGAATCATGAAAGTTTAATTTTTTCTTCCATGCCTCTTTAAGGGTAGTGCAGTATAATCCTGTGTAGATGGTGTTTGAGAGAAATAGAATGTTAACATAGAATTTTTACAAAAGACAGCACATTAGAATTGTTTTGATAATTTTTGCATTGCAGGTTGCAAAAAGATTTAAAAAAAATGTAAGTTAGAAAATGTCAAAAGAGTGTAAATGCAAATTTGTTTACATTTGTGAAGGAGATTTTCTAGCTTTGCTATTTGATTAGTAAATCCTTTTGTGGTTGTTTTTCTCCAGTGGATAAATAATTTTACAGCTCTGGCAAAATAAAAACTGAATTTACATACAGATAATCACATACAGCTCTTATTATGTATTTGTTTTCTTCACTTGCTTTAGTAGAGATTTGCTGTTTAGATATTCTGTATTTGAAGACACCTTCTGATCTACAAAGACTGTTTCCACTACACACTTATAACTCTACTATTAATTCTAAAGATTATGCTATTCACAAAAACCAAAAAAACTTATCTACCACTTGGAGAGCATAGTCTTTTTTTTTCTGATCATCCTGTCCTTATTTTGTTAGGTCAGCCAACTTCTTATTAAGTTTTAAAGGGGCGTTGAAGGCAATATCAATGACTGTACTATACTTTATACAATAGAAATATTAAACTAATATGTATGTGCCTAAAACAAGTAGGAATTGTTTAGTAGTTTTATCTTTTAATCAATGCAATATTTTTTTATGGGCATTTACTTCCAAATTAAGTAGTTGCTCATGAAAAGTAGTAAAAAGAAATCACTTCCAACACTTTCTTGTTGCTAAATATAAAACATACAAATCTTAAACATTGTAAATTTGACTAGGCAATAATCATCATAACCTATCATTTTATAGTTATTGGTAGATTAATGACCGTGAGTACCTTCCAATGTAAGAATAATAACAATCTCCATTTTCCATTGTTTCTCTGCACTAAAAAAATGCTGCTATACTTATCATATAGGAAAGTCTGATCTTAAATTACGCTACTTATCAACAAATTTATGGTCCTACATTTAACTTATAACATTTGAAAGCTAAAGGGACTAGATAAAATCCCAAACTGGCCTTTCACCTTTTTTACTGAGTATCTCAAAATGTTTTCAAATGTAACATTGGTTTTTATCAGTCAGCACCATATTGGATGAACGTTTGAAACAATGGTCTAGATTCATTGAGACTCTTTCCATCTCTCATTTATAGTTCCCTAGTTGGTGTTCCTTAAATTTACATATTTAACTGTATTCATTGGCCAAATACACAATATATCGCACAGCAAACTATTACTGTTAGAAAGGCAACAAAAATCACAAGTGTGACATCTAGAGAGGCAATTTGGCAAACGCTTTGTTAAAATGCCTTACATACCGCTAGATTTAGAGTTCTGCGTTAGCCGGCAAAACCAGCGTTAGGGGCTCCTAACGCTGGTTTTGGCCGCCCGCTGGTATTTAGAGTCAGTCAGGAAAGGGTCTAACGCTCACTTTGCAGCCGCGACTTTTCCATACCGCAGATCCCCCTACGCCATTTGCGTATCCTATCTTTTCAGTGGGATCTTTCTAACGCCGGTATTTAGAGTCTAGGCTGAAGTGAGCATTAGAACTCTAACGACAAGACTCCAGCCGCAGCAAAAAGCCAGGAGTTAAGAGCTTTCTGGACTAACGCCGGTTCATATAGCATAAAGGGGTAAATAATCATATAAATCAAGCAACATAAGTTAAGTAAGGGTGCGAGTGGGATGATGCAATAACAGAGGCACTTTCCAACTTAAAGTTAATAACTTTGAATGTGGTTTCTACTGCAGATGGAGTGTTGTAGTGTGAAGTAAATATATGCCTGGTTTTAATCTTTTTTCATTCCTTTGAGGGTCTTGGAAAAAACAAAGTGGTTCAAAGAGAGAGATTTGGTAAAGCAAAAGCAAGGACCAGATGCCAAAAGCAAGGACCAGATGCCAAAAGATGACAACAAAGAACTTCAGTGAACCATTATAACTTTTGTTTTACAGGCACAATTCACACTTTATTAATAAAGATTTTACTACACGCATACCCATCTAGTGTACCCACACTCACACACTCATACATTAACTTTTCCCAATGTTAAAGACCATTGTATAAATGTTGCTAGCATAGGATTTTGTGTTTCTATGTATAATTTTAAATTAATTTTTCTAATGAATTGTATAAAGTTAGATTAGGAATTGACAGTCCTAGGAAAGTACAGAAGAGCTCATATCGCCGAGGGAATGATTCCGAAGGGATGGTGGGAGAATTTTTCCTGTAAGGTTTTCACTCCCACTGTGTTCTTCTGTACTAGTGGGTATAACTAGAAAATGTGGCAACATAGGAGAAGAAAAAGTGAGGGAATGTGGTGACATTTTATCACTGGAATATTCACCTAGCTGTTATTAAAATCCCTTCCCCCAGGTACACCTTTCTCTCTGAACTAAAGACACTCCCAATGGTCTTTTTGAGTGGCATTTGATAAGCTACACCCTTTTGAATTGGGGTATAAAATACTGTAACGCCAGAACCTCTGTCTCTTTTTTATCCTGCTCCTGCTAAAAGATGAATGATGTTGGACACAGAGAATCTGGTATTTCTGGGATAATATTCTGTGTAGCAGTATTGCACAAATTGGGGTTTTAGTAGAGTTGCCCTGTATTAATTTATTAATTAAATTTTGGACTGTTTATCTGTAAAGATTTATATATATATATATATATATATATATATATATATATATATATATATATATATATATATATATATACCTGTAAATATTTATCTTATTATTAACATATATTGATTCCTAAATAAATTGTTTGGCAAATAATGGAGACCCTCTCATAGAGTTTATTTCACAATTTATCTGTGTTGGTTTTAGTGGTTTTACCATAGATATTTCGTATATTATATTTAGTAGAAAGTAAAGATATTTTAATTAATAAATAACCACATGGAGGACCTCTTCTTGCCGGATAGGATGAAGACTTCGGACCCTCTGGAGGACCTCTTCTTGCAGGATTGGATGAAGACTTCGGACCCTCTTCTGGACGGATCGGTGATACCCGGCTGGGTGAATACAAGGTAGGGAGATCTTCAGGGGCTTAGTGTTAGGTTTTTTAAGGGGGGTTTGGGTGGGTTAGATTAGGGGTATGTGGGTGGTGGGTTGTAATGTTGAGGGGATATTGTATGGGTTTTTTTCAGGCAAAAGAGCTGATTTCTTTGGGGCATGCCCCGCAAAAGGCCCTTTTAAGGGCTGGTAACGTAATAAAACTTTTTATTTTAGATTAGGGTAGGGCATTTTTTTATTTTGGGGGGCTTTGTTATTTTTTTAGGGGGCTTAGAGTAGGTGTAATTAGTTTAAAATACTTGTAATCTTTTTTTATTTTTTGTAATTTAGTGTTTGTTTTTGTAATTTAGTTTAGTTGATTTAATTGTAGGTAATTGTAGGTAGTTTATTTAATTAATTTATTGATAGTGTAGTGTTAGGTTTAATTGTAACTTAGGTTAGGATTTATTTTAATGTAATTTGGTAATTATTTTAACTAGGTAGCTATTAAATAGTTAATAACTATTTAATAGCTATTGTACCTAGTTAAAATAAATACAAAGTTGCCTGTAAAATAAATATAAATCCTAAAATAGCTACAATATAATTATTCGTTATATTGTAGCTATGTTAGGGTTTATTTTACAGGTAAGTATTTAGCTTTAAATAGGATTAATTTATTTAATAAGAAATAATTTATTTTGTTAGATTTAAATTATATTTAACTTAGGGGGGTGTTAGGGTTAGGGTTAGACTTAGCTTTAGGGGTTAATACATTTATTATAGTAGCGGTGAGGTCCGGTCGGCAGATTAGGGGTTAATACTTGAAGTTAGGTGTCGGCGATGTTAGTGAGGGCAGATTAGGGGTTAATAATATATATTATAGTGTTTGTGAGGCGGGTGTGCGGCGGTTTCGGGGTTAATACATTTATTATAGTAGCGGCGAGGTCTGGTCGGCAGATAAGGGGTTAATAAGTGAAGGTAAGGTAGCAGCGACGTTGGGGGGGGGCAGATTAGGGGTTAATAAATATAATGTAGGTGTCAGCGACGTTGGGGCAGCAGATTAGCAGTTAATAATAATAAGCAGGGGTCAGCGATAGCGGGGGCGGCAGATTAGGGGTTAATAAGTGTAAAGTTAGGGGTGTTTAGACTCGGGGTACATGTTAGGGTGTTAGGTGCAGACTTAGGAAGTGTTTCCCCATAGGAAACAATGGGGCTGCATTAGGAGCTGAACGCTGCTTTTTTGCAGGTGTTAGGGTTTTTTTCAGCTCAAACTGCCCCATTGTTTCCTATGGGGGAATCGTGCACAAGCACATTTTTCAAGCTGGCCGCTACCGTAAGCAACGCTGGTATTGAGAGTTGAAGTGGCGTCAAATTATGCTCTACTCTCCCTTTTTGGAGCCTAACGCAGCCCTTCAGAGAACTCTCAATACCAGCGTTATTTAATCGGTGCGGGAAAAAAAAACACGCGTAGCTAACGCACCTCTTTGGCCGCAAAACTCTAAATCTAGCCGTATATTAATCCTATTTAAAACTAAATACTTACCTATAAAATAAACCCTAATATAGCTACAATATAACTAATAATAATATTGTAACTATTTTAGGATTTATTTTTATTTTAAAGGCAAATTTAAATTTATTTTAACTAGGTACAATAGCTATTAAATAGTTATTAACTATTTAATAGTTACCTAGATAAAATTAAGACAAATTTACCTGTAAAATAAAAAGTAACCTAAGTTAAAATTACACCTAACACTACACTATCATTAAATAAATTATTCCTATTTAAAACTAAATACTTACCTGTAAAATAAACCCTAAGATAGCTACAATGTAATTAATAATTACATTGTAGCTATTTTAGGATTTATATTTATTTTACAGGTAACTTTGTATTTATGTTAACTAGGTACAATAGTTATTAAATAGTTATTAACTATTTAATAACTACCTAGCTAAAAGAAATAAAAAATTACCTGTAAAATAAATCCTAACCTAATTTACAATTAAACCTAACACTACACTATCATTAAATTAATTAAATAAATTACTATCCAATACCTACAATTAAATACAATTAAATAAACTAAACTAAATTGCAAAAAAAAAACCACTAAATTACAGAAAATAAAAAAATATTACAAGAATTTTAAACTAATTACACCTAATCTAAGCCCCCTAATAAAATATAAAATTAAAAAAAAACAAATTTTGTAGCGATCTCACCAAAAATGAGCAAGGAGAGAAGGTATGTAGTAAAAAAACGATCCTTTATTTCATCTATTTAAAACCAGCATAAAGGCACAGCACAGCACAAGACACAGCTGACGCGTTTCCTGCCTCAGAGGCAGTTCATCAGAGCTAACAAACAAACGTCACTCACAGCTGTTAAATAATCAAGGTAAGAGGTATTTCAACTAATTGCAACTCGTTCAACACCTTTTCAGGTTTAACACATTCAGTACCTCCATTGCAATAATCACTATACTTAATACAAAAATATATACAATCTTCTAACAACTATTCAGAAAGAAAATAGAAATAATGCAAACAATTTTTTCATACAGTATAAATTTAAATGATGATGGGAAACGAAATACACAGAGGCTGCACATATTTCATATGAATGCAATATAAAAGTCAAATGCCATATAATAATTAATAGCTGTCCAGTCCCTGCATATTTAATCCAAACACCATAACACATTTTAACAGATAACATTATACTATATGGAATATCCGTTATTGTATAATCACATGTGTCACATAGACACTTAGCAAATATCCAAAAATGCAAAATCTAGAAGAAGGAATATAGACACATCAAATTTAATTTATATGTAAATAATATATGATCTAACATAGACTGGAATAATTATATCTAGTTCCTATCTATAAACAATTTGACATCGCTAATCTTGTTCATACCATTAGGGGATCCAGTTCTTAATGTATAGATCCAAAACACTTCTTTTTTACTTAAAGCTTGATAACTGTCTCCTCCACGTATTCCCAAGGAAACATGTTCTATTCCTTGGAAACTAAAATAGCCTAAACTACTATCATGGAGTGCAAACTGTTTAGCCACTGGTGTCTTAGGTATTTCTGCCTCTATTGATAGTATATGTTCCCTTATCCTGTCTTTTAGTAATCTCGAAGTGAGTCCTACATATTGAAAATTACAATATAGACAAGTGATAAGGTAAACAACATATGTAGAGTTACAATCAATACAATCCCTGATTTTAAATAATTTACCTGTTTTTGTTGAAATAAAACTGTCACCTGTTTTAACAAATTCACAGCATTTACAAGGCCTGCCCCCACATCTATAGAAACCAGCTTTTCTGGATAGCCAATTTTTATTTGTATTCATCTCATTTTGATTTCTTTTGGAACTAAAATTCTTCATTATCTTTTTACCAATAGTTTCAGATCTCCTAGAGACAAAATTACACATGGCAGAAATAGATTGTAAATCTTTGTCATTCTCTAATATCGGCAACCTTTTTCTTATAATGTTGCAAATGTCATTGTACTGTTTACTGAATTTTGTAACAAAGTTTATTCCCCTATTATCTGAACTTTTTTTGATATTATCTTTCAACAGATTATCCCTATTATAATGGGAGACTTGTCCAGATATTTTCTTTAGGTCACAAGGCTTATAACCTCTATCTGTAAGTTGTGATGTTAGATCATTAGCATGTTTCCAATAATTGTCAAGATTAGTATAATTGCGTCTTAGCCTTATATATTGACCTTTGGGTATGCCCTTTTTTTAGATGTGATGGATGTAATGAGTCTGCTCTCAGTATAGTGTTGCCTGTTATATATTTTCTGTAAACCTCAGTGGTTACTTTATCTTCAGAATGACAAATCAGTACATCTAAGTATGGTATATTGTTTTCTGAGGCCTCAGATGTAAATATTAAGTTTCCCATATTATTGTTCAAATAATCAAGAAATTTTTCTAAAACTTGGTTAGAGCCATCCCACACTATCAAGATATCATCAATGTATCTAGTGTACATTTTAATGTTATCTCTAAACTCATTCTGGTTATTAAATATTGTCTCAGTTTCAAAATTTGCAAGGTAAAGATTCGCATACGATGGGGCAAATTTTGCCCCCATCGCAGTGCCTCTTAATTGTAAAAAGAATTCTCCATTGAAGATAAAAAAATTATGTTCCAATAAGAAAGAGATGGCTTGTAGAATGAAATTAATTAGATTGATGTCATATTCTGAATATTTTTCTAGCATTTTCTTGACTGCACCAATCCCTAACTCATGAGGAATACATGAGTATAGGGATATAGCATCGATGGTTACAAATTTGTAACCATCTCTCCATGTGAAGTTTTGTAATAGTCTTAACAGATGTTTAGTGTCTCTAAGAAAACCTGGTAAAGATTGTACAACTTGCTGAAGTTGTGCATCAACCCATTGTCCCAATCTTTCCCCCAGGGAGCCAATAGCAGAGATAATTGGCCTCCCTGGGGTATTTTCCAAGGATTTATGGATTTTTGGTAGGATCTTAAATACCGGGACTCTGGGTGCATCTACATAAATGAACTCTCCTGTTTTGACAGTCAATATAGACTCCTCTAATCCTATGTCTAGTAGATGTTTTAACTCTCTCTGATATTTAATTGCAGGATTAAACGTTAATTTCTTGTATGTATGTATATCATTTAGTTGTCTATAAACCTCAGTTAAATATTGATCTTTATTGAGTATCACTATTGAACCACCCTTATCTGAATTGACAATGACAACTACCAGATTGGGATTATTTTTTTAGAGTGTATAAGTGCAATTATCTCTTTTTTATTCAGATTGTTATATGAATGTGTTTCCTTCTGATTCTTTATATTAATTTCTTCAGATAAAGTTATTAAATCTTGTTCTAATATAGAGTGAAACACTTCTATAACATCATTGTGAGCATTTATTGGGTAAAAAGCATGCTTTTTAGGCTCTTTAATTTGTTGTTGTCTACCTGTGCCTTCTAACAATGCATTTTCCCTTTGCAGATCACATAAAGAGACAATGTCACATAATGTCCCAAAATCACACATGATTTTACCTTACAAATTTTGAAACTGAGACAATATTTAATGACCAGAATGAGTTTAGAGATAACATTAAAATGTACACTAGATACATTGATGATATCTTGATAGTGTGGGATGGCTCTAGCCAAGCTTTAGAAAGATTTCTTGATTATTTGAACAATAATATAATATTATTATTATTATTATTAATAATATTTACATCTGAGGCCTCAGAAAACAATATACCATACTTAGATGTACTGATTTGTCATTCTGAAGATAAAGTAACCACTGAGGTTTACAGAAAAGATATAACAGGCAACACTATACTGAGAGCAGACTCATTACATCCATCACATCCCAAAGGTCAATATATAAGGCTAAGACGCAATTTTACTAATCTTGAAAATTATTGGAAACATGCTAATGATCTAACATCATGACTTACAGATAGAGGTTATAAGCCTTGTGACCTAAAGAAAATATCTGAACAAGTCTCCCATTATAATAGGGATAATCTGTTGAAAGATAATATCAAAAAAAGTTCAGATAATAGGGGTATAAACTTTGTTACAAAATTCAGTAAACAGTACAATGACATTTGCAACATTATAAGAAAAAGGTTGCCGATATTAGAGAATGACAAAGATTTACAATCTATTTCTGCCATGTGTAATTTTGTCTCTAGGAGATCTGAAACTATTGGTGAAAAGATAATGAAGAATTTTAGTTCCAAAAGAAATCAAAATGAGATGAATACAAATAAAAATGGGCTATCCAAAAAAGCTGGTTTCTATAGATGTGGGGGCAGGCCTTGTAAATGCTGTGAATTTGCTAAAATAGGTGACAGTTTTATTTCAACAAACACAGGTAAATCATTTAAAATCAGGGATTGTATTGATTGTAACTCTACATATGTTGTTTACCTTATCACTTGTCTATATTGTAATTTTCATTATGTAGGACTCACTTCGAGATTACTAAAAGACAGGATAAGGGAACATATACTATCAGTAGAGGCAGAAATACCTAAGACACCAGTGGCTAAACACTTTGCACTCCATGATAGTAGTTTAGGCTATTTTAGTTTCCAAGGAATAGAACATGTTTCCTTGGGAATACGTGGAGGAGACAGTTATCAAGCTTTAAGTAAAAAAGAAGTGTTTTGGATCTATACATTAAGAACTGGATCCCCTAATGGTATGAACAAGATTAGCAATGTCAAATTGTTTATAGATAGGAACTAGATATAATTATTCCAGTCTATGTTAGATCATATATTATTTACATATAAATTAAATTTGATGTGTCTATATTCCTTCTTCTAGATTTTGCATTTTTGGATATTTGCTAAGTGTCTATGTGACACATGTGATTATACAATAACGAATATTCCATATAGTACAATGTTATCTGTTAAAATGTGTTATGGTGTTTGGATTAAATATGCAGGGACTGGACAGCTATTAATTATTATATGGCATTTGACTTTTATATTGCATTCATATGAAATATGTGCAGCCTCTGTGTATTTCGTTTCCCATCATCATTTAAATTTATACTGTATGAAAAAATTGTTTGCATTATTTCTATTTTCTTTCTGAATATTTTACATTTTAAATGAGTGTTCTTAATAGTTGTTAGAAGATTGTATATATTTTTGTATTAAGTATAGTGATTATTGCAATGGAGGTACTGAATGTGTTAAACCTGAAAAGGTGTTGAACGAGTGGCAATTGGTTGAAATACCTCTTACCTTGATTATTTAACAGCTGTGAGTGACGTTTGTTTGTTAGCTCTGATGAACTGCCTCTGAGGCAGGAAATGCGTCAGCTGTGTCTTGTGCTGTGCCTTTATGCTGGTTTTAAATAGATGAAATAAAGGATCGTTTTTTTACTACATACCTTCTCTCCTTGCTCATTTTCGGTGAGATCGCTACAAAATTTGGTGCTATTATCGTTGCTGTGTTACTACGGGGGTGTGGAGGATCCCTGGGATCTCACTGGTCAGCTGTGCCGGGTGACGTATTGCCGGCATAAGAACGAGGCTTCTCACATCACGCCGTACTCAGAGAAAGAGTGAGTACCTGTCACAATAGGAGGATTTCACGATGGCATCAATTTGACTCCTTAGATATCGCTTGAAGAGGGGTAAGCCTTGTTTCCTTATTATGTGTTTTACCATGGGTAACTGGAAAATTTGAACTTTCGTAATAGCCAGAGTTTAACCGCACTAGTGGGACTCCAGAGTGAGTAGTAAACTCGTGGCTTTGGATAAACAAGTTACATTCACACACAGAGTTATAAAACTGCATTGGATTGTATTTGTTAAAATAAAAAAATAATAAAAGTCCCTACCCTATTCTACATTACAAAGTAATCAGCTCTTTTACCAGCCCTTAAAAGGGTTTTTTGTGGGGCATGCCCCAAAGTAATCAGCTCTTTTGCCTGTTAAAAAAAATACAACCCCCCCAACATTAAAACCCACCACCCACATACCCCTACTCTAACCCACCCAAACCTTCCTTAAATAAACCTAACGTTACCCCCCGGAAGATCTCCCTACCTTGAGTCGTGTTCACCCAGCCGGGCCTAAGTCATCATCCAAGGGGCGCTGAAGAGGTCTTCCATCCGATAGAAGTCTTCATCCAAGGGGCGCTGAAGAAGTCTTCCATCCAATAGAAGTCTTCATCCAAGGGGCGCTGAAGAGGTCTTCCATCCGATTGAAGTCTTCATCCAGGCGGCGTCTTCAATCTTCATCCATCCGGAGCAGAGTGGAGCCATCTTCAAACGAGCCGACGCAGAGCCATCCTCTTCAACCGACGACTACCCGACGAATGAATATTCCTTTAAGTGACGTCATCCAAGATGGCATCCCTCGAATTCCGATTGGCTGATAGGATTCTATCAGCCAATCGGAATTAAGGTAGGAAAAATCTGATTGGCTGATTAAATCAGCCAATCAGATTCAAGTTCAATCCAATTGGCTGATCCAATCAGCCAATCAGATTGAGCTTGCATTCTATTGGCTGTTCCGATCAGCCAATAGAATGCGAGCTCAATCTGATTGGCTGATTGGAGCATTTAATCGGATTGAACTTGAATCTGATTGGCTGATTTAATCAGCCAATCAGATTTTTCCTACCTTAATTCCGATTGGCTGATAGAATCCTATCAGCCAATCGGAATTCGAGGGATGCCATCTTGGATGACGTCACTTAAAGGAATATTCATTTGTCGGGTAGTCATCGGTTGAAGAGGATGGCTCTGCGTCGGCACGTTTGAAGATGGCTCCGCTCCGGATGGATGAAGATTGAAAACACCACCTGGATGAAGACTTCTATCGATTAGGTGTAATTAGTTTAAAATTCTTGTAATATTTTTTTATTTTCTGTAATTTAAAGGGTTTTTTTGTAATTTAGTTTAGTTTATTTAATTGTATTTAATTGTAGGTATTGGCTAGTAATTTATTTAATTAATTTAATGATAGTGTAGTGTTAGGTTTAATTGTAACTTAGGTTAGGATTTATTTTGCAGGTAATTTTTTATTTCTTTTAGCTAGGTAGTTATTAAATAGTTAATAACTATTTAATAACTATTGTACCTTGTTAAAATAAATACAAAGTTACCTGTAAAATAAATATAAATCCTAAAATAGCTATAATGTAATTATTAATTACATTATAGCTATCTTAGGGTTTATTGTACAGGTATTTAGTTTTAAATAGGAATAATTTATTTAATGATAGTGTAGTGTTAGGTGTAATTGTAACTTAGGTTACTTTTTATTTTACAGGTAAATTTGTCTTTATTTTATCTAGGTAGCTATTAAATAGTTAATAACTATTTAATAGCTATTGTACCTAGTTAAAATAAATTTAAATTTGCCTGTAAAATAAAAATAAATCCTAAAATAGCTACAATATAATTATTAGTTATATTGTAGCTATATTAGGGTTTATTTTACAGGTAAGTATTTAGTTTTAAATAGGATTAATTTAGTTAATAAGAGTAATTTTTATTTAGATTTATTAAAATAATATTTAAGTTAGGGGGGTGTTAGGGTTAGTGTTAGACTTAGGTTTAGGGGTTAATTAGTTTAATATAGATGGCGGCGGTATAGGGGGGCAGGTTAGGGGTTAATAAATTTATTATAGGTGGCGACGGTGTAGGGGGGGCAGATTAGGGGTTAATAACTTTAATATAGGTGGCAGCGGGGTTCGGGAGTGGCGGTTTAGGGGTTAAACAATTTATTTAGTTGTGGCAGGGTACGGGATCGGCAGGATAGGGGTTAATAAATGTATTATAGGTGGCAGCGTTATAGGGGGGGCAGGATAGGGGTTAATAGGTATTATGTAGGTGGCGGAGGGGTCCGGGAGCGGCGGTTTAGTGGTTAATATATTTATTATAGTTGCAGCGGGGTCTAGGAGCGACAGTTTAGGGGTTAATAACTTTATTTAGTTGCGGGGGCTCCAGGGGCGGCGATATAGGGGGTAGAACAGTATAGTATAGTGTGGGTGCTTAGTGACAGCTTATCAATAAAGCTGTAGAAAAGAGCAGCGAGAACGGATGAGTGATAACTATCACAGTCCGCTGCTCATCGCCCCGTACTTGGTGCGCGGCTTTTTGACAGATTTATTGATAACTTTGGCGAGCGTATTCAGGTTTGCGACGGCGATGTGAGGCGAGCTTAGGCGAGCGTATTGGGGCCGGCAAAGGCAGGTACGTACGGAGCTTGATAACTAGAGGTCTTAGTATTTTATAACAGTTGTGATTTGGTCTATGAAGAAAATGTATCATGCTTTGTATATTTGGGTAAAAAAGGGACAACATAGCTGGTAGTAAACCTCAAGTTTGAAAAGGCAATAATGCACTATATGATAAGACAATTCAAATATATAATAAGATAATATAATACACTTGAAATTCACAAAAATGTTAATAATTAAAATATAGATAAGAAAGTCCCACATTTCAGAGCTAGTGTCCAATCAATGAGACATTCTAAATCTCTGAGAGCATAAAGGGACTCCTAGTTAAGTCTAAAACACTATACTACTTCTCTATATGTTATAGGGGCAGAATTATCAAGCTCCGAATGGAGCTTGATGCCCCTTGTTGAATGAAGGCTCACAGGACCGCTACTCCATAACTTGTCCACCTGCTCTGAGGCGGCGGACAAAAATCAACCTGAACGAATACGATCTGGTTGATTGACACCCCCTGCTAGCCACAGGGGGCGGTATTGCACAAGTAGTTCTGGTAAACTGCTGGTGCAATGATAAATGCCGATATGCTGTCGGCATTTATCATTGCACCAGCAGACATGATATGTGCAGCGGACATGATACGCTATATCGTATCATGTCCGCTCGCACTTACATAAATATGCCCCATAGTATTTAAACCCGTTATTATCTTAAAATACAAGGATCTCTCCAGATGTTCTTCTGTGACAGGTAGCAGTCCCCTTTGCCCTCATGTGGGGGGCAGCAGAAAATAGCCAACGTTGTCCATCTCATCCATTAAGTACACATGTGCCCCTCTCCAATGATATAAAACAACTGAGTTGAATCATTCTTGACACCCAACCAGAGGCAAAAAGTAAACGTTACTATTGGTGTGCAAATAAAAGAGGGGCCATTACGATAAATACTTGTGGAATATGAATGGCTGTCCGCACGTATAAGGATTTCTATTGAGGGCAATGTAGACAGTTCCTTACAACCTACGAGCTGAGTATATTTGCTCTCTAATTCATGCCCCTTTTTTTGGTGCAATTACTTTTTATAAATGAGATTTAATTCATCACACTTTTTGAAGCAGGAAAGCTGTGGATTGCATAGAATTTACTTTGATAAATGTACCCCTACGTAGCACCATCTTTGTTCTTTTCTTTTCTGTTTGTTTTTTTTTACTTACCTTCAGTAGCGACTACATGTGGATTTATTTACAGTAAAGATAGCCTTGTGCATTATTTTTTTAGATTAAATTAGGGACTGTAGAACTTTTAAAACTTTTAGAAAAGCTAAATTGAGAATTAAAACCCACATACAAAACACTGCGCTTTTGGAACTCATGGTTGAGCACTAATACTAGTAAAAGTAAACTTGTAACGCGCGTGGGATAGCAGCGTATTACAATTGAAAGTGTTTTACCTCTAATTAATAACACTTTTTTTTATATTATAAGTAAAACATGTTCAATGCAGTGTCAACTTATACAATATTATACAAATACAATATTTAAAAAAAAAAGCCATAAATTCCACGTTTTACAATACAATAGCCAAGCTCTTTTAAATTAATTGTGTTTTTTCCCTTTCTTTAACAATTTACAATGGTGGTCGCATACACAGCGAATATATAGGAGCTCTGTGAATAACCTGCATTTTAATGGGAAAACATTGCCATGAGTTTCTAGTTCTAAAAGGACCATTCTCCATCTTAGATGAACCTTTACACCCACTCCTGTCTTTTCAGCCCTTGTAAGAAATATACTTAATATACAGTGAAACCGTATTATCTGAACTGTTACTACACAATGAATGCACATTCTATGTTGTATAAACACGCTTCAAAATCTGACTTCGCTGGCAAATTTTGAGAAGATTTTTGCTCAGACAGTGATCCAGATTCTCTTCTATGGAAGGTCC
The DNA here is from genome assembly GCF_027579735.1 of Bombina bombina. Taxonomy (NCBI): domain Eukaryota; kingdom Metazoa; phylum Chordata; class Amphibia; order Anura; family Bombinatoridae; genus Bombina; species Bombina bombina. Next base: position 285,428,756 of record NC_069503.1, on the reverse strand, counting down.
ATTGCCACTTGTCAGGACAGGGAGGGTCAGTCCAGTTGTTTTATAAAATATAATCGGACGCACAAATTGCAAGTCAAAAAATGCCATATATGTGGGTCATACCATACTTTTATCATCTAAGCCTATGGGGTATATTTATCAATATGCGAGCAGACATGATACGAAGTGGCGTATTATATCCGCTGCACATCGATAAATGCAGACAGCATTTATCATTGCACCAGCAGTTCTTGTGAACTGCTGGTGCAATGCCGCCCCCTGCAGATTCACGGCCAATCAGCCGCTAGCAGGTGGTGTCAATCCAGAGCAGGCGGACAAGTTATGGGGAGCTTGATAAATATGCCCCTATGTGTTTAAAGTGAAGGTAAAGTTACCTCTACTTCTATCAAGCATAGCATTAGGGATGCAAAATAAATATAAGTTTAATTCATCATTTTTAATATTGTTACCTATAGATAAAGTTATCGGCTTTAGAATGGCTCTTCTTACCATCCTCTAATACAACCCGTATATAACATTTTTTTTTCGCTATCGATCATGTGTTTTTATGCTCCAATTGAAATCTCGGCCGTTAGGCGGCCAGCCCTCCGCGTCATCCACCCCTTTAGTCCTCTACGCATGCTCTCTTTAAGTACTTTACTGCTTGCTGATGATAAAGCGCGCTCCCATTTTGCGCATGCTTGTTACTTCCAAGTAAGCATCCTTTCATACATCATCTGCTTGCTATGGAGTGCTTGGACATAGAGAGTATTCATTCAATTCTATGTTACCTTTAGAAGCGCAGTTTGAAATAGTGTTTGCCGGTGACCTGTGCAGTGGTTTGCAGCCTCTGCAATTAGCGCATGCGCAGTTAGATACTGTAGTGTGAATGCGCATTTCAGAAACAGAGAGCGGGCGGGACAGCTGAAGTAGTCAGCAAGATAAAAAGACGGAAGTAGTGCTTGGGAGGAGTCATGAGATAAGCGGTAGAGATTTTGACATATAATTTTGTTTGGAAAATATTGAAGTAAGCAGAAAAAAAACTTAGCGACTAGATTAGTGACATATAGATAAATGCTAGGTTATCTTCCATAATGTCAAACGTTACCTTCACTTTAACTACCTTTAGATGTGTTGAAGACATAGCTTTGCAGTAGTGGTATTGATAAAAATGACATTCTCTAATTTCTTTTTATAACTATAATGGCCATTTAACACTCACAGAGCATTACTGTATCCACTTAAGTACCAGTAACATATAGAGCACTGATTTAACCCCTTCTACGCCAGCAAAGATCATCATGTTATCCCCTTTTGAGCCATTAAAGCGCATAACTCATTGATTTAACCCATTTTGAAAAAGCACATAGAACAGTGGTTAAACACTTTCTTACTTCAAACAATTCACAGGGGAAGACAGCACCTCACTCCAGGTCTTGGGGCAGGGAAAAAAGGGTTAGCCAGACCCCAACATCAAAGTCAAATTCCAAAAGGATTTCCAGCCTCCAAATAATGAATAAAAAAACTTTATTTATGCAGGGTCCATAATACAGCAACAACAACGTTTCAAGCCAGCAATTGGTTCTTAGTCATGTCCATTAGCCTAAATCAAGGTCTCTATTACTGAATGTGAAAAAAACTTCCTTAAGAAGTCCCCACTGAGACTGAACAATATCGCAGATAATAGTTCCTGCTTCATCCAAGCAATACCCTCTGCAGAAGAACAATTGGAAAGGATAAACTAGCTTATAGGACCAAGGAACTGCTAGTGCATCTATCAATTTCTATCAATTTGGTTTGAAACATTGTTGTTGTTGCTGTATTATGGACCCTGCATAAATAAAGGTTTTCTATTCATTATTTGGAGGCTGGAAATCCTTTTGGAATTTGACTAAACACTTTCTTATCCAGTAACACAGTAATTTAACTATTTATGTTCCAATAATAATAAAAATGTAAAAAAAAAAAAACAGAGTAGTGTTGCCCGACATTTTTTTTTCTTTTCACACAGTATAATTTTGAAAGGCCATTGAAATACTTTTTAGCTTTCATAGGGATAATGGTGAGGGAATTTATACCATGGGTACTGCTTTACAAAACTCATACTGCTCATGTGCAATGTAATTAAGCAGTGGAGGCAGCCATCTTGATAAATCCATAACACATTATGCACAGTATCGCCTCTATCTGGGAGTGGCCCTATCTTTTATCTACAAATCTTAAAATATTTGGGACTATAAAATAGTATACTATAAGCAGATTATTCAAGAACAGATATTTACTATAAAAACTAAGATTAGTATTTTCTTCTATCCATGGAATGTTGACCACATTTCAGAGCTGTCAATGCAGTACAATACAGTATTCTCTTTTGTGCAAATATATTTTCCCTTCAAGCTGTAAAAACAAATGAATCAACATCTTTTACCAGTGACTATCAGGCTACACAGAAATGTGAACGCTAAATAATTACGTTATTTATAGAACTCTGAAGGATAACTAATCAGGCTATATATAGAATCTACAAATATGAGCTACATTTGATTAGCTGAAGTGTCCAGCTCAGACTTTTGTGCACAAAATCACATTCTTTTATGTTTATGTGTTTTTACATATGTTGTCTAATTTCATAAAATTACTGAAGAACTAATTGAAAATAAATCAACAAGAAAAGTGATTTGTCCTCATTTTTTTGGATCCAGTGTCCTGGATAAGATTAAAGGGACAATCTACTCCATAATTTGTATTGTTTAAAAAGATAGATTCCCCAGCTTTGCACAACCAACATTGTTCTATTAATATATTTTATAAACTTTAAGGGGTACATTTATGAAGCAGCGGATGCTGCTTAATCTGCATGAGCCTCCTGGCTCACTGGAAACAGGAGTTAAGAAGCAGCGGTCTTAAGACCGCTGCTCCTTAACTCGGCGGCCACTTCTGAGGTGGCGGACTGCAATCATTCCGCTCAGATACGATCAGGATGATTGACACCCCATGCTAGTGGCCGCTTATGTGCAGGGGGTGGCATTACACAAGCATTTCACCAGAAATGCTTGTGCAATGATAAATTAGCGATGCAGAACAGACATGATTCGCTACAGCGAATCATGTCTGCCCAGGGTATAATAAATCTACCCCATAACCTCTAAATTCCTGTCTTTTTTCTAAGCCTTTGCAGGACGCTTTTCAGGGCATTTTATAGCTTTACACAGCAAGAACCTGCTCGTTCATGCGTGCCATATAGATAACATTGTGCTCACTCCCGTGGAGTTATTTGTGAGTCATGACTAACTAGCTAAAATGCAAGTCTGTAAATAACACTGAGATAAAGAGTCAGTATGCAGAGGCTTAGATACAAGTTAATCACAGTGGTAAAAGTATATTAATATAACCATGCTGGTTGTGCAAAACTGGGGAATGGGTAATAAAGAGATTATCTATCTTTTTAAAGAATAAGGGCTAGATTACAAGTGACGCGGTAGCTTGTGTTTTCGCTATAACGATAACTCAGCTAGGATTTTCATTTTTGCACTAGTTGGGTTGCTCTGGTATTATAAGTTGAAATTAAACAGTTTTTTCCCAAGCGGTATCCCAAACCACGCTTAAAGTCAAAATTCGTAAATCGTGATCACGTTTTCGCATTCCCTCATAGAAGTCAATGGAGAAAAAAAGTTGAAAAAAAAACTAACACCCACGCAAAAACTATGACATATTCTCATTAGCGCTAGCCCGACATGCAACAAAGGAATATTTAAAATTCAAATGTTCTTTAACATGTTTGTTTGTAATATGCGCATACATGATTGCATACTGTAATATGTGCAAAAATTATTTCATGCTGTAATATGCGCAAACATGATCGCATACTGTAATATGCGCATACCCGACATGAAAATATCAATATTTCATAAACAAATATATATGTATACATATATATATATATATATATATATATATATATATATATATATATATATATATATATATATATATATATATATATATATATATGATTATAGATAGGTATAGATATACAGTTGTGCTCATAAGTTTACATACCCTGGCAGAATTTATGATTTCTTGGCCATTTTTCAGAGAATATGAATGATAACACAAACACTTTTCTTTCACTCATGGTTAGTGTTTGACTGAAGCCATTTATTATCAATCAACTGTGTTTACTCTTTTTAAATCATAATGACAACAGAAACTACCCAAATAACCCTGGTAATTTTGGCCTGATAACATGCACACAAGTTGACACAAAGGGGTTTGAATGGCTATTAAAGGTAAACATCCTCATCTGTGATCTGTTTGTTTGTAATTAGTGTGTGTGTATAAAAGGTCAATGAGTTTCTGGACTACTGACAGACCCTTGCATCTTTCATCCAGTGCAGCATTGACGTTTCTGAGTCATGGGGAAAGCAAAAGAATTGTCAAAGGATCTGCGGGAAAAGGTAGTTGAACTGTATAAAACAGGTAAGGGATATAAAAAGATATCCAAGGAATTGAGAATGCCAATCAGCAGTGTTCAAACTCTAATCAAGAAGTGGAAAATGAGGGGTTCTGTTGAAACCAAACCACGGTCAGGTAGACCAACTAAAATTTCAGCCACAACTGCCAGGAAAATTGTTTGGGATGCAAAGAAAAACCAAGAAATAACTTCAGGTGAAATACAGGACTCTCTGAAAACATGTGGTGTGGCTGTTTCAAGATGCACAATAAGGAGGCACTTGAAGAAAGATGGGTTGCATGGTCGAGTCACCAGAAGAAAGCCATTACTATGCAAATACCACAAAGTATCCCACTTACAATACGCCAAACAGCACAGAGACAAGCCTTAAACCTTCTGGCACAAAGTCTCCAAAATCAATATTTCTCTTGTTAAGTGTATCCAGTCCACGGATCATCCATTACTTATGGGATATTCTCCTTCCCAACAGGAAGTTGCAAGAGGATCACCCACAGCAGAGCTGCTATATAGCTCCTCCCCTCACTGCCATATCCAGTCATTCTCTTGCAACTCTCAACTAAGATGAAGGTCGTAAGAGGACTGTGGTGTTTTATACTTAGTTTATTTCTTCAATCAAAAGTTTGTTATTTTTAAATGGTACCGGAGTGTACTGTTTATCTCAGGCAGTATTTGGAAGAAGAATCTGCCTGTGTTTTCTATGATCTTAGCAGAAGTAACTAAGATCCTTTGCTGTTCTCACATTTTCTGAGGAGTGAGGTAACTTCAGAGGGGGAATAGCGTGCAGGTTTTCCTGCAATAAGGTATGTGCAGTTAAATATTTTTCTAGGGATGGAATTTGCTAGAAAATGCTGCTGATACCGAAGTAATGTAAGTAAAGCCTTAAATGCAGTGATAGCGACTGGTATCAGGCTTATTAATAGAGATACATACTCTTATAAAAGTGTATTTTAAAACGTTTGCATGTTTAATCGTTTTTTATATATATTTGGTGATAAAGCTTATTGGGGCCTAGTTTTTTCCACATGGCTGGCTTGAATTTTGCCTAGAAACAGTTCCTGGAGGCTTTCCACTATTGTAATATGAGTGGGAGGGGCCTATTTTAGCATTTGTTTGTGCAGCAAAAATTACAGACACAGACATCCAGCTTCTTTCTGCATGTTCCAGGACTTCTCTGAAGGGCTCAAAAGGCTTTAAAAGTCGTATTGAGGGAGGTAAAAAGCCACAGTAGAGCTGTGGCAGTTGTTGTGACTGTTTAAAAAATGTTTTTGTCATTTGTTATTCCGTTTTTGGTATTAATGGGTTAATCATCCATTTGCAAGTGGGTGCAATGCTCTGCTAACTTGTTACATACACTGTAAAAATTTCGTTAGTGTAACTGCCTTTTTTCACTGTTATTTCAAATTTTGACAAAATTTGTGTTTCTTAAAGGCGCAGTAAAGTTTTTTATATTGCTTGTAAACTTGTATTAAGTGTTTTCCAAGCTTGCTAGTCTCATTGCTAGTCTGTTTAAACATGTCTGATACAGAGAAACCTACTTGTTCATTATGTTTGAAAGCCATGGTGGAGCCCCATAGGAGAATGTGTACTAAATGTATTGATTTCACCTTAAACAGTAAAGATCAGTCTTTATCTATAAAATAATTATCACCAGAGGGTTCTATCTAGGGGGAAGTTATGCAGACTAACTCTCCCCACGTGTCAGACCCTTCGCCTCCCGCTCAGGGGACGCACGCTAATATGGCGCCAATTACATCAGGGACGCCCATAGCGATTACCTTGCAGGACATGGCTGCAATCATGAATAATACCCTGTCAGAGGTATTATCTAGATTGCCTGAATTAAGAGGCAAGCGCGATAGCTCTTGGGTTAGGAGAGATAAAGAGCGCGCAAATGCTGTAAGAGCCATGTCTGATACTGCGTCACAGTATGCAGAACATGAGGACGGAGAGCTTCATTCTGTTGGTGACATCTCTGACTCGGGGAAACCTGATTCAGAGATTTCTAATTTTAAATTTAAGCTTGAGAACCTCCGTGTATTGCTTGGGGAGGTATTAGCTGCTCTGAATGACTGTAACACAGTTGCAATTCCAGAGAAATTGTGTAGGCTGGATAGATACGATGTGGTGCCGGTGTGTACTGACGTTTTTCCTATACCTAAAAGGCTTACAGAAATTATTAGTAAGGAGTGGGATAGACCCGGTGTGCCCTTTTCCCCACCTCCTATATTTAGAAAAATGTTTCCAATAGACTCCACTACACGGGACTTATGGCAGACGGTCCCTAAGGTGGAGGGAGCAGTTTCTACTTTAGCAAAGCGTACCACTATCCCGGTTGAGGACAGTTGTGCTTTTTCAGATCCAATGGATAAAAAATTGGAGGGTTACCTTAAGAAAATGTATATTCAACAAGGTTTTATTTTGCAGCCCCTTGCATGCATTGCGCCTGTCACTGCTGCGGCGACATTCTGGTTTGAGGCCCTGGAAGAGGCCATCCATACAGCTCCATTGGAGGAAATTATTGACAAGATTAGAACGCTTAAGCTAGCTAACTCATTTGTTTCTGATGCCATTGTTCATTTGACTAAACTAACGGCTAAGAATTCCGGATTCGCCATCCAGGCGCGTAGGGCGCTATGGCTTAAATCCTGGTCAGCTGACGTGACTTCAAAGTCTAAGTTACTGAACATTCCTTTCAAGGGGCAGACCTTATTCGGGCCTGGCTTGAAGGAAATTATTGCTGACATTACTGGAGGCAAGGGTCATACCCTTCCTCAGGACAGGGCCAAATCAAAGGCCAAACAGTCTAATTTTCGTGCCTTTCGAAATTTCAAGGCAGGAGCAGCATCAACTTCCTCCGCTTCAAAACAAGAGGGAACTGTTGCTCATTCCAGACAGGCCTGGAAACCTAACCAGGCCTGGAGCAAGGGCAAGCAGGCCAGAAAACCTGCTGCTGCCCCCAAGACAGCATGAAGGAACGGCCCCCTATCCGGAAACGGATCTAGTGGGGGGCAGACTTTCTCTCTTTGCCCAGGCGTGGGCAAGAGATGTTCAGGATCCCTGGGCGTTGGAGATCATATCTCAGGGATATCTTCTGGACTTCAAAGCTTCTCCTCCACAAGGGAGATTTCATCTTTCAAGGTTATCAGCAAACCAGATAAAGAAAGAGGCATTCCTAAGCTGTGTGCAAGACCTCCTAGTAATGGGAGTGATCCATCCAGTTCCGCGGACGGAACAGGGACAGGGGTTTTATTCAAATCTGTTTGTGGTTCCCAAGAAAGAGGGAACCTTCAGACCAATCTTGGATCTAAAGATCTTAAACAAATTCCTCAGAGTTCCATCATTCAAAATGGAAACTATTCGGACCATCCTACCCATGATCCAAGAGGGTCAGTACATGACCACAGTGGACTTATCATCATCATCGGTTCCTAAGGTTTGCCTTTCTAGACAGGCATTACCAATTTGTAGCTCTTCCCTTCGGGTTGGCCACAGCCCCGAGAATTTTTACAAAGGTTCTGGGCTCACTTCTGGCGGTTCTAAGACCACGAGGCATAGCGGTGGCTCCGTATCTAGACGACATCCTGATACAGGCGTCAAGCTTTCAAATTGCCAAGTCTCATACAGAGATAGTTCTGGCATTTCTGAGGTTGCATGGGTGGAAAGTGAACGTGGAAAAGAGTTCTCTATCCCCACTCACAAGAGTCACCTTCCTAGGGACTCTTATAGATTTTGTAGAGATGAAAATTTACCTGACGGAGTCCAGGTTATCAAAACTTCTAAATGCTTGCCGTATCCTTCATTCCATTCCACGTCCGTCAGTGGCTCAGTGCATGGAAGTAATCGGCTTAATGGTAGCGGCAATGGACATAGGGCCATTTGCGCGCCTGCATCTCAGACCACTGCAATTATGCATGCTATGTCAGTGGAATGGGGATTACTCAGATTTGTCCCCTCTACTAAATCTGGATCAAGAGACCAGAGATTCTCTTCTCTGGTGGCTATCTCGGGTCCATCTGTCCAAGGGTATGACCTTTCGCAGGCCAGATTGGACGATTGTAACAACAGATGCCAGCCTTCTAGGTTGGGGTGCAGTCTGGAACTCCCTGAAGGCTCAGGGATCGTGGACTCAGGAGGAGAAACTACTCCCAATAAATATTCTGGAGTTAAGAGCAATATTCAATGCTCTTCTAGCTTGGCCTCAGTTAGCAACCCTGAGGTTCATCAGATTTCAGTCGGACAACATCACGACTGTGGCTTACATCAACCATCAAGGGGGAACCAGGAGTTCCCTAACGATGTTAGAAGTCTCAAAGATAATTCGCTGGGCAGAGTCTCACTCTTGCCACCTGTCAGCGATCCACATCCCAGGTGTAGAGAACTGGGAGGCGGATTTTCTAAGTCGTCAGACTTTTCATCCGGGGGAGTGGGAACTCCATCCGGAGGTGTTTGCTCAACTGATCCATCGTTGGGGCAAACCAGAACTGGATCTCATGGCGTCTCGCCAGAACACCAAACTTCCTTGTTACGGATCCAGGTCCAGGGACCCGGGAGCGACGCTGATAGATGCTCTAGCAGCTCCTTGGTTCTTCAACCTGGCTTATGTGTTTCCACCATTTCCTCTGCTCCCTCGACTGATTGCCAAAATCAAGCAGGAGAGAGCATCAGTGATTCTGATAGCGCCTGCGTGGCCACGCAGGACCTGGTATGCAGACCTAGTGGACATGTCATCCTTTCCACCATGGACTCTGCCTCTGAGGCAGGACCTTCTAATACAAGGTCCTTTCAATCATCCAAATCTAATTTCTCTGAGACTGACTGCATGGAGATTGAACGCTTGATTCTATCAAGGCGTGGCTTCTCCGAGTCAGTCATTGATACCTTAATACAGGCACGAAAGCCTGTCACCAGGAAAATCTACCATAAGATATGGCGTAAATATCTTTATTGGTGTGAATCCAAGAATTACTCATGGAGTAAGGTTAGGATTCCTAGGATATTGTCCTTTCTCCAAGAGGGTTTGGACAAAGGATTATCAGCTAGTTCTTTAAAAGGACAGATTTCTGCTCTGTCTATTCTTTTGCACAAGCGTCTGGCAGAGGTTCCAGATGTCCAGGCATTTTGTCAGGCTTTGGTTAGAATTAAGCCTGTGTTTAAAACTGTTGCTCCCCCGTGGAGCTTAAACTTGGTTCTTAAAGTTCTTCAAGGAGTTCCGTTTGAACCCCTTCATTCCATTGATATTAAACTTTTATCTTGGAAAGTTCTGTTTTTGATGGCTATTTCCTCGGCTCGAAGAGTCTCTGAGCTATCTGCCTTACAATGTGATTCTCCTTACCTGATTTTTCATGCAGATAAGGTAGCTCTGCGTACCAAACCTGGGTTTTTACCTAAGGTGGTTTCTAACAAGAATATCAATCAAGAGATTGTTGTTCCATCATTGTGTCCTAATCCTTCTTCAAAGAAGGAACGTCTTTTACATAATCTGGACGTAGTCTGTGCCTTGAAGTTTTACTTACAAGCTACTAAAGATTTTCGCCAAACATCTTCCCTGTTTGTCGTTTACTCTGGACAGAGGAGAGGTCAAAAAGCTTCGGCAACCTCTCTTTCCTTTTGGCTTCGGAGCATAATTCGCTTAGCCTATGAGACTGCTGGACAGCAGCCCCCTGAAAGGATTACAGCTCATTCTACTAGAGCTGTGGCTTCCACCTGGGCCTTTAAAAATGAGGCCTCTGTTGAACAGATTTGCAAGGCTGCGACTTGGTCTTCGCTTCACACCTTTTCAAAATTTTACAAATTTGATACTTTTGCTTCTTCGGAGGCTGTTTTTGGGAGAAAGGTTCTTCAGGCAGTGGTTCCTTCCGTTTAATCCTGCCTTGTCCCTCCCATCATCCGTGTACTTTAGCTTTGGTATTGGTATCCCATAAGTAATGGATGATCCGTGGACTGGATACACTTAACAAGAGAAAACATAATTTATGCTTACCTGATAAATTTATTTCTCTTGTAGTGTATCCAGTCCACGGCCCGCCCTGTCCTTTTAACTACAGTCACCACTGCACCCTATGGTTTCTCCTTTCTCGTCTTGTTTCGGTCGAATGACTGGATATGGCAGTGAGGGGAGGAGCTATATAGCAGCTCTGCTGTGGGTGATCCTCTTGCAACTTCCTGTTGGGAAGGAGAATATCCCATAAGTAATGGATGATCCGTGGACTGGATACACTACAAGAGAAATAAATTTATCAGGTAAGCATAAATTATGTTTTTCAGTACAGCTAGTGGAGAGGCTTAGCTGTTGGTGGCCTGATCTGAGAAATAGGGGTGTTAGATCTAGACACAGCTTAATTGCCCTCAGTACCGGACTATTACATTTGAGGCATTCCCCTACATTAGAAGCCTCAACACCATCCCCACAACTTGCTGTGCCCTGAGTGCACAGTTATTTCTTTGAAGTTGTTCATTGGCAGATATTATCACTGCAACACACATCAAGCATCGACCCAGCATGACAGTGAACATAAATATGCTTGAAGAGGCTATATGTGAATTATTAGAAGAACACTTTGCAAAGCTGCACCGGTTCGTTGAAAATTGCTTTCATATCTGTCCAGATTATGCATCAGGTAATGCCCATGCTACAACTACTAGCCCGCAACAAGTGAACCTGGAGGTTACAAAGAAAATTTTCACCACTTCTGAGCGGAGAGACCAGGCATGCTCCACATCAGATGCCTCCGCAATGAGTGACTGTGGCTTGTTGGAAGGTGGGGACTGGGGAGCGAGAGTGGTAGACCCGGGTCCCAAGAATGACATCACTAGTAATACAGCTACACAAATTGGGAAACCTCCCCTTAAAACTAACTGGGGAGCCGAGAAAACCACAGATCCTAACCACCGCGACAGCGGACATAAACCTTCCTCATACTCAACTAAACAGCTGATGCAACAAGGCGTCCACACCACAGCTAAAGGGCTTGCCCGGTGTGTGCACGGAGATGGGGCTCTACTACACCAATCCTCACATGGGTTGGATTCAAATGCTGACGTCCTGCACAAAAAGACCCAGGCCACGGATATTCTGCTTCCAGTGAGGAGTCGGTAAGCGACGAAGAACTGCCCATTGTCTTAAGTGGCCATGGTAGAGAAACCGCTCCCACACTTCAACAAGTAAACGATCGTTGGTCCGCTGTTTCTCTCACTCACCAATTGATTCTTTCCTTGACCAGACCACACTGGAACGAGATGCAGATCACGTTGGGAGCTCCTTTATTGAAACTGGCCTCTGATGCTGGTGACACGGCTTGGCCACACGGTCTCCTGATTGCAGGGTCAATGCAACCTGGCGAGAATACAGACAACTCTCCTATTGACCAGGTGAAAATAAGCTGGGAAAAGATCTGTTACCCAATGCTGGGAACTGCTACAATGCTTCAGTTTAAAGCTGGAATCGGATGAACGCTTATGACAGCACGCTGTCCTTAGCAGTATAGAGGGTACAGTAATGTTATGAAATGACTCAAACTGATATATATTTTTATTTTTGGTTTTTCTTAGTGGTACCATTTATGTTGTGGTGGTTCCTGTGCCAATCAGCTGAGAACCAGAGTATTTTTTTATCGCAAATAACACATAAGACTGCTGAACTATTATGTTTAGATAGCATGTACCTGTTGCTCCTTTAAGGATGGGATTTAGTTGGTCATAGTTTTCCTTGATTATATGCTTATGCTCCATGTTTTGACAGCCCTTACTTTCAAATTCACTAACAATATCAACAAATATTCACAGGTCGCTTCTTATAAATCCATGTAGTCCCACTAAGTCTGTGACCACTGAACTGAGTAGTGTCCGAACTGGAGTAGGCTAAAACTGGAGCTATGTTAACCTATGCAGTACAGCAGGGACCTTGTCTATACACTGGATAAGATGATTCTGCCTTCAGAACGTTTATTTGGCACCAAGTATATGTATCTGTATCCTGTTTCTCATTAGTGCCTTGTTAGAGTTATTTGCATTTATATAGTACCTCTACTGAAGTAAATATCATGACGCCTATGTTAATTCCCTATAGCTTCAGATAATAAGTTATTTACCTATTTTAAAACAGCACTGTCTCTCATTATTATTTGAGATAATGTATGTGTCTTGCCGACTATTAAGTTTATGGTTATGATGTATGATACTTTAAGATTGATGTGTCTTGCTACACAGGAATATAAGTTCTTCCATTTGTTGTTGAGATTACATCCATACAGTTTAGGTCAGGTTTATGTGTTAGTCTCAAAGTCCACATCAGTATTTTAGGCTAGTAATGTCCCAGGGTTGCCCATATCCCTTGATATAAAACTATGCCAAAGTGTAATACAGAGCAAGTGCTCTTATATCTCATATATCAAATCCCTTTTATATATTTTAAGTATTGGTACCTCACTATCCACGTTATGTGGCATACATAGTGAAATGCTAAGGGCTAGGATAGAGTTATATTATACAAAGCTAGTTATCTAGAGACTTACACACTACATAGAACCTACATATATATGACTTAGCTCTTTGATCTAATGTTCCATTGACATGTCCTGTATAACCTGACCTTTACATATTACATATTATATAATACTGTTAACTCTGCAAGTCATGGTACTCCTACTTCCATCGATATTATCTAGTTTACTAAAATGCTGAGAATGTTGCATTATCATCATGGCCCAAGAGTGGCCTTAGATTTATTAGTCCCCCTTCTCTTTGTCACATGAAAATGTATAGGCCCAAGAGTGGCCTTTTATTTAATGGGGAAATGCTAAAATGTAAAAATGAGGTTTTCAGATTTGATGTATATACTCCACAGACACTGCCCTGTGTCCTGGAATAGCGGACAATGTTTTGTATTGATTGTTATTTTCATGTCTTTATCATATTTTTCCTATGATCGTCTGTAACATTTTTCTTGAAACCTCAATAAAAATAAAAAAAAACAAAGTAAAGAAAGTTGATTGCTAATAAATGGCTTCAGCCAAACACTAACCATGCATGAAAGAAAAGTTTTTGTGTTATCATTCATATTCTCTGAAAATGGCAAAGAAATCATAAATTCTGCCAGGGTATGTAACCTTATGAGCACAGCTGTATATAGGAATATTTATTGAGAAATACATAGAACATATTCTTCTAAGTGCAGAACATTAAAATGTGAAATATTTACAGTAAATACATAGCTTAAACCTTTATTAAATATGAATATTGCATAAATATTATTTTAGGTTTTCAGCTACTTAATGGGAAAAGGCTCCATTGCACTTATATATAAATGTCTATATGCGTACATATATATTAATGTTTTTATATGTGTATATATGTATGTAAAAAAAAAAAAAAAAAAAACAAGGGGTGTAGACCGGGGCAGAGACCTCTACAAAAAAAAAAAAAAAACAGAGGCATTTTGGAAATACACTCTAGGGACAAGACAACCCTTAGGTCTTAATATAGAGACTGATTTGATTAATTTTTGGTGAATTGCAAGGGCATCTGAAGTAGATACTCCACAGATCTATCTATCTATCTCTAAGAGGGATGCAAATACCTAGCAAGTTTTAGTACCAATTCTCATGTCCCTCCTTTGGACTAGTGGATATGAGACATATACATGAAGGTATTCCAAATATACCCATTATCATCATCATAGATCTGGGTTAAACATCCCCTTGAGGAATATCCACATAAATAATGTCTTTCTCAGGTACACATCTTTAGGTTACCCACCATCAATAATAATAACAAATAATTATCATTATTACTATTACTATTTGGTTATGCCTTTTAAGAATCACATTAGACATGTATAGACATAGTATTTAGTTATAAAGTTAAGATCAACTTCTTTCCTCTGTACATATATGTTTTAATCATGATATATCATGTTTTCCCACAATGTACGCTAGTCTAAGTATACAGATACTATGCGTGAGAATATACTTAGCCTGTACGCAGTCTTAAAAATGTATAGCAATAATAATGTCTCAGCAATAATATATTGTATACAGGGAGTGCAGAATTATTAGGCAAATGAGTATTTTGACCACATCATCCTCTTTATGCATGTTGTCTTACTCCAAGCTGTATAGGCTCGAAAGCCTACTACCAATTAAGCATATTAGGTGATGTGCATCGCTGTAATGAGAAGGGGTGTGGTCTAATGACATCAACACCCTATATCAGGTGTGCATAATTATTAGGCAACTTCCTTTCCTTTGGCAAAATGGGTCAAAAGAAGGACTTGACAGGCTCAGAAAAGTCAAAAATAGTGAGATATCTTGCAGAGGGATGCAGCACTCTTAAAATTGCAAAGCTTCTGAAGCGTGATCATCGAACAATCAAGCGGTTCATTCAAAATAGTCAACAGGGTCGCAAGAAGCGTGTGGAAAAACCAAGGCGCAAAATAACTGCCCATGAACTGAGAAAAGTCAAGCGTGCAGCTGCCAAGATGCCACTTGCCACCAGTTTGAAATATCTCAAGACTGATTTTTCTAAGGTTTTATGGACTGATGAAATGAGAGTGAGTCTTGATGGGCCAGATGGATGGGCCCGTGGCTGGATTGGTAAAGGGCAGAGAGCTCCAGTCCGACTCAGACGCCAGCAAGGTGGAGGTGGAGTACTGGTTTGGGCTGGTATCATCAAAGATGAGCTTGTGGGGCCTTTTCGGGTTGAGGATGGAGTCAAGCTCAACTCCCAGTCCTACTGCCAGTTTCTGGAAGACACCTTCTTCAAGCAGTGGTACAGGAAGAAGTCTGCATCCTTCAAGAAAAATATGATTTTCATGCAGGACAATGCTCAATCACACGCGTCCAAGTACTCCACAGCGTGGCTGGCAAGAAAGGGTATAAAAGAAGAAAATCTAATGACATGGCCTCCTTGTTCACCTGATCTGAACCCCATTGAGAACCTGTGGTCCATCATCAAATGTGAGATTTACAAGGAGGGAAAACAGTACACCTCTCTGAACAGTGTCTGGGAGGCTGTGGTTGCTGCTGCACGCAATGTTGATGGTGAACAGATCAAAACACTGACAGAATCCATGGATGGCAGGCTTTTGAGTGTCCTTGCAAAGAAAGGTGGCTATATTGGTCACTGATTTGTTTTTTGTTTTTTTTTGAATGTCAGAAATGTATATTTGTGAATGTTGAGATGTTATATTGGTTTCACTGGTAAAAATAAATAATTGAAATGGGTATATATTTGTTTTTTGTTAAGTTGCCTAATAATTATGCACAGTAATAGTCACCTGCACACACAGATATCCCCCTAAAATAGCTATAACTAAAAACAAACTAAAAACTACTTCCAAAAATATTCAGCTTTGATATTAATGAGTTTTTTGGGTTCATTGAGAACATGGTTGTTGTTCAATAATAAAATTAATCTTCAAAAATACAACTTGCCTAATAATTCTGCACTCCCTGTAATTCTCTGTATTGTCAGCATGACTGAGAGAGTGGGGTGTGTCTATAAACCCTCCCTCACCATTGGCTGCTGCAATGAGCTTCAGGATTCAATTATAACTGTTGGTAGTGTTTTTAAAGGGTAATAGTACAAGAGGCTAACTATGGTCTATGAATAAGGCTCTATTGGAGTTGAAACGCGTCAGACGTATGCCTACCTGAAGCTCTAATTGAATTTATGCTTGCCATTTTTTGCTTATTACGCTGTAACAGTCTTTTTTTTTTTTGTTTATCAAAACTGAGTTGCTTTGAGCACTTCCCCTCCTTTTTTGACTTTTGTTCTGTAAATACATATATACAGTACATTAATGCATATGTGCACATATATACACACATGTATATACACATAAACATCATGACATGTATATATCTCAATGTTAAAGCAATTTCTAACACCCAAGATCTCATATCTTCGAGCACTTATAACTTTTTAATGCAATATTTTTTAAAATATTTTTATAGACAGTGTTATTATGAGTGTAAGTGTACTATGTAATGCATTTTTTATGTATTTTGTGACACTTTTTAGTTTCGGAAAATGGTTAACCACAGCTCTAAGATCGCGGTAAGGATTCCAGTGTAAATTGCAATTACGCTCAACTTGCAAAGCGCAATCGATCGCGAAAATCTTCACAAAATTGTTTGTCCCTCACTTGTAATGTAGCCCTAAACATTTTGGAGTAGACTGTCCCTTTAAAGAAAAATAGACAAAGAAAGTACAAAAACTGTCGGCTAGATTACGAGTTGTGCGTTATGCGTGAAAAAGCCTCCTAACGCTGCTTTTTAACTATCGCTGGTATTACAAGTTTCCGTAACGCAACAAAAATATCCATCTCCGCTCAAATCCATAATGTAAACGCAGACCCATTAGTTAATTATATACTGCTAACAAAACATCCACAAATCACTTCAAAAACATTACACAAAGTACACTTACACTCATACAAACACTACACAATATTTTTTTTTTCGATTTTACATTTTCATGTCAAAATAGAATGGATCAAAGTTATGAGATCTCGGGTGTTTGAAAAAAAAGGCACACAAATCCATTTTACATTGACTTACATAGACAGACGGGAACATACACTCATATAGCTACATCTAACTACAAATATTATCACATACATACACAAATCGATACATACAAACAATATAAAGCACATTGCCTACACAAATCAAATTTTTATTAGGAAATCAACACGATTTAGCTACCTTTTCACACAAGAACATGACGTCACTCACTTTATGCTCAAAACAAGTGTTGGATTTTATTTCTCAACACATTTTTCTCCTCCATTGACTTCTATGGGGAAGACGTGCTCGTGCATGCGACAGGCAGATTTACCTAATGCACGCAAAATGCGTAGACTTGAAAACTCGTAATACCAGCGTTACAATTGTGGAACTAACTCATTCTTTCTTGCGTTAGTCCCACTATGACAAATAGATCAAGAAATTACTATTTCCCTATGGAGTTATGGCTTTTACTTGTGTGAACATCACCACAACATCAAATCTTAAAGGAAATTACATTACATCAACTACAAATCAGCATCACTAATACGAAATCGCTTTAAAAATTACATCATATTTAAATGGAGAGAAAAATAATTTTTACATTTCATTATTCACAAACAGTAGCCAATTGTAAACACGTCTCATTTACCTCTATTAGAACATTTCATTAATTCAACTCATATGCTTGGATGAACAGCATATCTACATAGGCTCAACACATGATCATTAATGGAAGCACATACATGACTTTGGCCATTCACTCATACATGTGCATTGATATTCTGGCCAAAAAACACATATAAACAATGAATACATTTACATCATACAACTACATTGGAAGGATGCTTAACATTGGATTCTCTCTCTGAATCACGAAACATCAATTATGGATTTAGTGTCCCTTTAACATCATGATTCACTCATAATATACCATTAGGAATTACATACAATAATAACAGATCATTAGAACAGATTACAGCTGTCACTTTTTGGGAATGAACAACAATGATATACTGCTATATATGTTAGCATATGTGGGAGAGAATCACAATACATACATAGATGTACATAACACGCATCACACAACAACAAAGCACACATTTATTTTTTTAATCAGCACACAATAACAATGTTGTAAAATACAACAGAACGAAGATTTGCTAACTAGACAGGCAGGTTGCTAATATGATAACGTCATTATAAGGTTCAACCATACAGATTACAGCATTAGGACTGTACCACCTCTTTCAGAATTTTAGTACTCAATACTACAATACTACATATACGTAAACGAGAGTTTGGAAGATCATTATTATAGCGATTTCAATGGGACGTGTACAATATTGACATCTCGCAAATCACTTATATATAGAAGATTACAGATGTCAGCAGTTACTTTATCGTTTTTAAACAATATTGCAGCAACATTAATCGATCTGATTCTATGCCATGTCTATGCACATTATGCACAAGTATGCACTTTCATTCATGTTAGCGTGGACGTGTGCTTTTTACTATAACATCGCGTTTAAGTATTTATTACGCATATGAACAAACATTACGAAGATGCACTGTATATGTTACATTTTACACTTTTACATTACGATTCATTGGGGGAAAACACAATTTCAGCAAACACCGAAAAAAACGCCCACTTTGAAAGCATTCACGCCGCTCACATACAATCAAGTGTATACAATCAGCAATCATTACGAACACGCTACTATTGGACATATTGCACTATAAATACCCCAAACAACATGGCCAAAGCGTCCCTTGTGATTGACATTGTATCAAATCGCTTTTGTGTTTTTGCATACCTTGCTACTCCTTGTGTGTTTGCTCTGCTGTTTGGCTCTGTGCTGCTTAACTTGGCAAATATGGATGATATATCAAGACATAAAATACATGTTAGAGCATAGACACAAGATGATTTTACAATTATTAGATTTAATGAATATGTTATGACATGTATTGATTAAACAACCTAAATGACTAATGTTTTTAATATTTCTTTTCTTTCTTTTTCAGAGTTTCATCTGTGATGAATTCCCTAATTTTTTGTTGTTGTTGTAAATACATTTATTTTAAGAATATACATTTTTCTATGTAATTTTTTTAAATATTTATTCTTTGAGACCTATCTCTATCACAGTAAGATAAGAAGAAATATATCCATCTAATATTCTGACATGTAAACAAAATATTAGTCCCATGACTGTTAAAGATATCTATTTTACAAGCACATGCCTGATATCAAATATACTAATTTTGTTTAATGTATTGAATGAAAAATATCAACACAGCTTATTCAGATAATGTTAAAGTCAAGTATCTTACAAAATTTAAGTTGGAGTTAAATACATCCATCTATGCTTTTATTGTCTGATTTATAGATGTTAAAATCATAAAATGTTTATGACAGGATATGTAGTATAAATTATACATAACAACTTTGTTCATTTCACTTTTAAGAAATGAAAGTGTTTAACTTACATTAAAGTGACAGTGTAGTTTAATGTTAGATTTACATTCTAATCTCTATAATCTTTCTTAGGTATCCAAAAACATTCTTACACTAAATATAGGTTATTCGGCTTTAATTATTTTTAAGGTAATATGTTAGAAATTATCTTTAAATAAAACGTAAGTTAATTTCACATTTATACCAAGCTAGTTATTGTATGCCATATTGATTACTTTTCAGCTCTAGTGGAGTTATTTGAAGGGTCAGTTAACTATAGATATATCAAAAGATAATTTCTAGCAATTATACTCTTTACCTGTTGGATAGATATCACATATCTATAGGTATTTCCATTCCCTTTTAGTTAAGTTTATTTCTACAATGTTAACTCCACATATTCCTAATGGTTTTGTCCTTAAAGATACATTAAAACCAAAATTGTATTTAATGATTCAGAGAGATAATACAATTCTTTTAAAACAACATTTAAATTTACTTCTATTATCTAATTAGAATCATTCTTTAGATATCCTTTGTTAAAGAAATAGCAATGCACATGGGTTAGACAATGACACAAGGCATCTATGTGCAACCACCAATCAGCAGCAACAGAGCCTATCTAGATATGATTTTCAGGAAAGAATATCAAGAGATAAAAGCTAATGAGATAATAGAAATAAATTAGACATTTTTTTTAACATTGTATTATCTATCTAAATCAGGAAAGAACATATAGCTTAATGTCCCTTTAAGGTAAAGCTGAATAAATGCAGCCATTGGAAAATATTTCATTCACAGTGGGGCAAACAATACAGAAGGTGATACAAATATGCTTTATTCTCATGTTATCTTAAGTTTGAGAAATGGAGATGCATAGGTTTATGATCAGCAAAGCATTACTGGGAAATATCTACTTATTTGTGGGTGGGTAACAATGCATATTTACAATGTTTAGACATATTTATTTAGATAAATTTAAAGATTGCATATTAGCTCATTAAAGAGACGGTAATTCAAAAGCGTTTCTTTCAGGATTCCTAAATAAAATATCTTTGTAAACATTAAAATGTACTTATATTATCTAATTTCATTCATTATTTTGATATACTTTCCTTTACAACCATATCTAGATATGCTCAGTAGATGAAGATTGGTGGATGCACAGAGATGCCTTGTCTCAACCATGTGCATTGCTATTTCTTCTGTAAAGGATATCTAAAGAATAATCTAAATAGATCGAGTTGATTTTTAATTCTTTTAATTCTTTCTCCGAATCATGAAAGAAAATATTTGGGTGTAATGTCCCTTTAAAAATAAAAATGCGGGGGGGGGGCATGGCTCAGAGATGGCTGACTAAAAATAATACATAAGGTCTATAAATGCTATATGCCTTGTCTAATCCTGCAGGGGAACTCTTGTTACCCATATATAAGCCACAAAAGAACATTGATGGAGACAGGAGACGCTGCATAATAGATCAAAGTGAAAGAGGCGAAACACACTACCGGGACACTAAGAAAAGCGCCCAAAACCAGGGGTAAGCTCAATTATACAGTGAAATATTAAACACTTGACTGGAACTCAAAAACTTACAGATCAGTGTTTAGGCTTTATGAAAGTCGAGGATACCGGGTCTGTCGGAGGCCGCACCAGACATATAGTATTTGCAAGATGGCGCCGGTTGATTACAGAGCCTGACTTGTAAAAACGCAGCTAGTTAAAGCCCTGGTAAATAAAGGAGCGATGCTCAATCTCAATATAAAGGAGAGATCCTGCCTTAAATAAGATCGAAAATGGGTCTATGCATATAATAAAAGCTTGTTGAAGACGAGACTAAGTTTCTGGAGTCCTTGATAATATTGCTAAATAACAAAATAAATACTGCAACATATTTACCCCCATTGCAGAGAACAGTGTGTGGAGTGAATATAAACTCACATATTATAGTTAAACGCAAAACTCCTACATAGGCACCAAATTATCTCTATACACAGTAAGGGGAGGAAAAATAAAGGAGAATCTGGAGATATAGATCCATTATTTATGCTAATCACTGCTGAAACTAATATACAGAGTGCAAACAGCAACGTCATTGCAATGTCCACCAGGAGATTAATAAAGGGAGACAAACCGGCCAAATCGGCTTCTGTTAATGCATTTTTTTAAAACCACACAAAGCCCTAAATTGCATCCATCAGTGGAACCTGAATCAGAGGAGCCAGAAGATTTAGATGAGGATCCCATAGCTATCGGTGAAGAAATGACCCCAGTCACTAAAGCTGACCTTAAAGAGTTAGTCTCTAAACAAGATATTGCAACAAATTTCGAAAGGCTATGGAACAAAATTGACAACATGCATACTGCGATGACCAACAGCCTCTCCGAGATTAAAACGGAAATTACAGATCTGGGAGGACGAATAGACACCTTAGAGGGACATACTGATAATATTGTAGAAGATATTACCAACGTAACGAAATCAGTGGCTTCCCATCATCAAGAATTAAGTGAGATCCAAGAAAAACTTGAAGATTTAAAAATAGGAGCAGGAGAAATAATATCAGGCTGAAAGGAGTGCCAGAGGCTATACTCAATAAAGATTTCCTCTCCTATATAGCTCAACTCTTCCATCAGGTGACAGCGAGTACTGATGAATTCCACATGGGGATTGAAAGAGCTCACAGAGCTCTTAAACCTAAGCCCAAAGAGGGATTACCTCCCAGAGATGTAATAATCAAAATGGCATTATTCCAAGACGCACGAAAAAATCCCACGTTCAAATTCCAAGGAAACGTAATACAATTTTACCAAGATCTAAGCATTCGCACTCTGCAGCGCAGGGGATCCCTAAGGCCATTAACACAGCTACTAAGGAAACAACAAATTTCATATAAATGGGGTTTTCCCTTTGCCCTTTACATTAGCAAGGACTCCAGGACAATCATCATCATTAAAGATCCAGCGGACATACCAGAAGTAGGCTCAAACTTCAAGGACACAATGGTCCAGACCGAACAAAAAGAAACAGAAAACTTGAAGATAACACCGCAGCTCAGACATGAACCCACTGGATAATTTTCATCTGGAAAATTACGGAGCATCACGAGGAACTTATAGAACTCACAACATTCTAACACCATTTTCTTATATCCACTGCTCTGGATTATGGAACATGAAGTGATCCAGTTTGTTACAAGTCCAAGCGATGAGACTGTTAGCTCATTCCCACAATAATAAAATATTATATGACCCAAGGATAGAGTGTGGGAGAAAGACCTTACACCAAGAAATACTGTTGGTAATACACTTAGTCAAGTGTGGCGGGAGAGACTTCCTCAAAAGAGGTTTTTTTTGTTTTTTTTTTATTTACTTTTGTTTCCCAACTTTAGTTGAAAGTTAATAATGAGACCCATTATGTTGGTTATATGTTATGTTATACTGTTTTGTTGTTATTTATCTTATTTTGTGTTCAAAGATGCCAAGACTGGAAGATACACACAAACAGATTTCCTCAAGATTGTAGTTGAGATGCATTATCGGGGAAATGGTCGATATATGTTTATTCTTGTTCTCTTAGGAGATTGCTTACAGCAAGATAAAATAGAAAATTTAGAAACAAGTTGACATGGTAGACAAGTTAAATATTATTTCCCATAACGTAAGGGGATTAAATACAGGTGTTAAGAGAAGAATAGCTTTTAAACAATACAATACACTCAAAGCCAATGTGTTGTTCCTACAGGAAACCCATTTTGTAACACCTCAACTCCCGTATTATTGGACTAAAAAATTCCCTATACATTATCATACAACCGCAGGGACAAATAAAAGAGGGGTATCAATATTAATCCAACCCACAGTTAATTTTGTGCATGAAGACACCATTTCAGATGGGGAAGGTAGATATTTGATTTTAAAGGGCCAGATAGATAATATAGATACTATATTGTGCAATGTCTATGCACCCAACGAAAATCAGCATGTATTTTTTGCACACCTTGTACAACAGTTGACACAGTGGTAACAAACCAGAATAATCCTAGCGGGAGACTTCAACATACCCATGACGATACAGAAAGACCAAAAGGACAAACCTTTGTCAAGCAAGGGGAAGAGACGTAATAGTATAATTAAGTCTATACACAACTCACTCAGCTCACATTCTTTGATTGACACCTGGGTCACACTAAACGGTAACACAACTGATACCACATTTTATTCAGCCGCACACATTACCTACTCTAGACTCGACTATATACACCAGCCAAATACTGCAACCAACACTTATCTATGTCACTCTATGTCCCTGTGTATGGTCAGACAACTCCATAGTAATGCTCAAAATGGAGGGAGTATGCGATCCCCACAGAACAAAATCGTGGACTTCTGACTCTATATTACATAAAAATCCAAAAATATTATCCAACACTTTACAACATCTCACTGATTACTGAGATATTAACACAGACACTACTACTAACCTGGCATATGTTTGGGCGGCGCACAAATCAGTGATCAGGGGTATACTAATTAAGGGAAAAACCAACCACACTAAAGAAATGAGGAAAAATATGGCACAGCTACATGAAGAGATAGCATTATTGGAGAATCAACATAAACTAACGGGGAGCCACTCTATTTTACTCACATTACAAGATAAGAGGTAAGCAGCAGCCAAAAGTATGAACTCTCAAGCCAAAAGAGCCATCATAAGATTGAAATCTCAATATTTTATTTATGCTAGCAAGCCGGACAAGTTTCTGGCCCATAAACTTAGAGAAAAATTTAAAGTGGCTAACATCCCAATGATAGAAAAGAGAGACGGTTCATTCACCACCCATCCTCAAGAGATAGTAGACACAGTTGGTGATTTTTATGCAGAATTATATAATGGTCCAAAAGTTAATTACACACCCGAAGTGGAGAGACGTACACAAGACTTTTTAGGAACGACTTTACTAGAAAAATTGACAGAGGGCGACAAAAAAATTATAAATGATCCCATAATAACAATATAAGTAGTCCCGCAATTCGAGCCCTGAAACCGGGAAAAGCCGCTGGTCCAGACAACTTCCCCGGGGAATATTATAAGCTATTTAGAAATAGCCTAGTCCCTCATTTAACAAAATTTTGCAATTATATTATGAAAGGACACCCGATTCCCCCTGAATTGCTACAGGCAAAAATGAAAGTAATACCTAAACCAAACAAGGACCCAAAGAAATGTTCCAATTACCGTCCCATTTCCCTAATAAATCAGGATCTGAAGATCTTCACTAAGATCTTAGAAAAAACAGACTGATGCAAATCCTACCAAGACTGATCCACAAAGACTAGGTGGGTTTTATTAGAGACAGAGAGGCCCCAGACAATATTAAACGTTTGATAAATATAATCCATTATTTAAATGAAACAAAAATGCCTTCTCTGATCCTATCGAAGGCGTTTGATAGAGTGGACTGGAAATATATGATGACGACTCTGACATATATGAACTTTGGAGGTCCTTTTGTTGACGCCTTGAGAGCTATATATACTTCCCCGACAGCTCAAATGTCTTCTAATGGTTATAAATCCCAATTATTCCCAATCCTAAATGGCACGCGACAGGGATGTCCACTGTCGCCATTGTTGTTCGCGCTATGTATTGAAACACTGGCAGCTAAAATAAGATCCACCACAGACATCACTAGGGTCAAAATAGGTGAAGATGAATACATCTTTTTGCAGATGACATCTTACTCACCCTGACTAAGCCTCTTGTGTCCTTACCCAATATGTATGAGATGTTAAGTGACTTTTCAATGATTTCTGGTTATCGAATAATATAGATAAATGCGAGATGCTATCAATAGAAATCCCCCCACATACAAAGAAATTACTAGAGATTAATTTTGAGCTAAAGCAAACAAAACAATCCTTGAATTATTTGGGAGTACACATGACATCTCAACTCCAACAACTTTATAAGGTTAACTACTTACCGTTATATAACTCAATTAGAGGAGATCTCCAGAAATAAAGAAATCATAACTTTTCCTGGGTAGGGAGGATGTCAGGAGTGAAAATGGCTATCCTACCCCGAATATTATACCTCTTTCGAGCTCTCCCCATACGTATTACATACCCGGATTTGGAGAGGATACAGTTGGAGATTTTAACATTTATACGGGGGAAAAAATAGCCAGAATAGCTAGTTCAATCATGATAAAGCATAGAAAACTGGGAGGCCTGGGAATACCAAACTTAATTGATTATTACAAATTGGCTAGACTAGCCCAGGATGCGCTAATACTTAGAGCCAGACAAGAGGCGCTCTGGATAAAATTTGAATCAGACATGGGAAAAAGGGATAACACAGATACTATTCTTTGGGAACAAAAAACACGATACGAAAAGAAGGCTATTGGCACACTCAAACAACTGAGAACACGCAAAATATTTGGTCGGAACTAGCACACAAAAAGGGATTATGTTCAGTAAGGTCAATTTTACAACCTATTAGATATCTGTTACATGGAGAGACACAGAAAGAAATCAATAAGTGGGAAAACAAGGGATTGTACCGAGTAGCAGACATTTTGATACACAACAAAATAATGACACGCCCAAATCTGGGAGAGAGTATTTCCTATTAGAATACATTGGTATTTATACTTGCAGCTGTCCTCTTCTCTTCATGCATTTCTCAAAACAGTAAGCAAAGTTAGGGGGTCTACATTAGAAAATGTCTGTAGATCACAAACCAGACCGAAACACACCATTTCCAGACTGTACATTGACATCCAAAAACTGAAATCTAAAACTAAGACAACATTAATGCACAAGTGGGAAACCGAACTAGACATGACCCTGGACTCAGACACATGGTATGAGATTTTTAATGCAGCCACTAGGGGTTTGATGAGTGCAGATTTAAAGGAAAATACTTTAAAGACGCTGTTTAGATGGTATCTAACACCACTTAGAACTGCACATATGTCACAAAACAATTCCGGACTGTTTTATAGGGGATGTGGTTAGAGGGGAACCTATCGACATATGATGTGGGATTGTGTTGAAGTCCAAAAATTTATTGAAGAAACTTTCCTCCATGCTCAGCTATTTGCTAGACAAACAATTTCATCTCAAAATTACACAAGCATTACTTCATGAAAGGGTTCAAAAGTTTAATAAGCCTACAAACACCTTCATTAGAATCCTATGTACAGTGGTAAGAACATGTAAAGCAAAACATTGGAAGGTAGATACACCAACGTGGATGGAAATTAAAAACAAGATTCAACACACTCAAAACATGTATGAATGTGCGACATGGGCAATGGGCACAAAAGATATTAATGATGAGATATGGTTCTACTGGAACTATAGAAATGGTGTTGATTACTCTGACCAGAGTATTGGATAATGTCTATTAAGAAAGCAAACTGATTTCAAATGTATATTATGTGAATGTAACTTTGGTATTCCAGTCGATGGCATCAGATCACTTAGTATGTTTAGTTAAGTTGGTTTAGATTTTTTGTTAAATGTTTGTACAATTTAGTTTAATTCTTACAGTGTAACGATGGAGTTTGTTCCTCGACATTCAGACTGTTTGTGATTTGTTTCCAGAAGGAGGTGGGTTGAGGAAAAAAGAACATGGTAGACTGTTAGATATATATAACTAACTCCAGAGGGGCCATGAAGGAAGGATATAGTGGTCTTTGGGTCACGGTGTCTTGTTTACAAAAATTGCCAGATAAACTAAGCATTATAAGGTTATGTACGATAAGATTCCTGTTAATTTGTAATTCTTGAAATATTTTAATGATGTACAAACAAAAGTTTTTCAATAAAAATGATTTAAACATAAAAATAAAGACGCCGTTGCCCAATAACATATGTGAGCAGTTCAGACAAATACAAGCTTGAGGTTTATTTACTAATAATGAACAAACGTGTATTTTAACATTTAAAAACAGATTATCCAAGTTCCATCCATTATAAATACAAATTACGCATTTCAGAAATATAGCATGGGAAACGTATCTTGCAACACGAGATTCACATCCTTAAAAATACTAGTCTAATGCCACGCACTAGCACACAATCCATGTGCATCATAAATACATTTAATAGAGCAATGTCAATACTACACAATTAGTCACAATATTTCTTTAATAAACAATAAACACATACAATGTTTACTATTTTCAAATAAAATGTATTTATATTAAATAACCTAATCGATATTAAACATCGAAATGTGTAAAACATTTACTAATGTGACTGGATTATATTTACTAAAAATCAAATAGAAATCAAATGTAAAATTAATATATTAATGTTTAACGGATCACGTATATTAAATCTGCATCACACATATCCGCATAACAGTCCCATGAGTTACAAATAAGTCTACATGAAAAATGTAGTAACAGCACCCCCAGGAGGCATGTGTATGGAAGTTACTAAGATATGAAACTTTAAAGGGACACTGAACCCACATTTTTTCTTTTGTGATTAAGATAGAGCATGCAATTTTAAGCAACTTTCTAATTTTCTCCTATTATCAAATTTTCTTCGTTTTCTTGGCATTTTTATTTGAAAAGCAAGAATGTAAGTTTAGATGCCGGCCCATTTTTTGTGAACAACCTGGGTTGTTCTTGCTGATTGGTAGATTCATTTAATCGACCAATAAACAAGTGCTGTCCAGAGGCTGAACCAAAAAATAGCTTAGATGCCTTCTTATTCAAATAAAGATAGCAAGAGAATGAAGAAAAATTGATAATAGGAGTAAATTATAAAGTTGATTAAAATTGCATGCTCTATCTGAATCACAAAAGAAAAAAATTGGGTTCAGTGTCCCTTTAACGAACAGCCAATCAGAGTTCATCACACAAACATAACTTGAGTCAGTATGGTCTCACAGACATGATAACAACATTTCTAAATTTGATCCAATCAGATTTACAGATACTATGTCCCATGGTGCATATCATGTTTACTTCACCATATAAAAGTCCATTACACATTGCCATTTTTGTCAGTTCTCTAATGCCTGCTGGCATATATAATATATATATATATATATATATATATATATATATGTGTAAACTCGGCAGGCATGACGCCTCCCAGGTTCTCACGGTTGGAGTGCAGCACTGGTCAACGCCATCGAGGACTTCTATCCGTAGCTGTTTGGGAACAAGAAGAAGTCAATAAAACAGAGTATTAGGAAGGCCCTCTGGTCGTCTATCACCAATGATGTTAATTTGGTGTATGGCATCCAGAGGACCACGGATCAAATCATGCGGCGGTTCAGGGATATGAGGTTGCAGCTAAGCCATAAAGTCAACATCATAAGAGAGTGGGTAAAAGCCCATCGGAGGGATGGATGGCAGGATCCACCCCCACGGAAACTGTACCTGCAACCTTATGAGGTGACTTTATGTGCCCTCCTCAATCTCTGGGTCCCCTAAAGATTTAGATCTGCTCGCTCCTCAACTTCTTCTTCCCTCCCAGCTGCTGGATCAGAAAGTCCAGACCCGGAGGCCAGTGCAGCTTCTCCAACCGGTGACCTGTGAGAAGAAAGTCTAGAGGCTGAACCAGGTAAATATCAGACTTCATATAATATATTAATATTTGAGTATATATTTAAGCAAAGTGTATATAGTCATATATTCAACCTATATAGATCTCACAACACACGCAACATATGTTTAGATATCTGAATTTAGAATCGTCACACATGAAATATGAATGATGTTTCTTGCGCTCTCCAGAATATGCGTCACAGAGCTAATATGAAATTGCGCATCCGTGAGATCCCTATCATCCGCCATTTCATACATTGACTATCGAATCATACCACAATTCTAAATATTAATTGTTATCATTCAATATTAACAAATATACAATTGGAATCTCGTAATACACCCAATTGGAAATATATTTGAAGTCTTTAGAAATGATACTCATCACACTACTAAATCCAAATCAATTCAGAATCACGGATGAGCAATTCCGCTTTGAATCATTGCGCAATGATCACGAAAGATAGAATTGCGCACACACGTGAACATGTGTTTGCTGTAACAATGGCATAACTTTAGACATGTTGGTCAAATCACGGATGCGCAATCCCGCTTTGAATCATTGCGCAATGATCACGAAAGATAGAATTGCGCACACACGTGAACATGTGCTTGCTGTAACAGTGGCATAACTTTAGACATGTTGGTCAAATGTATACATTAAAATAAAAATTTAAAAATCTCTATCAATTGATGACAATGCAAGAAGACACAAAATGACTTAAAGCGACAGTCAACAACATAAAAGATTGAAAATAAGAATACATTATCTCTTTATTTATAAATTAATTTAGGAAAAAATGAACTTACGTGAATACAAATAAAATGTTACTTTGTCAATTAGAATATAAAAATCTGATTGTTCGTGTCCATGGCCTGATTTGTATTAATTATATCCAATCCTGATTGAATATTTTACAGATATGGATGTTGTTGCTGGAACCTCGAGCCCGTGTTCGTCACAGCGTAGTATGTCTCATTTTAATTTACCTTTGTCTTACAAACTTGGACATAACATTGCATGATTCATTCACATTGATCTATATTTATATGGATGCTCTAATTCTATTTTCTTGTTATTTTAAAATAAAAAAATCAAGAATCAGAGTTGGGATTCCATTGTAATACAAATCTCAATTTATGAGGATATTCCTTCGATTCTTGATATCTTCATTTTAATGTAATCTTAGGGTAATGCCCATTTTATATTCTGCCCCTGGGTAGTGCTTGACATTTTTTGGCTACATTTAGACAACATTAACACATTTTTACATATGTGCAGATTAAAGAAATATACATCGCATATGCTTTGATATTTTCATCTTATCATTAAAGGGACATGAAAACCAACATTTAACTTTTATGGTTTAGACACAACATGTAATTTTCAAAAACTTTAAAATTTGCTTCTATTATCTACATTGCTTCAGTCTATTGTTATCCTTAGTTGAAAATCATATCTAGGTAGGCTCGGGATCAGCAATGCATTACTGGGAGTAACCTGCTGATTGTTTGATGCACAAAATTGCCTATTTTAATTTGTTCAACACATGTCTTCAGATAACAGTAGTGCATAGTTGCTCTTTTAAAAAAACTTTCAAAGACAATGAAGCAAAATAGAAAAAAATAAGTATATTTGAAAGGTTTTTTTAAATCACAGGCTGGATTTGAATCATGAAAATGAATACAATTACACATTTGGAGTTTCATGTCCCTTTAAGAGCGAAGGATAATTAAAGAATCTTGATGATACCCTTAAACTACATATTTGATTGTAACTGCATGCTCCATCCCATTCATTACATCAACATATGGACTAGACAATTCATTAACAGCGATATTGTCAAATAAAGATATTTTAATATTTAATATTAAAGGGACACTGAACACAAAATTTCTCTTTTGTGATTCAGATAGAGCATGCAATATTAATAAACTTTCTCATTTACTCCTATAATCAAATTGCCTTAATTCTCTTTGTATCTTTATTTGAAATGCAAGAATGTAAGTTTAGATGCCGGTCCATTTTTGGGGAACAACCTGGGTTGTTCTTGCTGATTGGTGTATACATTCACCGACCAATAAACAAGTGCTTTTCATGGTTCTGAAACCAAATATTGCTTAGCTGCCTTATTTTTCAAAGAAAGAAAGCAAGAGAACGAGGACAAATTGATAATAGGAGTACATTAGAAATATGCTTAAAATTGCATGCTCTATCTGAATCACAAAATTAAAGATTTG
Source organism: Bombina bombina (assembly GCF_027579735.1). Taxonomy (NCBI): domain Eukaryota; kingdom Metazoa; phylum Chordata; class Amphibia; order Anura; family Bombinatoridae; genus Bombina; species Bombina bombina. The sequence goes on along the minus strand of NC_069503.1, from coordinate 285,397,508 downwards.
GGTTCAGTGTCCCTTTAATAATAAATATCTTCATTAATCCTTACACTGTTTTGATGAAACAATATTGATATCTATATCACATATTCACTCCTGGACTTCCTTTATATATATAAGCATATAGCTAAATAAGAAAAGATGGGATAATATAATCCCCATATATATAAATAATAATAATATATATTATTAATGCAAATTAGGATATCACTTCAGCAATTGCTGAACGTATGGTTACTAAGGTTGTCATATACAATGATATTTATAAATAATGGGGGGGTGCTCACTGTCCAGTAAGTAACTGAAAAATGTAAGGAGAGAAAATCGGACAGAAGCAGAGCAGTCAGAAAGAAAAGCAAAGAGGGCTGTACAAAGTTGGTATGTGTATTAAAACTTAACATTTAATAATAAAAGTAAAAAGGGGGGACTACTAGTGTAGTAATGAATAATACTTAGATTAAAAGCAGAGTATAAGGAGAGCTAATATATCCTAAAAGAGGAATGACCTCCACACAAATTAAATCTCTCAGTGCAATGCTGGAGCGGTATAAGTCTCTCAAAGTCATGCTAAACACATCATAATAAATCATCCATTTACTAATTCTTTTCCTGATAGTGTCACCTTTATTATGATGTGTTTAGCATGACTTTGACGGACTTATACCGCTCCAGCATTGCACTGAGATAGATTTAATTGGTGTGGAGGTCAATCCTCTTTTATAGTCAGCCTATTGTACAATCCGTGAGCATTTTTTGGTATACTTCTGCCTAAGCCTAGTCTTATTGGTTATTGTGATAAGTTTCTTTGACATTATCGACATTGGGTACATTACATGGATATATTAGCTCTCCTTATACTCTGCTTTTAATCTAAGTATTATTCATTACTACACTAGTAGTCCCCCTGTTTTACTGTTATTATTAAATGTTAAGTTTTAATACACATACCAACTTTGTACAGCCCTCTTTGCTTTTCTTTCTGGGTGCTCTGCTTCTGTCTGATTTTCTCTCCTTACATTTTTTTTTTTTTTGAGGAAACATAACAGATTATTACATACATGGCAAATAAAGGTACAAACAGTATCTCAAAAATTGACAACCAGATAAACACAATACCATACCAATACAATGTACAGTTGTCTTGGCAGCCAATCTTTCCTGTTCCCCATTTTAATTTTTAAAGGTTTGTTGTGCCATCAAGGAATGCTAGCTCCACTGGTGGGAGCAGACTCTTTGAAAACGTGGATGACACCAGAGTCCATCTGTGGTAGTGTCAGTTAACAGCACAGAAAGTAATCTGGTTCAAATGCTATGTCCAGGTAGTCCTCAGAAAACAATGCAAATATAATAGGACAGTAACTCCAAACATTTAATAACAAAAATTACTTAAAATTTTCAGTTCTGGTCAGGTACCCGGAATCAGGATACACTTAGTAAACTTAAAGGGACACTGTACCCAAATTTTTTCTTTTGTAATTCAGAAAGAGCATGCAATTTTAAGCAACTTTCTAATTTACTCCTATTATCAATTTTTCTTTGTTCTCTTGCTATCATTATTTGAAAAAGAAGGCATCTAAACTTTTTTTGGTTTTAGTACTCTGGACAGCACTTTTTTATTGGTGGATGAATTTATCCACCAATCAGCAAGGACAACCCAGGTTGTTCACCAAAAATGGGCCGGCATCTAAACTTACATTCTTGCATTTCAAATAAAGAAACCAAGAGAATGAAGAAAATTTGATAATAGGAGTAAATTAGAAAGTTGCTTAAAATTTCATGCTCAATCTGAAACACAAAATAATTTTTTTGGGTACAGTGTCCCTTTAAGTAGACATCTTGACTATAAATAATAAGGTACAGAAGTATAGACACTTTTTCTGTTGTATTTAGGGCCCGAAGAGTCTTTTATTACATATATAGGAGCAAGTTTTAAACAGGTTCTTCGAACTGAGCAGAGGCTACGAAACTCTGCCAGAGTATAAATGTGGAGGAAAAATTACTCATCCCTTACCGCATAGAAGGGGGGAGGGGGGCGGAGTGGTGAGTAACAAACTAGTGATATTATTCTCCACAACTGCTGACCTGCGCCATGGACAAAACTATTATAGTTATGATGGGCATTAGGCAATATCAAACATAAATACATTTTACCCAGTGAAGTCCAGATGAACATAAATATTCATGTTAATGGCTGCTTTAAAACTACTCAGAAAAATGTATACAAACTTTAGCACATTTGTGCGAGAAGTAATCAATACATACAAGATAAGTAACTTTCTAAGGATTAGTTTATCTAAATAATAAACACTTATAGCACAGGCTAGCAACTGGCACACAGTTAATATGTAAGAACTCCTGGTCTCTAGATCCTTATTCTTATTCTAGAATATAAATAATTAAATAGAACTTCTCAAAGCCCATTGGATTACTAGGGGTATACGATTTACAGTAGATATGCTCGAGTATAAAGGGATTTTACCTTAAAATCACTATTATTTATCTCTAACATATAAGAAAACCTAACAGACTAGTATACCAACAAGGCATAGTCTAAGTGTTAAATATTATAAGTTGCATGAATTTGTACAACCCTGTTCTGTTGAAAAAAAAAGGATTTTAAACATAAACATTTCTTAAGCTAATAAAAACAGTAAAATGTTAAGTTATAACCAGGATACATATGGGAAATATTTCTAGGCAACTAAATAATTACAGTCATTGTCGTTAGGTCTCTATGAGATCCACACATAATATCAACAGCAGGAGGAGTTAATTACACAGTCTGCATAATCACCGATTTTATTCTTCATGAATGCAGATTTAATGTTTTTAACTTTTAATACAGTTGTTTGTCGAGCCTAAACCTTAAACTCGATTAGGAGCACTTAGGGTAGGCAGAACTGAGCAGCAGTCCAAAACATTTGGCATCCATTGCCTCTATCAGATTTTCACCCGACACCGACTTTTATGGTGGCCCAACCAAACCCTCCGGAACCTCGAGAAGGCATCATCCACATAAGGGTAGCAGAGCGGCTGCATTGTAAGACCAGACAGCGGAGAAAGAGAGCCCACGCGGCAAGGCAGAATGTCTCTGTAGTTGTGACCTCTTGGTCGGACATATCCATAGACCCTCGCACAGATATCTCGAGGACCCCGCCTTTAGCATTCCCCACAGCCGCTCCCTCCTGAAGGTACAGAAAGATTCTATGCGAATCGCAAGCACTGACCGCATCTCCCAGGGGAAAGGGATATGGTGAGTGGCCATTGCTCTTGCGGGTTGAGGCAGGTTCTAGAGGATAAGCTGTCTCCGGTAAAGGATGTTGGGTAGAAGACCCCTTGGAAACAATCACGGGTTTACCCGGAGCCACAGCCACTCCTACACAAAATTCAGCGCTACTTTCTTCCTCATCTTGAAGTGTAACGGTTGCAATAAACCGGTCAAATCTGCACCTGAGGTTGCGGTCATACTCTTTAAAAAGTGCTAGAATAGCCATGTGGGGATCTTCCATGTTAGTTCCTCTTCGTGGCTAGGCCGCAATGAGTCTCTCCTCCAGTGGGCTATGAAAAATCTCCTGAGTCTTCTCAAATCTTTTTTGCAAGCTCTTTGGCAGGGCTCAGAGTATATCTGCCATTTGATATGGGTTATCAGGACAAAAAGAACCCCTTAATTATCAATTGAAGCCGGGAGCTACTTGTATGTGCGTCTAGTTGCTTTGGTGGCTAGCTCCGCCCCCTCCTTACATTTTTCAGTTATATATAAGCATACTCTAACAGCACCATGATGACATATTTTTACAAATATCTTCTGTTTTGCATTGCGATCAATATGTGTTGTGTCCTAAAACAGATTACTGTACATTACACAAATGGATCGATGTGCCACATGGCTTAGGTTCAATTTGTCACCAGTTGTTATTCCAAGTGCTGTGTGTGTGTATTATTTTAAAAACATGGATCAATAGTTATATAGTTTATATTTATGTCTAATATAGTAAGAAATCAAACATATGTGAAAGACATCATTTTCTTTACAATCACCTTGATTAACTCATAAATGTATTGTTCATATTAGTGCTCTATTCTTCACATTTCTAAGTATATTATTTGGAATATTCTATACTAATGTGATTTAGTGATGTCCAAACTGTGTTCACTAATATATTTTAATATAATTAATAGATGTAGTTGTTGTGGCGAGCACAGAGGGATAAAGAAGCAATGGTGACCTGCCTTTGCAGGATTCTGGAAGTCCATTGACTCATTCATATGTCATTGAAGGTGTATTTTTAATAAATATTATGATCATGATTCTGATGAAGCATTCCATTTGAATAAAACATATAATTTACTCCTCTGATTATATATATATTTTTATTTTTTAAGATTAAGATCTCAAAGCTTCTTAGTCTACACCTTTGTGCTTCAGAACATGGCTAGCATATGTTGTTTTTTTAGTATAAATTTAGACAACAATCATCAAGTGATACACACATGAAAACTCTTAAATGTTCTATGTACTCAGCTTTTAAGAATATTTTAAAAATGCAGACACTAAAATGTAATTTTTACTTATCAATAATAACAAATCGTATTTCATTTGTATGCTCCATCAAAATGATGTAATTCCTAACTTTGGTTCAGTATCTCTTTAATGCAACATTGATGTGTGTCCTTGAGCAACAGTAACATATGTTAGAATATAGGATTTTAACGTGTACACAACATATTATGTTTTACAGAGATTGATGTAACATGTGAGATGGAGGAGGACGTGGCTCCCTTGGAGTCTGATGGTATGTCAAATATATATAACATGTATCGAACATGTATTATTGTTTAAAAAACATTCTCTTGAAGAAAAAGAAAGTCTACAGCTTTGGCACTTTAAAATGTATTACTCCATTATTTTTACAATACACTACTGCTCCCCTTTCTATATCATGCAGCATGAACATATGTTTGCATTTTAAGTAAATTTATGTATGATTCGTCATTAATGACATCATGATGTCACATGCATATTCCATGCAAAACCACAATAATCATCTTCTGATTGTACAGCTAGTCATTGCTATTCATCTGAGTGCCTAGATGCAGACCATATCCTTATGTCATCATTGTTTATAAATTGTAAACCACTTCTAAGTATACATAAAACATAATCATGTTGAAATTCCTTGATTTCATTTCAAGATGTATGAGATGTAAATATATTTAAAATATATTTATGTGTAGACTGTCCATTTCAATCCAGCAAACATTAATATTCCACAAAATTAAAGCATGCATTGATGAATGTGTCTATTAATATTGGGATGACATACATTTAATCCTAATGTAAAAGAGAGATTTACAACATTAATCGGAAAATTGAATCAGATAGAGATTATATTATTAATCAATAATATGAATGGTAGTATCTACTGTGTATATATTTTCTGAAGAGTAATTGATTGAAGCATCAAGCTTAAAATTAGACCATTAAAGATTACAAAGGCAATCACCAAAATATATATGTAAATCAGTGTTTACCTGGTTTAAAGGCTAGGTGGAGTGGCCATTTCAATTTCATAATATTACACACTCCCATATTATTCAATTGTTGAATATTCTGAAATTAATCCACGGGCATGTGTCTAAAAGAACTCTATTGCATTTCAATCTCAAATACATACATGCATACCGAAATATTATACAAAATATAAATATATTATCAATTCATAAATATTAGCACAATGTTGCCTTTGATAAATTTGTAATCTATTTATGAAATGTTACATGAAAAATAACAGTGAACATTCAGAGTGTAAAGAATCTATTAAATCCTCTAAGTAATTATATTTGATTCCAATCAATCAATAATTTAAAACATAGTCATTATTGTGACTTTGTATCAATATTTTAAAAGAACAAGAATCAAGACATTAACTAGTGTATAATCTTTATTTCTTTCAAGATAATAATATTTATTGATATCATATATGTCTATTTTCTTTATATATTTCAGATGAACTTTCCACTTATGGGCATCAGCCTCCTGCCCCTCTCCAGCAGGGCCGCCATCAGGGGGTGACAGGGGTGACTCCTGTTAGCGGCCCAATGGGTACTACAGCAGAGTGCTAACTTAGCATGGGATATGTTAGTACAAGGAGTAAAGTATTAGCATTTGAGAGGATTGCTGAGTGTGCACTAAAACACTATGCACAGTGTGAGACAGACTTGGCACTTTGTTTGTACAGTGTGTGCGTACCACAGCTTATGGTTCCACCAAGACCATATAGAGTACAGCATTTTCAAAATCCATAAGTACAGCTGACAGATGGGAACATTTGTACACTATATTTGAAGTGGTGCTCTTGGTTGGGGAAAATGGGGAAAAATCAAACAAACATATGTCAACCTTTTAAAAGTACTTTTCTTCATCTAACCAGATCATTAATGTACAATTTTGAATTCACAGAATTATTTTTGTTTGCACATTTACAAATATGATTATTTAAAAAGTGATCTCTTAATTTCTGCAATTTTTTTTATCATACATGTCACACACTGTTGATTTAGGGGATGCACTGTGCATAAATGTTTCCTCCTGTGAGTGTTTCTGTGGGTGTCTGTGTTTATGTCTTTGTGTTTTGGTTTGTGTCTCTATGAGTGTGTATGTATTTTTTTTCTGTGGGTTTCTCTGTGAGGGTGGGTGTGTATGTCTTTGTGCATTTTCTGTGGATGTCTGTGAGGGTGTGTGCATGCATATGTCTTTGAGCTTTTTCTATGGGTGTCTCTGTGAGGGTGTGTGTATGTTTGTCTTTGTGTATTTTCTCTGGATGCCTCTGTGAGGGTGGGTGTATATGCCTGTGTTTTCTGTAGATGTCTCTGTGAGGGTGTGTGTTTTCTGTGGGTGTCTCTGTGAGGGAGTGTGTATGTCTTTGTGTGTTTTCTGTGGATGTCTCAGTGAGGGTGTGTGTATATATGTCTTTATGTGTTTTATGTGGTTGTCTCTCTGTGTGTATATGTCTTTGTGTGTTTTCTGTGGGTGTCTCTGTGTGTGAGTATGTCTTTGTGTGTTTTCTGAGGCTGTCTCTGTCAGTGTTTCCTTGGGTGTATGTGCAAGTTTGAGTTTGTGTGTGTGTGTGTGTCCATTGTCTGTTCCTTTTTAGGACATTTTGACCTTACTACTGATTATTCACATCTTTCTACAGACTTTAAGACTAATTAGACCTTTCTGGAAGTTACCAATATACCATTTAACCTTTAAATTATTGTTTAGGCAGTTCAGGGCCCTTCCTTTCAGCCACTGCATGCTGTTGTCATCATTTAGTTGGCATATTCCTTTACAAAAAGATAATCAGAACTCCATATTTTGTTTTCTAAATCTCCTTTTTTTACAAAATTGTAGTTTACCTCATTACTTGTCAGGTCAATGTAAACAAGTGCTGAGTGTCTGTTTGGGTGTCTGAGTGTGTTTTTTTGCGTGTCTGCTAGAGTGTCTATATGTGAATCCTTATGTATGAGTGTGTGTTTCAGTGTATGAGTGTGTCTGTGTGTTTGTATGTTACTACCTTTACAACATTTCCAAATTTAAAAATACACTTAAGAATAAAGTGCATATACTTTTTAGTCACTTGGTCAAAAATTGCACGTCAACGGAGGGGGTGGGGGGGGCCTGATCAATGGTTAAGTCAGGGGCCCCAAAATTTCTAGTGGCGTCCCTGCTCTCCAGTAAGAAGCCCCTCCCCAGTCAGAAGCCCCACCCCAGCCCGAAACTACTCCTGACCCTTCCCATTCCTCCTGTCCCTCCCAAAAAACTTCCTTTTGCCCCCCCTTGCCGCTCTCCCCATATTGCCACCCGTACAGCTCCCCCACCTGCCCAGCCCCCAACTCACCAGGCCCCTGACTCCCCAGCTGTACGGGCTACTCCAGAGCAGTTGGTTGTTTTACAAAACCCTGTGGGTGGTACTAATGTGTAAAAATGTGTATTTAAGAACAATAAACACATACAATACTCTCAGACACTCCCACACAAAATCATCCCCTCTGCCTGGGATACAATTACCTTACACAATGGTAGATACAATTACCTTACACAATGGTAGATACAATTACCTTACACAATGGATGATACAATTACCTTACACAATGGTTGATGTAATTATCATAGGCAGAGAAATACAGTTTTCCCACATTATTCATAACTTTAAAAGTATACATCACACATAAAACTTATATCATTTTAACCAGTATAACTTGGGGACAAACATATCCAAAATTCACTTGAATAGGTTCAGGGGTTTAAAAGTTAGGTTGAAGTCCTTTGTTACAAAATGAAGCATGGCTGTTCTGCCCAAAACCAGTTCCACAGAGTCTTCTATCCAGGAGATAATTTGGGTGTTTCAACATGGGGCCATAGTCTAAAGGCAGCAGGCCAGCAACCAGGCTCCTCCAATGCAATGTGGCGAGATTGGTCTCGTCACATCTCTCCCCTTTTCCAAACAGACTAACAGGGTATCTGACCTCCTGCCAGTCAGTGCCCTGGTTAGTCCAGCAGTCCACCCACAAAACACAATCAGCAGTACAGCCCACTCACAATAAATGGTTACTACACCTGGGTAGAGGAGAAACTTGTCCATGTCCATTGTCCCACGGCTGTGCGGGGGACTGGCAGGCTGCCTTGGTGGGTTGCTGAGTGGGCAGAGACCAGTGGTACTCTGCCCTGGTGCCAGCGCTACCACAGAAGTAGCCTGGTTGGATCCTGGTTGTGGAAGGGGGAGACCGACTGTCTCCCCTTTAGATACACAGCTCTGTTGCTGGAGGGGAATACCGACTGTCTCCCCTTTGGCTAAACAGCCCTGTTGCTGGAGGACAGGACTGACCTTCCCTACCCCCTGTGCTGTGAGTGCAGAGACCACGGTCCCATCTGCACGGTTGTGGGGCTTACTGTCTCCCATGGGTATGTCAAGCTGCCACTGGGGAATGGAGCCTGGGCTCCTAATTCCCTGTACATTGCTCTGCTGCTGGGGGACAGAACTGACTGTCTCTACCCCCTGTAACTCAGCCTGCCACCGGGGAATGGAGTCTGGGCTCCCAATTCCCTGCAACTCACTCTGCTGCTGGGGGACAGGACCAACTGTCTCTGCCCCCTCTAACTCAGCCTGCCACTGGGGAATGGAGTCTGGGCTCCCAATTCCCTGAAGGACCGGTGGAGAGACCTCGGTCCCATCTCCACCGGCAACCTGGGGTTCTTCCCAGTAAATCGCCACAATATCTTCCCAGCTGAATGGGTCTGGATCTGGGTCTATCACTTTGCTGTCCTGCTGAGCCTTCCCAATGGAGTGGAAGAGATCTCAGTAGTCCTGCTCCAGTTCCCACTCCAGGATAGCTAGGTGAGCCAGGTCTGGCTCTACCTCATGGGGGTCATCCCAGTCATGCCTAGCCTCCCTTTCGTAGAAAATGTCCTGAAGTCTGGTCTGCGCAGGGCTCCCGAAGTCAGGCTCTACAAAGGACTCCCATAACAAGCCATGACCATCAAACTCCTCTCCCTCTGGCTTGTCATGCTCGGCTGTCCAGGGTATATACTGTGCCATATACCACCAGAGCACCTGGTAGGCATCCTCCAGACATAGCTCCTCCCATACCCGGTGCTCTAGTTCCTTCACCCATTCCTCCAGGGGCTGCTCTCCCAGGAAGGGCATCTGCAGGGCGACTTGCTTCTGCAACCGCTGCTCTTCACTGGGGAGACTCTTACCCTGCTGGTATTGTACATTATCCAGGGCCTGGTACCAGATGCCTTTCCTTAATGCATCCCGGCCATCCAGGTTCTCCTCCTCATATAACAGTGCTGGTTCCATTCTGTTGCTTTTAGGGTCACTGTACTGGGACATGCGTTGCCCCCAACTTGTAAATCCACGGAATGGTGTCTCCTGTAGCTGTCCTTCTGGCTGTGGGAATGATCCCGCCGCTTGCCACCAATTGTTACGGTATAACCCGGATATCAAGGGTTAATACCAGATGAAAGATGCCCTTAATACGGGAATAGTAACACACGAACCCAGTTAATACACTGAATGGGGAAAATACACTAAATCCTTCTCTGCTGGAACAGGCAAAAGAATAATCCAAAGTCGCAATTCCCCCCAAACATGAGACCAAGCTCCATCTTGAGGGTAAAACAGGAATCAACAAGAGCTGTGTGTTTATTGTTCTTAAATACACATTTTTACACATTAGTACCACCCACAGGGTTTTGTAAAACAACCAATAAACACATACAATACTCTCAGACACTCCCACACAAAATCATCCCCTCTGCCTGGGATACAATTACCTTACACAATGGTAGATACAATTACCTTACACAATGGATGATACAATTTACACAATGGTAGATACAGTTACCTTACACAATGGTTGATGTAATTATCATAGGCAGAGAAATACAGTTTTCCCACATTATTCATAACTTTAAAATTGGTCTTGTCACACACATTATAACATACTTTCTTAAAGGGACATTATAGTGATATAATTAGACATAAATTGATTTTTTAATTCAAAAAAGTTTTGATAAACCTTTTCTTTATTTGATTAATCTAAATGTTTCCAATCTTTAGTTTTGTGAAATCAACATCCACATTTTCGAATATCTAAATGATATTGCCTAGATGTTGTATATCTATTCTGTATATATGACAATATTTTGTATTTGTTATCACTGCCCTTTTCACAGTGTGTCATAAACCAAAGAAATATATTTTTCAAGATTGAGAGGGTTTTGATTTGTGTTAAGATCTTAAAGGGAAAGTATACTATAAAATAGTTTTTCCCTTAATGTGTTTACAATTAGTTTTTGTACCAGCTGCAGAGTATAAAATGTATGCGATTTGCTTTATAAGGCTTCTTTGTGTATATGAATTAGCTGATTTTGTGTTTTCAAGCCACAACCTAATAAAATGGTTTGAACTTGTAGGTATTATCAGATCTTATTACTTTATCCCATTATGAAAATATACATGCTTCTTTATCTCATATCACTCCATATACCAATCACCAATACTTGGATAGAACAATTGAAAATTAACTTTTTATTACCTTATCTCTTCTATAACCCACTGGGAGTGTAATTTCTTCTGCTTGCTGTGTTTACACAGCTTGGCCTCGAGGCCAAAAGGTTTAAGGATAGGTGTCTATACCACAGGCTAAATAAACTATTTTAGATGCCAATGTAAGGACAATGGAAATACTTATAAACAATTTAATACACTCCAGCAGGTAAAGTGGATCATTGTGAACCAATTAAAGGAGAGAACATTTTTGAGTAAACTGTCCCTTTAATGGTTTACCTATGAAAAACATATTTAATGTGTAAATCTTCTATATAGAATATTTCATTATAATAATGATTTGTCTTTTTATTATTACAATGTCTCGTTGCTCTCTTTTTATTATGTGCTGGAATTAACAATAATTTTCATACTTTATTTTTGTTTAGGTTGTGATTCAGCATGGTTAACGCTAGAGGCTCTAGCACGTATAGAGCAGACCATGCTGAGGAACATTCTGTTGCTGGGAATGATGCACAACACCATACATAAGACAGTGCCTCATAGTGCAGATAACTCCCATACATGATATACACTAATGTTAAAACCAAATTATCTTTTTCTCCCCAATCAGGATGTAACCAATACATTGAAATCTTCCAGAACTTAGTACTGGAAGATTTTGACAAAATGAAAATAAAAAATTCCAAAAAAGAAATTTTACAAGGATTGGAAAAACAAGCCATTTTTAAACGTGATGCTGATAAGGGAGGAGGGATAATTATCCAAAACATCTCGGATTATCTTACAGAAGCAGACAGAATTTTAAAAGACACCAATTACTATAGGGTATTGTCACAAAACCCTACAAACCAATTCCTTAGCACATATCACACTTTGATCAAAAAGGGAGCAGATAATAAATTATTGAATAAGAACGAAAATAATTTTTTTAAAAGTCAGCAACACCAGTATAGCACATTACTACCACTTACCAAAAATCCACAAAAACTTAATAAACCCTCCCGGCCGTCCTATCATCGCTGAAATTGATAATTTGATTTATAATTTATCATATTATGTTGACTTACATCTACAGAAATACGTTCTAGGTCTGCCATCATACATTAAGGATAGCACGGATTTACTAAACAAAATTAAAAATATTAATAATACAGGGGATATGATTTGGATCACGTGCGATGTCAGTGCACTATATTCAAACATCGCACACCATCTTGGAATACAAGCAATATCTATTATTCTTAATCGGGATCACTTCATGCCAGCTATTCAAAAAGATTTTGTTCTGGAGTGTATAGAATATATTCTTAAGCACAATTATTTTATGTACCAGGATGTATATTATTTACAAACAAAGGGAACGGCCATGGGCACCAGATTCACCCATAGCTTTGCCAATTTGTTTATGGGCATTTTTGAGGAAACCTACATCTACAATTCCTCAGCTGGAGCGAATCTGGTGTTCTATGGCAGTTAAAGATGATCTTATCTTTATATGGAAAGGTGATCACACATCAGCTCTCACCTTCGTGAATTATATTAATCAGAATGAAATGGGTCTTACATTTACAGCAAATATACAAGAAAAAAACAATAGATTTTTTGGATCTCACTCTAAGTTGGGATAATGATGGGAACTTCTGTTCCAAAACATTCTTCAAAAAGGTCGACAGTAACAGTTACCTTGACTTCACTAGTAATCATCACAAAAGTTGGCTATCAAATATACCTTATAGCCAATTTGAAAGAATCAGACGTAATTGTACTAATCTGGAAACTTTTGAGAAATGTCTCATAATATACGAGAGATTTTTAGAAAAGGGCTACCCTAAGAGTCTCTTAGACAATTGTCTCAATAAGGTAAGACGTCTTGACCAGAATACACTTCTGGAAAGAAAAAAACAAAATAAAAATCCTGATCAAGAAGAATTTACTGACCCAATGTTCATAACAATTACAGATTTGCTAAATTATTAACAAGCACTGGCATATTGTCCGCAGAGATCCCATTTTAAAACACCTCTTAGGTGAACATCCAAAAATAGTGTACACCAGAGCCCCTACCCTCAGAGGGAAATTAGCACCTAGCAATAGAGTCAAACACCTCAACTCCAATACCAAGTCTAGAATTAAAACAACTATAAAAAAATCAAACACATTTCTAGGACAAATAGGAATTTTTAAATGTGGACAGAAAAGATGTAATACATGCAAATTTATCATGAGGAAACAGTCTGAGACTGAGAAACGTGTCGCAATTATCTTATTTTATTAAAGTGATTTTAATTTTTACTAAAACACTTGCTGCCTGAGAATTGGTTATTCTTTGAGGACCTTACTGACCTATAGATAAGCTAAGAAGACTGCTGTATCCTGTATGCCATAGTACTAAGTCTGTTGGGTGACTGAATTGATCCCATCTTGCCTCTATAGCATCACTGGAGATGCTTCACCAAATGTGAGTTTACACTTTATATCTTATTGGTGTGCTAATACCCTAGGCATACAATACTAGGCCATATAGGCTTTTTGTGCTTCCTATCTCCTATACAGGCTCTGTATCAATTCGGGAGGTCGGTCTGCTGGGTGACTGTTATAGATCCCAGACTGTGTCATTAGCACCAACTGAGGTGCTTTAATACATGTGAGTGTAACAACATATCATATATATCATCTTCTGGAACCAGCAATATTGGGCCATGTGGCGCATCTGTTTTTGTTTGTTGTTCTAGATTGCTGTTTTTGGATCCTGGCCTGGACCATCACAGATTGCTGCCTTTGTATACTACCATCAAGATTATTTACTAAAGGACATTTTTCCTTATCTGTACCTTCAATTGATATCCATCTTCAATGGGTGATATTTAAGTAGTCCTATGACTACTGTTGTTAACTAATAATTTGTACCAACAGGTTCATTCTATAGTGTGACATTATTATTTACATATTTGTATCTATCTTTACACTTAGTATAAGTGGACTGTATACTTAGCTTAAGTAATTTTAACTATAATATTCACTTTGTGTGTTCTCAAGGGCGCCCCCTACTATTCTTTTGGATGCAAATTTATCAGATCAGGTAAAAAAAACTTTCAATCCTTTTCCAGTGGAGAGATTTTTGATATGCCAAAATTTTTTAACTGCAATTCTGCCTTTGTGGTCTACATCCTGGAGTGCATTTGTGGGGTCCAGTATATTGGCTGCACCTCCAGAAAAGCAAAGATACGCTGGGGTGAACACTGGCGCAATTGCAAAAATTGCAAAAAGAGAAAAATAAAACACAGCATTCCAGAACACTGTTTGGCCAAACATGATGGTAACCCAGACATTTTTAAATTCTACCCAATAGATTATATTCCCCCCTCTACTGATTATAACAGACTCATTCAACTTAGACAACGTGAGACCTTCTGGATACATAAACTTAACACCTTGTATCCAGCGGGTCTCAACTCAAACTTAGATCTGGCGGCCTTCAACTAAAATAATAAAAAATTATTTCCCCATTAGGGAATATTTCTTTAATACCATCTATTCCACAATATTATCTAATATTATATTTAGTGTTATTTCATTGTTTCTAAACATTAGTTCCCATTGTTCATTGTCTCATATATACTTTTTTATTTCAACCAACTCTCCCATATATAAAATGGTTTCCGAATATTATCCAGTCCTCATACCATTCACTTCTAGATTTAGCTTCACCACTACTCACTATACTGCGCCAAATATACAGGAGGAAACAATAGATTTGTTTTTTCTTGTATATAAGCACATTATATTATACTAGTCCTAAAGCCCGTTCACACGGGCCATTTTTTGCAGTACAGTGGTCCCACCCCTTGCGTTCTCTCCCTCCCACTCTCTTTTGCTTTCTCTCTCTCCCCCTTTCTTTTGCGCTCTATCTCCCCCTCTCTTTTGAGCTCTCTCTCTCCCCCCTCTCTTTTGCGCTCTCTCTTTCCCCCTCTCTTTTGCACTCTCTCTCCCCCCCTCTTTTGCGCTCTCTCTCTCCCCTCTCTCTCTATCTCCCCTCTCTCTTTCTCTCTCTCCCCTCTCCCTCTCTCTCCCCCCTCTCTCTCTCCCCTCTCTCTCTCTCTCTTCTCTCTCTCTCCCCTCTCTCTCTCTCCCTTCTCTCTCTCTCCCCTCTCTCTCTCCCCTCTCTCTTTCTCTCGACCCTCTCTCTTTCTCTCTCTCCCTCTCTCTTTTTCTTTCTCTCTCCCTCTCTCTTTCTCTCCCCCCCTCTCTCTCCCCTCTCTCTCTCTTTCCCCCCTCTCTCTCCCTTCTCTCAACCTCTCTCTCTCCTCTCTCTCTCTCCCCCCTCTCTCTCTCTCCTCTCTCTATCTCCCCCCTCTGTCTCTCTCTCTCCCCTCTCTCTCTCTCTCCCCTCTCTCTATCTCCCCCTCTGTCTCTCTCTCCCCTCTCTCTCTCCCCCCTCTCTCTCCTCTCTCTCTCTCCCCTCTCTCTCTCCCCTCTCTCTCTCTCCTCTCGCTCTCTCTCCCCTCTCTCTCTCTCTCCCCTCTCTCTCTCCCCTCTCTCTCTCTCTCTCTCTCTCCCCTCTCTCTCTCCCCTCTCTCTCTCCCCTCTCCCTTCTCTCTCTCCCCTCTCTCTCCCTTCTCTCTCCCCTCTCTCTCTTCCCTCTCTATTTCTCTCGACCCTCTCTCTTTCTCTCTCCCTCTCTCTTTCTCTCTCCCTCTCTCTTTCTCTCCCCTCTCTTCCCCCTCTCTCTCTCTTTCCCCCTCTCTCCCTCCCTTCTCTTAACCTCTCTCTCTCCTCTCTCTCCCCCCTCTCTCTCTCCTCTCTCTATCTCCCCCCTCTGTCTCTCTCTCTCTCTCTCTCCCCTCTCTCTATCTCCCCCCTCTGTCTCTCTCCCCTCTCTCTCTCTCTCTCTCTCTCTCTCCCCTTTCTCTCCTCTCTCCCCTCTGTCTCTCTCCCCCCTCTGTCTCTCTCTCTCCCCCTCTCTCTCTTCCCCTCTTTCTCTCTCTCTCCCCACATCTCCCCTCTCTCTCTCTCCCCTCTCTCTCTCTCCCCCCTCTCTCTCTCCACATCTCCCCTCTTTTTCTCTCTATCTCCCCTCTCTCTTTCTCCCCTCTTGATCTCTCTCTCCCCCCTCTCCCCTCTTTTGAGCTGTTTGAGCTCTCTCCACGGCCTTTCACGGCCCTGCCCCCGGCCCCGCCCCCTTCAGGGCCTTCATGCTAGGCCACGCCCCCTTCGCGGGTCTTCAAGCTAGGTCACGCCCTCTTCATGATCGGTCACGCCCCACACATGCTCGGCCACGCCCACTTCTCGCGGCAGTCGGCAGATCAGGTAGGGAATCCAAGGCCAGGTGTGTTTGTCCTCGTGCTGTCTCTACTGCGCATGACAGCTTCGGGCAAACACACTTGGCCTTTTATAATATAGGATTATTTTATTTTATTATATTATTTCACATAATGTCATTCAATTTTTCAAGAATACATTTGCAGCACATCTTCCCTAAGATATCTCAATCATTTAGGTTAGACTTCCACATTCACACACATACACAATGTGTTATACATATTCCGGACATGTACTTTTCTCATTCAACATGCACCAATCACCAGACTCTCTTTCAGAATGATTTGCCGGAATTCTGATTTACACCATTTATAGAGGTCCGTTCAGTGCGGCCTTTATTAAGAAAGAACAGCCATATAGTTGTCCGATCCACGTAGTGATACATTTTTAGTTTTATTTTTAATTTTTATCTTTACCAAATCAAACACTTCTTACAGATATATACATATATGTCTCCCATTAAATCGAGGATACAATTTCATCCATCCGTATTCACTTACCAAAATATTTAAATTTCTTCTATTTGGCGAGAATATTTTAATAACCAGACATTGACATTAAATTCACTAGTTTATCTATCAAAAATAATTACAGTGCATATTGTCATGATACCAAACAGTTCTAAATTATGCTTGTTTCAGGCTCGTCTAATACTTGGGAGTCGGCATCTCATCTGTTTACAATATAACAAACTTAGATAAAATAATATTAGAATAAGTATAACGTTCTCAGTCTGAATTCTCGATCAATAAATATTGGTCTGTATTTTTGACAAATACTTTTAGAAATTCATGATATCTGCAGGTCAGTTTATCTTCATATTTTTTATCTTATAATGCACAGCCCAACTGGCCCTATATAGTTTTATTCATTAAATAAAATATGTGAGTTCATGATTTTAGTTTTGTGTAGAAGTATAGATATTTTTTTCTGCATTGTTTTAAATATAAATACATAGACATCCGAATGTCCTAAATGTTAAACACAATTAATATAGATAGGTGATCCTAGAAAGCACCTTTCAGGTAACCAGCCGATTATAGGAAAATGCACCAATAGCAAGATGTGT
Source organism: Bombina bombina (assembly GCF_027579735.1). Lineage (NCBI taxonomy): Eukaryota > Metazoa > Chordata > Amphibia > Anura > Bombinatoridae > Bombina > Bombina bombina. The sequence goes on along the minus strand of NC_069503.1, from coordinate 285,380,069 downwards.
TACTTATTACTTTGTATCTGTTTTGTTTCCAATGTGACTATTTGTCTGTGTATAACCCAATAGATGTTGTTACCTGTTTTAAATTGAGCATGACACACTGCTGATGAAACGGCCAGGAGCTTGCGGCCGAGAAACGCGTTTAAGCTCACTAATAACGACTGTATTGTACCCAGAGACTATTTGCACTTTTATTCCTGTCTTCTGGAGGATTTTTGCCATTGTTCTTCACACACGGCTCACTGTTGACAGCTTTCACTGAGCTTTATTGGTCATCTAGAAGCCGCACTTTTTTATCCGCTTACAGAGGGATTTTGGCTAGCGACGGAGGATAATCCATGGCCACATACAAGACACACTGCATCACCTGCACTTCAGCGTACTGACTGCTGAGAATGTCAGCCTGCATATTCGCACTTCTTTTAATAAGAGTGCCAATATACTTGTGAGTATATTTCCACTTGTCTGTAGCCACTGTGCCATTTTCACGTATGGGAGTTATCTGCACTATGAGGCGCTGTCTTTTCTTATCTATTCTGTAGATCTTTTGACTGACCACTTAATATCAAGATGAGCAGCCTCTTCATACAATCTTATCAGAGACGGACCCACACTGTTGGACATTATACATTACGTATCACGGTTATATGGTTTATATATTATTTTGGACTTTTATACACTAATAAGTTTGATCTGAGTATTAGCTTCAGATACATCTTTGCCTTTTTTATGCTGTACATAATTTTTTTTTTTACATAATTTGTATTTAGCAATTGCGCTTTCATATTTATGCTTGTAAAGAATTTTTACTTTATTATTTATCAGCATATTTATATATTATATTTATATACTCTCAACAACATATTTCCATATATATTATAATTTTTGTCTAAACACTTGCCTATCTATTGATTCTATTTCAAACAAAAATATATACAATTTTATATTGTTGAACACTATTCATTTATTACACTGAATCACCGTTGGGCACACTAATTGATCGCTCCTATTTTCATTCCAAAAAAAATAGATGCCCAACTAGAATCTATTTCAGATTTCAGTATCTATTTACATTTCTATTCTGATTTTTTAGCACCAATTTCTGCTGTCATTCTGAGGCGCACTCAATTTCTATACCTCCAGTATAGTTGTATATCACAACACCATACATACCCAGCTGCGGATGCAGTGCTTGACTCTAGAGTGTGTTCTGCCTTTAGAGTCAATGCATGAATCCGCAGCTGTAAATGCACAGGACGATGAGGGTCACCCACAAGAGGAGGATCTGGAGATGCTCCGAGGCCGCAGATATGAATCTTCCGTCCACATGTTACTTTGTTTGCATTTATTGTTGCCATTTGGCCTTTTTTGTTTTTTTGTTATGCCTGTTGCACTATTTCACCTTGTCAGATGGCTCCAATGGGGCTATGTTGGCCCTTGTCAACTCCCTCCAAGGACTGTGATGCACTATTTGAACTTGTCAGATGGCTCCAATGGTGCTGTGTTGGCCCTTTTCAACCCCCTCCAAGGACTGTGATGCACTATTTCACCTTGTCAGATGGCTCCAATGGGGCTGTGTTGGCCCTTTGTAAACTCCCTCCAAGGACTGTGATGCACTCTTTCACTTTGTCAGATGGCTCCAATGGGGCTGTGTTGGCCTTTGTCAACTCCCTCCAAGAACTGTGATGCACTATTTCAACTTGTCAGATGGCTCCAATTTGGCTGTGTTGGCCTTTGTTGGCCCTTGTCAACTCCCTCCAAGGACTGTGATGTACTATTTCACCTTGTCAGGTGGCTCCAATGGGGCTGTGTTGGCCCTTGTCAACTCCCTCCAAGGACTGTGATGCACTCTTTCACCTTGTCAGGTGGCTCCAATGGGGCTGTATTGGCCCTTGTCAACTCCCTCCAAGGACTGTGATGCACTATTTCAACTTGTCAGATGGCTCCAATGGGGCCGTGTTGGCCCTTTGTAAACTCCCTCCAAGGACTGTGATGCACTCTTTCACCTTGTCAGATGGCTCCAATGGGGCTGTGTTGGCCCTTGTCAACTCCCTCCAAGGACTGTGATGCACTATTTCAACTTGTCAGATGGCTCCAATGGGGCTGTGTTGGCCTTTGTCAACTCCCTCCAAGAACTGTGATGCACTATTTCAACTTGTCAGATGGCTCCAATTTGGCTGTGTTGGCCTTTGTTGGCCCTTGTTAACTCCCTCCAAGGACTGTGATGCAATCTTTCACCTTGTCAGATGGCTCCAATGGGGCTGTGTTGGCCCTTGTCAACTCCCTCCAAGGAATGTGATGCACTATTTCACCTTGTCAGATGGCTCCAATGGGGCTGTGTTGGCCCTTGTCAACTCCCTCCAAGGACTGTGATGCACTCTTTCAACTTGTCAGATGGCTCCAATGGGGCTGTGTTGGCCCTTTGTAAACTCCCTCCAAGGACTGTGATGCACTCTTTCACCTTGTCAGATGGCTCCAATGGGGCTGTGTTGGCCCTTGTCTACTCCCTCCAAGGACTGTGATGCACTATTTCAACTTGTGAGATGGCTCCAATTTGGCTGTGTTGGCCCTTGTCAACTCCCTCCAAGGACTGTGCATGCACTCTTTCACCTTGTCAGATGGCTCCAATGGGGCTGTGTTGGCCCTTGTCAACTCCCTCCAATGACTGTGATGCACTCTTTCACCTTGTCAGATGGCTCCAATAGGGCTGTGTTGGCCCTTGTCAACTCCCTCCAAGGACTGTGATGCACTCTTTCACCTTGTCAGATGGCTCCAATGGGGCTGTATTGGCCCTTGTCAACTCCCTCCAAGGACTGTGATGCACTATTTCAACTTGTCAGATGGCTCCAATGGGGCTGTGTTGGCCTTTGTTGGCATTGTCAACTCCCTCCAAGGACTGTGATGGACTATTTCACCTTGTCAGATGGCTCCAATGGGGATGTGTTGGCCCTTGTCAACTCCCTCCAAGGACTGTGATGCACTATTTCAACTTGTCAGATGGCTCCAATGGGGCTGTGTTGGCCTTTGTTGGCCCTTGTCAACTCCCTCCAAGGACTGTGTTGCAATCTTTCACCTTGTCAGATGGCTCCAATGGGGCTGTGTTGGCCCTTGTCAACTCCCTCCAAGGAATGTGATGCACTATTTCACCTTGTCAGATGGCTCCAATGGGGCTGTGTTGGCCCTTGTCAACTCCCTCCAAGGACTGTGATGCACTATTTCAACTTGTCAGATGGCTCCAATGGCGCTGTGTTGGCCCTTTGTAAACTCCCTCCAAGGACTGTGATGCACTCTTTCACCTTGTCAGATGGCTCCAATGGGGCTGTGTTGGCCCTTGTCAACTCCCTCCAAGGACTGTGATGCACTATTTCAACTTGTCATATGGCTCCAATTTGGCTGTGTTGGCCTTTGTCAACTCCCTCCAAGGACTGTGATGTACTATTTCACCTTGTCAGGTGACTCCAATGGGGCTGTGTTGGCCCTTGTCAACTCCCTCCAAGGACTGTGCATGCACTCTTTCACCTTGTCAGATTGCTCCAATGGGGCTGTGTTGGCCTTCGTTGGCCCTTGTCAACTCCCTCCAAGGACTGTGATGCACTCTTTCACCTTGTCAGATGGCTCCAATAGGGCTGTGTTGGCCCTTGTCAACTCCCTCCAAGGACTGTGATGCACTCTTTCACCTTGTCAGATGGCTCCAATGGGGCTGTATTGGCCCTTGTCAACTCCCTCCAAGGACTGTGATGCACTATTTCAACTTGTCAGATGGCTCCAATGGGGCTGTGTTGGCCTTTGTTGGCATTGTCAACTCCCTCCAAGGTTTGTGATGCACTACTTCACCTTGTCAGATGGCTCCAATGGGGATGTGTTGGCCCTTGTCAACTCCCTTCAAGGACTGTGATGCACTATTTCACCTTGATTTATCAATATGACTATCTGTAACGTTATCTTATTTCTTTATGTTTTATGCCATCATAATAAAAAAAATGTCATTAATATATTATTTGTCCTCTTTATTCATGTCATTTATTAAAATCTATATTTTAGGTGGTTAATCCTTAAAGGGACATGAAATAAAAAATGGTCTTTCATGATTCACATATATAATACAATTGTCAAGAAATGTAATATTTACATCTCTTATTTAATTTGCTTCATTTTCTTGATATACTTTGCATAAAGGTTTATCTTTGCAAGATCATGAGCAGCAGAGAACTGAGGTTCTAGATGTTTATTGTTGTTTGTGTGTATATATATATGTATATATATATATGTATATATATATATTGGTTGTTGTTGGCTCATCCATGTGTTCATTTCTGAACTATTTGTGAATTGATGCATCTTTAACAAATGATCCCAAGATTAGTAAACTAAGATAATCGATATAAATTATGAATTTGATGGAAATAGTATCCTCTCTGTGAATCCTGAACTTAATTGTTTGTATTTCATGTCCCTTTAAAGGGACAGTAAAGTCAAAACTAAACATTCATGATTCAGATAGGGCATGCAATTTTAAACAACTTTCCAATTTACTTTTATCATCAAATTTGCTTTGTTCCCTTGGTGGTATTTTTTAAAAGCTAAACCTAGCTAGGCTCAAACTGATTTCTAAACAGTTAAAAACCGCCTCCTAGCTCAGAGCATTTTGAAAGTTTTTCACAGTTAGACTGTGCTAGTTCACATGTGTCATATAGATAACATTGTGTTCACTCCCGTGAAGTTATTTAGGAGTCTTCACTGATTGACTACACTGCATGTCTGTCAAAGGCACTTAGATAAGGAGGCAGTCTGCAAAGGCTTAGATACAAGGTAATCACAGAGGTAAAAATTTTATTAATATAACTGTGTTGGTTGGGTAATAAAGGGATTATCTATCTTTTTAAATAAGAAAATTTTTGGTGTAGATTGTCCCTTTAAGTGATGCTGACCACAATTCTTAAGGAATGGATATTCATTTATAATGTATTTTTGTCCTTTTTACATCAACATAGACATATATTTTTAAAACAGACTATTATTTGATTGTTGACAGCACATGTTTTGAAATTTCACATATATCTTATTGTAGTAGTCTAACAAAAGCAATCACTGTGTTTAATGCGCATATTTTAGCTGATTAATATTTTTTTCTTATTGTTTCTCTTTAATTATCCAACGATATATTGCTATAGGTAGGCTGACCATATTTCAACTTGAATAAGTGACACATCTGATAAATACATGTGTCATTATTCTTTTTCCAAATAAATCTTTAAACATATCTGAAAACATCCCTGACATATGTATTTCTCATGTGTCCCTTTTTAAAACGTAAAGATGGACACCATAGCTATAGGTAACATATAATGTATATAACACAAATGGATAGGGTACAGTGCTACACCAAACCTACTAAGCCTTACTATGGTGATTGTCTCCTCCCTAGACAATTTGAAAAATATAAATCATAAAAAACAATGGATATAGAAGGCGCTAAAAAGCTGTAGGATTTATAGATATAAAATTTCACTTATGTGTATAAGTCTCACTTAAGTGTATATAGTATCAATGTTACCTTTATACAATGTAGGTAAATGAGCCAGTACTAATATGAAAACAAAATTGTTATTTTAATCAATATAAAATTTAATAAAGTTCAATATAAAGTTCAATAAAAATCAAACTCATCGATGGTTGATTAGAAAAAATCGATAAAAATTACAAAAGTCACATATACCGCTAAAACATATATATGTTAAAACCGGTTCAGCATTCACACTATCCATTCAACATTGTAATCTCTCGAATTCAAAGACACAGTATTCAGCTGCTTTATGAATACCAATCTAACATGTGTTCAGCTATCACTGTCTCTTATGGGGATCCCCAAATAAGATCCAAAATGACAATGTGGGCTAGAATAATTTCAAATCCTCCAACACAAGTCACTTGTATACGTGCCCCCAAGTGCCAACAAACTCGTTATACCTTCAGTCACTTCCTTTTCAATGCGGCTATAGAACGCAAGGTGGTATATTTCCTTCCCTTGCCGCTGTGTTAATGGAAAAGACAGTCAGTTATACTGAGCGGAGCCGGGAGGCTCTCTTACCTCCTTCAAGTGTCTACTAGTCGGCCTCCTCACCTGACCCGACACTATGGCTGCTCCTTCGATTCTTGGTATGCGAAATCCCGTGAGTGACGTCACCCGGTTTCCGGATCCTAGGTGACCACTTGCGCAAGTGTTTTTCACGGTTGTATCCAAACAAACCTCTGCACTTCAGTACACCAGGGTACGCAGAGTTCAGCTCAGCTGTAAATGTCAAACAGCCCACAGTGGATGGCAGGTAAGTCCTCTACGCGTTTCAACCCCTTTCTGGGTCTTTTTCAAGATGCCACTTCCTGCAACCTCTTTCCTTAAATCCCCTCTCTATACAGGTGATTTGCTGTTGCTTCAGTACCTTTCCTGCAGGTACGTACTTCTTTTTTTTTTTTTGGCAGTTCCCACCTGATGCTCGTGGTAGAGGGCCACTGCAAACCCCTCTCTGTAGACTGTAAAAACAACAATTTCCACAGCAGCATAAAGCGACGTTTCGGGCTGTTAACCCTTACTCATGAGCATGAGTAAGGGTTAACAGCCCGAAACGTCGCTTTATGCTGCTGTGTGCCAGTGCTTTGTATAACCTGAAATGGATTAATAAAAGACAAGTTTGTTAAACTTTTTTTCCTGATTCATTGGTGCTGTGGAAATTGTTTTTTTACAGTCTACAGAGAGGTGTTTGCAGTGGCCCTCTATTACGAGCATCAGGTGTGTGCTGTCTATCATTTGGGAACTGCCAAAAAAAAAAAAAAGAAGTACGTACCTGCAGGAAAGGTACTGAAGCAACAGCAAATCACCTGTATACAGAGGGGATTTAAGGAAAGAGGTTGCAGGAAGTGGCATCTTGAAAAAGACCCAGAAAGGGGTTAAAACGCGTAGAGGACTTACCTGCCATCCACTGTGGGTTGTTTGACATTTACAGCTGAGCTGAACTCTGCGTACCCTGGTGTACTGAAGTGCAGAGGTTTGTTTGGATACAACCGTGAAAAACACTTGCGCAAGTGGTCACCTAGGATCCGGAAACTGGGTGACGTCACTCACGGGATTTCGCATACCAAGAATCGAAGGAGCAGCCGTAGTGTCGGGTCAGGTGAGGAGGCCGACTAGTAGACACTTGAAGGAGGTAAGAGAGCCTCCCGGCTCCGCTCAGTATAACTGACTGTCTTTTCCATTAACACAGCGGCAAGGGAAGGAAATATACCACCTTGCGTTCTATAGCCGCATTGAAAAGGAAGTGACTGAAGGTATAACGAGTTTGTTGGCACTTGGGGGCACATATACAAGTGACGTGTTGGAGGATTTGAAATTATTCTAGCCGACATTGTCATTTTGGATCTTATTTGGGGATCCCCATAAGAGACAGTGATAGCTGAACACATGTTAGATTGGCATTCATAAAGCAGCTGAATACTGTGTCTTTGAATTCGAGAGATTACAATGTTGAATGGATAGTGTGAATGCTGAACCGGTTTTAACATATATATGTTTTAGCGGTATATGTGACTTTTGTAATTTATATCGATTTTTTCTGATCAACCATCGATGAGTTTGATTTTTATTGAACTTTATATTGAACTTTAATAAATTTTATATTGATTAAAATAACAATTTCGTTTTCATATTAGTACTGGCTCATTTACCTATATTGTATAAAGGTAACATCGATACTATATACACTTAAGTGAGACTTATACACATAAGTGAAATTTTATATCTATAAATCCTACAGCTTTTTAGCGCCTTCTATATCCATTGTTTTTTATAACATATAATGTATAACCAATCCCGATTTTCATAATGTATCTCGTAGCATTATTTCTCATTTAAAGGACATGAAACACAATAATCTATTTTCTCATTTATGTATAACATACGATTTTTAAATAATTTTCTTTCCATAAATTCTCAAATTTGCTTCAGTCTATTTGTATCATTTGTTTAAGGAGCAGCAGGGCAGTACTGGTTTCTAAATGAACACATAGGTGAACCAATGACAATCGGTATATATATGTAGCCACCAATCAGCAGTTAGAACATAATTTTGTTCTGCTCTTGAGATTACCTCTAAACACATTTCATCAAAAGATTAAAATTAAATTTGAAAATGAAGTTCAAATTGCAATGTCGTACATAATCGTGTAACATAAAATGCTTGCTAAATTGTTAATAATCCTCCGATTCTAATGAAATATATCCTTATTACCAACAATGGATTATATTTCATATATCACAGTATTACGTTATCTAGCGTGACATTCATAGATAACAATATAGCACATACTAGTTTTTAAAATATAAATACATTTCTTATTGACATGCAAAGCTATATAATGAGTTCTTGGATTGGATGCCGTTTTTACGCGATCTTGGATGCGCCTTTGATTGGCTGATGTTTTTACGCGATCTCGGATCCGCCATGTTGCTTAAGTCGTCACATGCCAAGCTGTAAAATGAGTTCTTGGATTGGATGCTGTTTTTACGCGATCTCGGATGCGCCATGTTGCTTAAGACATCACATGCCAAGGTGCTAAATCCGTCTCATTGGATTACGTTGTCCCGCAATATTTGATTTTGCACGTAACCCACGTTTGCGAATGAGAAGACAAGTTTAAAACCATGACGATTATGGATTGTGTCAATCATGTACATTGTTGAACCATAGCTGATAAAGAACACAAAAATCTCTTTTGATGGCTGTCTAGTTGAAGAAACGAATGAAGGCAATATGTTTTTAATGCATAATATATTTTGAGGCAAGTGCAAATCCATAAATATACTCCATCTTGTTTAATATGTTTGTCAACAATATTTTCCTTTTTCTAAAGAATTGAAGTTTCTACATATCTAATTCCTAAAGATGCGCTTTTGTATTTGAATTAAGTAATCAAGATGCATTGACCTTTATCATATGATAAATATATGAGATGCCTACTTATTCTAGATGTTATGTCCTGATCTTTTTTCTTAAAGGGACATTATACACTTATTTTTTTCTTAGCATATATGTTTTGTAGATGACCTATTTATATAGCCCATAATCGGTTGTTTTTTTTGTTTTTTTAACCCTTTGAGTGCTAAGCACTTTCCCACCTGGGTGCTAAGATTTTTTAATGTTTTTTTTATTTTTTGAACAATTTTTTTTAACTTTTTTTTTTTCAAGACTTACACTGTTGGAAAGGTTAGGCGATTACCTTTCAAATGGTGGGTCTTGGGAGTCTGTAGCTGCTTAGATGCCTGAGATACAGACTTCTAAGCAGCATGCCCCCTAATCCTATACTTAACATTGTTAATTATAAAGTTGCGCGGTGACGTCATCACGTTATTGCGCGTGATGTCACCACACAAATCGGAAAGCCCCGGCGATGCCTGTCACTCTACAGGCATGATCGCCGGTGTAGGAGCGGGTGGGAGCCCCCAGATCTCCCTCAAGGTGGGAGAGTGCTAGTGACAGCTCTAAGCCGTCATTAGCACTAAAGTGGGAAACTCTGACGGCTCAGAGCCGTCATTAGCTCTCAAAGGGTTAAAATGTATAGTTTTGCTTATTTTTACCATCACCTACCTTCTCCAGCTTGTTCCTGTTTGTGTAAAGGTTCTTTTCATATGCAAAAGAAGGGGAGTGGGGAGTGTCTTATTTCCCACTTGCAATAGGCTTTCCAGCTAACTTTTCAACATAGCTAAACTGAGAGTTTCTAAGTAAGTCTTTAAACCGTTTTATCATGGATTTTTATATCAGTATCTGGGCATCTTGTTCTTTATAGTAGTGTCTATTACATGCAGTTCTATGAAAATGAGTGTATACTGTCCCTTTAATGTAAATGCTCAGTATTGTGTCATGTATGACTTCCACATTGTTAATCTCCAAATATATTACTGTGAGCATATATTTCTAATGTAACTCTTAAAAGGACATGAAACCAGATTCCTTCTAAATGAAATGTCTTTCTTAAATAATTCAAACACTACAATGTATCTTTAATAAAACAGACTTTATTTAACACGTCGAGAGAAATATGGCATACAGGCTTAGTATCCTATTCAAATATTTTCTTGTTTGAACAAGTACGTGTAGATATACCAATAATCCCTAAGGATTTGTATATGTTAGCATATGTTCTTGTTTAAAGGGACAGTCAAGTCAAGCAAAACAGTAATGATTTAAATCTCAAAAAATACAATTTTTAGAAAATATATCTCAAACTTTTATCACCAATTTATCTTAGTTCTCTTGGTGTTCTTAGTTGATAGCTAAACCTAGGAGGTTCATCTGCTCATTTCTTAGACCTTGAAGAGTGCATCTAATCTGAATGCATTTTGACCACTAGAGGGCATTATTTTTTGTGTTTCATATAGAAAACATTGAGCTCATTCAGTATAGTTACCCTGGATTGATCAGTGATTGGCTGAAATGCCGGTCTGTCAAAAGAACAGAAATAAGTGGTCCAGCAGCAGATGGTCCAGCAGCAGCAGATGGGGCAGCAGCAGATGGTGCATTATGCGCCTCCCGGAGGACCTGCAATATATCCTTAAGAGTATTCAACATATCTCTTTGGTCTTGGTAAATCTCTCTTTGGTCTTGGCGAATATCATTTATTGCTTCCGTCAGCTGGACTCTGCTTTCCACCTGCTCCCTATGGGAGGCACGCATCTTTTCTAGAAAATATTTTAAGATCTGCAGCTCTGCTATCTCTGCTGGTATCTCCTCCTGAGTAGCTGCTGGTGCACGGCGGGCTGCTGGTGCAGGAGGGGCTGCTGCAGGGATCTCTTCTGCAACGGGGGCTTCTTCAGAGGATGAGGTTACAGGGATGTCTTCCATGTCTCCCCGAGGTGGCGAGTCATCTGCACCACTCTCATACCTGGGTGAAGGAGGAGCCTGTGGGTGCTGTGCTGCCTCCTCCCCGGGCTCAGATTCTGTATATTGTAAAAAGAAAGAAACCTAGATATTAGCACAGTTCCAAATAAAGATGTAAATGTTGTATTTGAAAGTGTAATGAGGCTGCCTTTGTAATTCTATTGTAAGCAAAAGTAATCAATACGATTTCCGCATTTTCCAAACCGTGTTTCTGATCTCTATCTGGTCAATCTGAATGTGTTTTTGCGTTTGTTTTCAGTCTGTTTAAATGCACACCTAATCTGTAGACTAGATACTAATGTTATGGCTTTTCGTGAAATGCAACTTTGGCAAGGTAATTGTGAATGCATTTACGTAATGTCTAAAAAAAACGTAATTGCGTTAAACATATCCTTAAATACATTATTTATTTTTTATGAAAAGAGATTATTAAATGAGCTTACCGGAAGATGAGAGTGGCAGGTTCCCGGTATCGACTCCTCCGATAGCGAGTATGGTCACCTTGGAGATGCTGGGACGCAGCATTTCTTCCCATCTGGAATATTCAATGATTATTTCAGGACCGCCACCGGTCCCTGTTAGATATTGGTTCTCCCTTGAGAGCTTTCTTTTGCATTCCATTCTGCAGTCCCGGTAGCGATGCTGTGTAGACTTGACATCCCTGTTATGGACCCCCACTGCATTAACGGCATCCCTGATCTCCAGCCATAGTTTCCTCTTCTCCTTAAGGGTGGCCTTCTGAGCCTGCAGCCTCCTAGCCCTCTCCATATAAGCCTCTATGAGGGCCTCCTTCTCATCCATGGTATATCTCGCCTCCCTACTCAGCTTGGCTTTCCCCTGTGATATGAGCCTCTGTTTCCCGGACTGTGAAGCTCTACACTGAACGCCACTGGGCCCAGCCACTTGTTCATCTTGAACAAAGTGGCCGGGTCCACCAACCGCTTCCTCTTCCCCTTCCTGTCCCGTTCCCCTCCCTCACCCCCTCTCCTGCCTAACCTCCTCTACAATCTCTTCTCTAAGTTGCTGCCTAATCAGCTCTAATACCTGCGTGCTAATCTGTCCCCTATCCCCATCCCGACATACTCAAACAAAAAGTGAATGTGCCCAAATGAAAGGGGGTCAAAATAAATAACAAACAGTAAAAAGTGCAAAAAGTGTGAAAGGGATATAAATAAAAGACAAAAATGTAGAAAAAGACTAAAATGAGGATATGTAAACAAAATCTAACTATGGGATGGGTATGGGCTTACAGGGAATGGGGTATGGGATGAAAGGTAATGGGTATGGAGTGTAGTATGAGAGGGGATGGGGTATGGAGTGTATGTAGTGTTAGTGATAAGTGTATGTATGTATTGAATGTGTTTGCCTGTAAATGTGTTTATATAAGTATTCAGAAAAACCACTCGCACACGCACCCAAACAAACTCACTAACGCTCTCTCACTATCTCACACTACCACTAACTAACTCTCACGCTAACACTAACTCACTATCTCTCACTAACACTAACTCTCACACTAACACTAACTCACACTACCACTAAATAACTCTCACAATAACACTAACTCACTCTCTCACACTAACACTAACTCTCACAATAACAGTAACTCACTAAATCCCTATAATCTCACAAAATCCGCCAGCAACACAGTCAAAGAAGCCATGCTTGTAGCGTGCTTATATACCCTATGTAAATGTTTAATGATGTACCGGTTTGCAAAGTAAAGTATGTTCAGGTGTGCTTTGTTTGTAATTAGTATGTGTGCAATGTGTATTAGTTGTGTGAATTTGCGCATGCTCATATTGAGTTAGTATTTGTGGAATGTGTATAATGTGATGATGTCATAGTGATCATTTTGCATAACATTGTCCAAAAGTATTATCTGTAAATGTAAATTGTGATTTGTGATGGTGTCGTATTTGTGAAGTGCACTAATGTTTCCCGTAATCTTGAATGCGAATGTTTTGTTTGTCTATGAGTGTGCAATTCTTTTTTCGTGTTGTTTTGTTCCGTGTTGCAAGATCGTAACGTATTTATGTATTCCTCGTTTAGTGTAAATGTTGTGCATTATTTTTCTTTTCCGATTGTGAATGTGTAATGCGTATGTGCTATGTTGCGTGATTGTTGTTTGTACATTTGAGCTGTGTTTTTGTTGTGCATTATTCCGTATACGTAATATGACAGAGCAGTGCATATTTCTCGCGAGATCGAGTGTTAGCTGAAAAATCTGTGCTTCTTTCATTTATCATTGATCTCTATGGGAGAATATTTAACGCTGACGTGATTACGCATAAAAAATAAACGCGGTAGTCGTGTTACCGCGACGCATTACGAGGTTGTTTGGAGACTCGTAATACCAACATTATGAAAAGTGCGCAATGGAAATAAAGTACACGTAACTAACGCACCCCTCATAACGCACAACTCGTTAGTACTTTTTTGGAAGCAATGATCAACAAATAGATTGTGTGATTTAGGACAGTTTATACACAGGGAGTACAAGGCGAAGCTGTTTTCTGTTTCTTTAGATATTGTGATATTCAAATGTTGATATACAAATTGCTTAGAAACTACTGTTAAACACACAATTATTGCTGAAACGGAACAAATAATATAATTTCTGTTTTATCTACCTAATTGACAATTTGTGTTGCTTTATTTCAGGTATCTATTGCTCAAAACAATAGTGACCAGAAGAGTATAATGACAACCAGATTGGTCAAAGACCTGGTCTAGTAAACAAATGTTCCACTTTGTTGAAAATCTCAAACGTGAGATTAATAAGAAAATAATTAATTAACCCCTTAACGACCAAGGACGTACGCCACACGTCCTCAAAAAAAATACAGTTAATGACCGAGAACGTGTGGCGTACGTCCTTGGTCTGGAAAGCAGCTGGAAGTGATCCTGCTCGCTTCCAGCTGCTTTCCGGTTATTGCAGTGATGCCTCAACATCGAGGCATCCTGCAATAACCCCCCTTGGCCATCCGATGCAGAGAGAGCCACTCTGTGGCCCTCTCTGTACCGGACATCGATGGCCGGTTTCGTTGGTGGGTGGGAGCCAGCCTGGGAGGCGGGTGGGCGGCCATCGATGGGCCGTATGATGTGGAGGGGGGCGGCATCGTGGGCGGGAACGCCGGGTGCGCGCGCGTGCACAAGGGTGCGCGCGTGGGGGTAGGAAGCGGGTGGGAACCGCTACACTACAGAAAAATGATGGGAGAAAAGTGGCAGTGATTGCCAAATATATTTAAATATATGTAGATCTGAGAGATCTGGGAGGGGTGGTGGGTTGGTCTTTTGGGGGGGGGGCAAGCTACACTACAGAAAATTATTTAAAAAAAAAATAATAAAACATGTTTTACTATAAACTGGGTACTGGCAGACAGCTGCCAGTACCAAAGATGGCTACTAATAAGTTAGAGGGGGATGGGTAAAGAGCTGTTTGGGGGGTATCAGGGAGGTTGGGGGCTAAGGGGGGATCCTCCAGAGCAGCATATGTAAATATGCCTTTTTTTTATTATTTATTTTTTATCAAGGATAGCTTTTTTTTTTAGTACTGGCAGACTTTCTGCCAGTACTTAACATGGCGGGGACAATTGTGGGGTGGGGGAGGGAAGAGAGCTGTTTGGGAGGGATCAGGGGGTGTAATGTGTCAGGTGGGAGGCTGATCTCTACACTAAAGCTAAAATTAACCCTGCAAGCTCCCTACATGCTACCTAATTAACCCCTTCACTGCTAGCCATAATACACATGTGATGCGCAGCGGCATTTAGCGGCCTTCTAATTACCAAAAAGCAACGCCAAAGCCATGTATGTCTGCTATTTCTCAACAAAGGGGATCCCAGAGAAGCATTTACAACCATTTGTGCCATAATTGCACAAGCTGTTTGTAAATGATTTCAGTGAGAAACCTAAAATTGTGAAAAAATTTACTTTTTTTTTTATTTAATCGCATTTGGCGTTGAAATGGTGGCATGAAATATACCAAAATGGGCCTAGATCAATACTTAGGGTTGTCTACTACACTACAATAAAGCTAAAATTAACCCTACAAGCTCCCTACATGCTCCCTAATTAACCCCTTCATTGCTGGGCATAATACACGTGTGGTGCGCAGTGGCATTTAGACGCTTCTAATTACCAAAAAGCAACACCAAATCCATATATGTCTGCTATTTATGAAAAAAGGGGATTCCAGAGAAGCATTTACAACCATTTGTGCCATAATTGCACGAGCTGTTTGTAAATAAATTCAGTGAGAAACCTAAAGTTTGTAACAAAATGTGTGAAAAAGTGAACAATTTTTTTTATTTGATCGCATTTGGCGGTGAAATGGTGGCATGAAATATACCAAAATGGGCCTAGATCAATACGTTGGGATGTCTTCTAAAAAAATATATATACATGTCAAGGGATATTCAGGGATTCCTGGAAGATATCAGTGTTCCAATGTAACTAGCGCTAAGTTTGAAAAAAAGTGGTTTGGAAATAGCAAAGTGCTTCTTGTATTTATTGCCCTATAACTTGCAAAAAAAGCAAAGAACATGTAAACATTGGGTATTTCTAAACTCAGGACAAAATTTGGAAACTATTTAGCATGGGTGTTTTTTGGTGGTTGCAGATGTGTAACAGATTTTGGGGGTCAAAGTTAGAAAAAGTGTGTTTTTTTCCATTTTTTCCTCATATTTTATATTTTTTTATAGTAAATTATAAGATATGATGAAAATAATGGTATCTTTAGAAAGTCCATTTAATGGCGAGAAAAACGGTATATAATATGTGTGGGTACAGTAAATGAGTAAGAGTAAAATTACAGCTAAACACAAACACTGCAGAAATGTAAAAATAGCCTTGGTCCCAAACGGTCAGAAAATGGAAAAGTGCTGTGGTCATTAAGGGGTTAAACCCCTTAAAGGGACACTGAACCCAAATTTTTTTTCTTTTGTGATTCATATAGAGCAAGCAATTTTAAGCAACTTTCTAATTTACTCCTATTATCAATTTTTCTTCGTTCTCTTGCTTTCTTTATTTGAAAAAGAATACATCTAAGCTAAGGAGCCAGCCAATTTATGGTTCAGAACTAGGGTTGCACCGATACCATTTTTGTATGACTGAGTACAAGTACCGATACTTGTTTTCAAATACTCGCCGATACCAATTACCGATACTTTTTTTATGTCATGTGACAGTTTACCAAGCACAATACAGACTAATTATTTAAGATTCCTTCTTTATAATTATAAAGGACTGTAATTCAAAAGACATTATGAAATAATAAAAAAAGTTCACTGAACATGTTTATAAATAAAAAATATTACAATAAAATATTAAATTTAAAGGGGTGATGCAATTGGGTTGTAGGGCTGTTATATAACATCAATCTGACATTTGTATGGAGGTTCGACTCTAAGTTGAACAGTCTTTCACTTTCCACACTACTGCATGGGCAGAAAGATATTTTTGGGCCATTTAAGCCAGACCTGGAAATCTGTTTATTAACTGCTCAGTACTTCAGGGGTTTGTCTGAACGAGGTACAGTGATCTCTCCTAAAATAATACAAATAACAGCAATTTGTATTATCAGAACAGTAGTAAACAATTTTTAGTTTAGTCTCCACTCCAGTTTAAAATGAAATGAGAACATGCAGTTTGAAAAAACGCCACAAGATAGCATATGGGTAGGAAGTGGAGGTATCGGTTTAAGTATCGGTGCATTTGCACGAGTACAAGTACTCATGCAAATACTTGGTATCGGTACCGATACCGATACTAGTATCGGTATCGGTGCATCCCTATTCAGAACCATGGACAGCACTTGTTTATTGGTGCTGTCCAATCAGCAAGGACAACCCAGGTTGTTTACCAAAAATGGGCCGGCATCTAAACTTAAATTCTTGCTTTTCAAATATAGATACCAAGAGAATAAAGAAAATTTGACAATAGGAGTAAATTAGAAAGATGCTTAAAATTGCATGCTCTATATGAATCATGAAAGAAAAAATTTGGGTACAGTGTCCCTTTAAGCCAAATGGACATAGGTACTACAGCATGCCGTGGGAGAGAAGAGTTTCCTTAGCTACAGAAAAGATGTTTGGTGAGGGAGGGGCCACTATGCTACAGAAACATGTTATAATAGGGAGGAAGGGTCCATATTAACAATCGCTTGGGGAGATGAGGAATCGCTACACTATAGAATTTTTTTTTTACAACTAAATAAAAAAAAAAGTAATTCTATAAACTGGGAACTGGCAGACAACTGCCAATACCTAATGTGGCGGCTTCTAAAGAGAGGGGGGAGGGTTAGAGAGCTGTTTGGGAGGGATCAGGGAGGTGGGAGGGTTGAGGAGGGATCCCTACAATACAAGAAACACATGAAATATACCAAAACAGGCCTAGATCAATACCATGGGTTGTCTACTAAAAACAATACATATATAATTTAGATAGGTAAATAAAAAAGGGAAAAGGGAGGGGGTGTCTGCCCCTTTCACTGGGTGTCCCAGCCTAACCACATCAACATTGCTAAACTTGGAGCTTCTAAATAAGTTTTTAAAATATTTTATACTAAATTTTTAGATCAGTATCTGTGCATATTCTTTATAATAGTGTCTAGTCTATTACATGCAGTTATATGAAAATTGGTGTATATTGTCCTTTAAGGGGTTAAAAAGGTACACACTGTACTGTACGATTTGCTTTCTATTAATGTTTCAAATGTCTTGTTATACAGGTATACCCCGCTCATACAGCGGGTTAGGGACCGGAGCCCTGCTGTAAAGTGAAAACCGCCTTTAAGTGAAACAAAGCGGTTTTAGCTTTCTTTTCACTTGCCAGTGTATTTAAAAACTTGAAAACATGTTTGAACTTATATATATTAAGTGTACAATAGCACTAAGTTTAGTTTAATACTAGCACAATAAATACTGTACCTGTAAAATAGTGACAATGACTGTAGTAAAATGTGCCAGTTTATTACACTGAGACACAGATTGCACTGTAATGCTGTAAACAGAGTGAACTGTGCATAACAAAATGGTGCCAATCACTTTTCTCGCAATCTCACGATGATTACAGCACTGTTTCAAAATCCTTGTAGGTTGAACTTCAGCTCCACAAAGCGCTGTATTAGCGAATCGCTGTAAAGTGAAGCGCTGTAAAGTGAGGTATACCTGTACCTACTGCAGGGCATTAAATGTATTGCAAATTGTTCCTTAATATTTATTTTTGTATTTGAGATACACGGTTTTGCTCATTAAAGCCATAACTTTTTTTTCTCAAGGATAAAAATGAGCTGAGTCTGTAGGTGAGGCAGACCTGAAGTTAAACACACAGCCTAATAGTTAGGTATTTACATGTTAATTATGGATGGGGCATTCAATAAGCACAACCAGCTATTTCAAATACAAAAATATCACTCACCAACACCGCCCCCCTCCCTTCCCCCACACAGTGTGAAATTAGTAATTGTTTCTTCTGTTTATATAACTTTTCTAAAGAGAATATGTTTGTTATTTATATTTTCAGTACAGGAGGTGGTTTCTACAGGCATAATCAGCTATCAAATAACAAAATAAAGTTAAAGGATATGTTTGCAAACAATGAAATTCCAATCCAGCAGGTAAAATGTACCATTTAACAAATTAAAGGAGTGAAAATGATTGCACAGAAAATCCTTTTAACATGCCACACTTAAATAGAGGCTTCTAATAATCTGAGGCCAAGCTGTAAAGAGTGGAATTGTGGAAACATTTGTGCTAAACTATTCATTAGTTAAAATGAGAATTAGATTAACATGATTTACACTTGCAAAAATATTAGGGATGTGCATTTGTGCTATACGGACCAATCTGAATGCTGAAGATGGCAGCAACAACCCAAATTAGGCAATTTTCAGAGTCAGATTTGTTTTTGTGAAAGTGCGACACACTTAGATCTGGTTTTGCACAGATCTTAGTGAGTTACACTTTCACAAGAATAGATTCAGCTCCAAAAATTTCTGAATGCAGCTTGTGGTCGCCATCTTAAGAATTTAGATCAGCCGGAATGTCACAAATTCACCTCCCTAAAAAATATATTATTTTCATGGTAGTCAGATGCCATTATTTAAAAATATAAAGTATATATTCTTGTGCATGGATGAGTGTCTTTATCTGAATTGTTATAAATGTATTTAAATCATTATAGACACATTACACTGCACATAAAACACTAATTAAATAGCTAGTTTAGGTAATTTGAAGTATTTTGAAGGCCTAGGTAACAGCATTGTCCACACCCAAAAAAATTAGGCAAAAGGCACCCTTTTTACACAAAAGCAAAGCTGTTTATTATCTCTTTAAAGTTAGGCATTTTAAAATGGGAAATACATGTTTGTGCACAAAACATCAGTCTGATAGAAATTCATTACCTGATAAGGAAAATTTCTGCTGCTCTATTAGTGCGCTCTGACAAGCCCCACAATTTTTTACAAAATATATATATTTGTAAAAATAAAGATATTACTTTAAAGGGACATTTAACACCTTCTGCTTTTGTATGTGATGTGTCTCCTTATTCAGAGCAGAAGCAAATCCTGTAATCCAGGTGTTCTTAAAATCACTGCTAAGTGCCTAAACCATCAATAGATTGCAGCATTTGACAGACACGCAATTTGTTTTTTGCTCTCTCAAGAGATTGGCACTATTTTAAACAGAAGCAAGACTTAAAGAAGAAAATTCATGGCAGAGTACTTATAGGAAGCAGTTAAAAACATTAAAGATATCAGTGTCTTTGGCATATTGAAACCGTGCAAAAGAGACATATTGCCAGCTACATTTACATTATGAGATTTATACTAGCCCTTATATTTGATGTGGAGTTTCTTTTGTTCCTTTAAAATCAGTAATGCAGATTACTAGTCTTTTTTCATGGTGGGTTAATAGAAATATAGAAATTAGTATTGTATGTCTATCATCAAATTGTTCCTACTGAATTAAGAATTGTACAGGCTCTGTCTCTGACCTAACTAGTTGCTAGAATCCTTCCATTGGGCATTTGATACTTGACTGTATAACAGTTCTACACCTGTCATTTACGTTTTTGGTAACTGATTGTGCACAGAGATTCACAGATGATTCATCCGATCTTTCTGCTACTTTCATCAAGTGCATTTTTTTTCCAAGTCTTTTGTCCGCTCCTGCACTTACAGCATCTTTTTGCTCCTCGATATATCACGTGGCCTACACACTTCTCTTTAATTCACAGGTATTATTGTTTTTTAAAAGGTTCCCTTTAATAAAAAAAAAA
Organism: Bombina bombina; assembly: GCF_027579735.1. Classification (NCBI taxonomy): domain Eukaryota; kingdom Metazoa; phylum Chordata; class Amphibia; order Anura; family Bombinatoridae; genus Bombina; species Bombina bombina. The sequence goes on along the minus strand of NC_069503.1, from coordinate 285,359,862 downwards.
TAACATTATACACCAATAATTAACTCATGGAGAAAATAAAAACTAAAAGGTTATTAAAACATAATGCAGTTTAAAGGGGAGTTCGAGCATATAAAAAAAAAAAAGTACTCTATTTTGTTGGAACATTTTGCTTAACAACATGGTCAGGGCCTGGAGCACATGCATGAAAGAAACCACTCAACAATCTATAAAAGGGATGTCATTTTTATCAAACTTGTAACTTTAGCATTCTGAGCTAGATAGAAAGAAAATATGCTTCATCAAAATAATGTTTTCAAAATATGCAGTTCATAGAAACAATAGTATAAAATATATTTATAACGTATCTTCCAGAATTGATATTAAAATTGTTAAAAATATAATTCCTCCCACAGCATTGAGTTCATATGTTATGTACCTAATAAGTATATGAAAAGGTTATATTTTTTTATAGTTTTCTGTATAATTTACCTTTCTGCCCTTTTCTCTTTAGAATGATAGGCTAGGCCTTATTATTTTCTCCTGTGCTTTCAGGCAGTGGCAATATGATGCTATGTTTATAAGTATCTATTATGTACTCTTCCAGGCATTGTCAGTGCTTGTGCTTCACAGAACCAAAACACTTATCAAATCTGCTTGAAAGGACAGTAAAGCTCTTTATTCAGTTTGGGCGGAGGCTGGGGTAGTTGGCAGAAGGGATTATATACACATTATGCAGCCAGATAAAAACTACAAAACAGCATTTTGCTGAAAACAGCTAAAAGCATTTTTTTCTGTTCATCTACAGATAATATAAAATAATGTTAATGATTCTGTTTTCTGAGATTTAGTATTTTCCCTTTAAAAAAATAAAAAAAAAAGACTAAAAATAGATTAAGTGGCAAACCTCAGACCACTATTCACATTTAGAAAGCTACCACACATATAAAAGGTTTTATAGATTTAAAAAAAAAATCTTCCAACAGCAGAATATTTAACCACAAAGACCATGAAGGTTTCATGTGTAAAACAAAAAAGAAAAAAAAGTATTTGAAAGAATGCCACAATCAAATATAAAGTGTTTGGTTTTTGTTTGTTTGTTATTTTTATATATATATATATATATATATATATATATATACACACATATACATATATGCATATACACACACACACACATTTTTGTACTACCTGTCAATATACAATTGAAAATAAACACAATAGTTGCTAAAGCATTTAATAAGTAAATATGCTACAAAATGTTAGAGAAATATAAAAATGAGGTCTGAGGCACTTAATTTTGACCAGTAATAATCATTGCATAGCCCTTAGATTGTTTCTAAGAAACATAAAATAAAACATATTTTTCAATCAAATTATACTAAAAGTACAAGCCAAATGGTTAGCTCTTGTGTCTACACTAATGCAAAAGTCTTTGTGGCAAGACGATGTGTCTTTTCCATGGTGCAGGACAATAACTAGTTTTGTATGTTGCTGACATTTCAACAAAACTTGCTCTTGTAAATATGACAGAAATGCTGGTCTTAGGAAATGCTTGTAGAGCTGACAGAGCCTGCAAAACAATTTCACAACAATATTCTAAAGTCCCCTACAGCATTAGAAGCAGTTTTAACCTGACTGATAAGTTAAAAAAAATGTTGGTTGGAAAAAAAGATAAATACCGTTTTATGTATAGTATGAGAAGAAAAATTAGTTTACTCATTTATATACAGTATGTTGAAGCTCATTAAAAAATATTGCACAATTTCTTTACCATTTCTGAATGAGATTCTAAAAAATAGGTTATGGAATAGGTTGAAATTCTAAGCTTTTTTTCCCCCAAAAAAATAAAATGCCTACCTCTTGGCATGTTAAATATATTTTAAAACAAACATTGAAAAAATGTTATATGAGATTATATATACATATATTATATATATATAAATAAAATAAGAAATCTATCACACAGACACATATGAATGAATGATCACACTATTGTATACACACATACAGAGGTTTATATGCTTGCTAGTTTGCTTCTATACCCTCCTCCCCAAGGAGATAATATTATCATCATATATTTTGTGCATTTGTGCAAACAAAAAGCAATTTAAATCTAGAAACATGTCTGATACTATTAAGAGCACGAGTCTGAATCACTTGAGAGATCACAAATATAAAAAGCCAATTAAAGAATAAAGAATATTTATTAGAAATGGATGATAAACTGCAATTTATCATATATATTTATATATTAAAATATAAATTTGTAGAGTATAAACAAGTACTCGTGACAAAGATAAGATTTCTGTACATGCTTTTCAAAACAAGAACTGGAATCAGGGTACACTAGTTCTGTTTTTTTCTCTCTCTGGTAAGCAATCACCTTCCTGATGTAAATACTCAGGTCACAAAACCATTAGAGGGGAATAAAATATTTTTTTCTAAAAATGTAAATACCTAGAAAGAAAACATATACAATCATGACATTCTTTAAAGATATTTAACTTTAAAAAAAAAGAGGTAAAAGTCACATGAATCATGAAGTAATATTTGCTACAGGACTGTGTCTTTTATTGTATCTACAACAAATGAATAACTGATGCTTGAGGGTGGAAGGTGTGGGAGTAGGAAAAAAAAGAAAGAAAAAAGTACCTTGAATTAGGCCTTGATTTTGTATTTATTGCAAAGGAATTAAAATGATATATATATATAGAATTGTATATATAAAATTATATAAAACTATTTCTCTATAAATATGAAAGATCTTGTGAAAACCAGCAGATAAATGCATACTTATTTGGATAAAACAAAACAATGTTATGCCAATAATGAACTTAATAAAAAAAATAGGTATTGAAATCTGAAGACGACGATATTATGGTGCAATAAACTTTACTTAGCTGTTATTTTTTTTAAAAAAATAGATTGTTGTAGGCCAGGTTTCATTCAAAACAATATTGAGCCATTTAAAGAATATTACCAGAGCAAGGGTTCTACTTGCATCAAACCCCATTTAAAGCTAACTTCAGGGACATTTGCTTGATTTATGTGCTTAGTGTGTACAAGATGTGAGAGGGAAATTCAAACGTCTCTTCCTCTTGGATTCTACATTATATGAAAAGATGGACTAAATGGTTCAGATTTTTTTATTATTATTAAAGCAAATCAGTCATTGTCTGCATCTCTTTATGTGACACTAAATAAGTATATGGATGAACTGAAAAGCTTGACTCATTATTAACCTCTTTCTGTCAAGTGTGACAGTTAAATAGTTAAAAAGACCTGTCCTTGCCCTGCAGCATATTGTCAAATTGATTTATTTAGGGGTCTGGAACCAGGACTCTTGGAAGAATTCTGTAAGCTATCACAGCAAATTTAACAGAAAAGCAAATGTGCGATTCATTCCAGTAAGTCTAGCCACTCAAAAACAAACCTATGCTGAATGTAGGGGGAAAAACAAAACTATAAAAAACAAAAAAAAAACATTCTTTTAGCAGTGTGTCCTATACTTTGGGCATGTTGGAACAAACATTTTTTTTTCTGGAAGAACTGTGCAACTAAATCTGTACATTCAAGATTAAATGAATGAGTCAATACATGGTTAGCAAACCCACTGTGTGCTTCGATAGACAAAAGTATAATAAAGAAGTGCTAAATAGGGTGCAAACTCCTCATGCAGCCCACATTACAAAGAAAAAGAAAAATCAGAAGGCAATCCTATCTTAATTCCAAGTAAATAATGACCTCACTAGTCCTCTGGAAATTATTGATATCAGCAATTGTGCTGCAACTTCAGGGTATCTGTGCTGGTGGGAAAAGGAAGTTTGAGGCATAGCGAGGTATTTTAATAAGCCAATTGTAAGTGCTATAAAATACTTTGTTTTTTAAATTCCCCCCTCAAAAAAAATGATAAAAAAACAAGCAGAATAATTTCTGAATTAAAAGATTTTCTAGATTCAAACTATTTATCGTAACCTACCATAAAAAAGCATGATCTTCTTTTGTCATTTAAATACAAAATATACTTACAAAATGTTACAGTTGTTATATACAACAAAGCATTACAGTTTCTGCAAAGTCTGTACAAATTCCCATTGAGTCCTGAGACTCACACTGTAGTTTCTCCCTGTTTACTGTTAGTGAGTCTTGTATAAAACTTTCTCCAAGAATTGAGAGTTTTGCCAGACCAGATCCAAAATCCTGAGGTTATGCCCACAATTAAGGTCATAAGATATTTAATCATGAAAACAGTAAAATCTGGAGCCATATGAGGGTGGCTGGTACTAGGGCAAGGTATGGCATAGCTCTTGCAACTTTGGCTAACCCAACTCTTCTCCCACTGTTCCCTAAAAGCCTGTTCATAAAAATAGCAAGCGATGACAATGGTGGCTGGAACAGTGTACAGGACACTAAAGATTCCTATTCTCACCATTAACTTCTCCAGTTTTTCAGTCTTGGTACCATCGTGCTTCATAATAGTCCTTATCCTAAAAAGGGACACAAAGCCTGCCAGTAGGAAAGAAGTGCCAATAAAGAGATAGACAAAAAGAGGTGCCAAGACAAAACCACGCAGGGCATCCACATTGTTTATCCCAACAAAACAAACCCCACTGAGAATATCCCCATCCACCTGCCCCACAGCCAAGATGGTTATTGTCTTTATGGCTGGCACTGCCCAGGCTGCCAGGTGGAAGTATTGAGAATTGGCTTCTATGGCTTCATGTCCCCACTTCATACCGGCTGCTAGAAACCAAGTGAGGGAGAGGATAACCCACCAGATAGAGCTAGCCATGCTGAAAAAATACAACATCATGAAAAGGAAGGTGCAACCCTCTTTCTTGGTTCCTTGTGCCACCGTTTTGTAGCCACCCTCCGTGAATTTGTCATTGCACACTACTTTGTCCTCCAACAGGAACCCTGCGATGTAGGCTATGGCCACCATGGTGTAGCAACCAGAAAGGAAAATTATGGGTCTTTCCGGGTAGCTGAACCTCTTCATATCCACCAGGTAAGTGAGCACCGTGAAGAGGGTAGAGGCGCAGCACAGCACGGACCAGATGCCTATCCAGATGCGAGAGAAGCGCAGCTCCTCTGGAGGGAAGTACATGAGGCCATGCGCCCTCCCAGCCTCACACGGGGCACCGCAGTCCTTCTCCCCTAGGAAGTGGTAATTGACATAGGATGGCACCTTGAGAGCCTGTGGGCAGGTGAATTTGTCCCTGTAGTGGCTCTTACTGTTGGGGTTACTGGTCCATATCTCGGGCAAAGCAGGGGTCGGGGTCCCTTTATCCGAAGTGTTCTGCCCTACACACAGCTCCCCGGCTCCGTTCACCGGGAATTTCTCGCAGCGAAGCGTCTCTGGCCACTGGAAGCCGAACTTGTTCATGAGCGCCTCGCAGCCCTGCCTGGCCCGCTCGCACAAGGACCTGCACGGGGGCAGCGCCTGCTCCAGCACCGTGCACACCGGAGCGTACATGGAGCACAGGAAGAACTTGAGCTCGGGGGAACACTGCACCTTCACCAGCGGGTAAAACTGGTGGACCTCCAGCCCCGCATCATCCTGGTTAGAGTGCCCCAGTAAGTTGGGCATGATGGTCTGGTTGTAGGCAATATCCGTGCACAGGGGGATGGAGATCGGCTGGCAGTAGCCGTGGTCCGGTATGGAGATGCCTTTCTCCCCATTGTACTGAGCCTGCACGGCTAGGAAGGTCGCCAGGAGTAGCAGCATGTAAAGTTTATAGCAGCGCCCGGGCTGTGCCATGCTGGCTTCTCTCTCCGAACTTCAGTTTGTGTAGCATGAAGCCTGGCTCAGGCTGCTGCACTTACAAACAACAAACTCAGTCTCACGGCCTCTTCTTATCGTCGCCTCTCTCCCTCCTGCCTTGTCCCCCTCCCCATGTGCAAAGTGACTATGCAGCGACAGGAGGAGAAGACAACAACTCCCAGCAGCTCCCTCAACCCGACCATTTGTGTCAATCCTTCAACTCGTCTCAGGGCCGTTTCTAGGCTCCCCGTTGCCCGCCTATTTACTGAGAGGGAGGAGCCTTGAAACCGATGCAAACTTGTCAGCCAAGGGATCCTCTCGAAACTATTCTATGACAGTTTACCTAAACTTTCAGTTTTTTCAATAATTGCGTCGAATTTAGCACATCCGATAATTAATGCAACGCAGCTTCACAATATTTTATCTTATTGAAAATGAGAATTTAGTACGAGTATATCTGTAAATTGGCAGCTTGTCTTAATCTCTAAACTTTTTGTTTTAACAATTGCGTTACAATTAGCACACGATATATTTCTTGCAATGCAGTTTTACTCTATCATGGTAAAAAATAGCGTGTGTTGCAATTTCTTTGTATTTAAAAAAAATGTTACAGGTATTACATCCATATTTAAATTGAGAATCGGAAACTGATAATCATAGGTTGCAAACAAATTGTCAACTATAGCATGGCTTTTTTATTTACATATTTAAAGAGGAAACAACACACCAATGTGCAATTTGAAGCTAAAAATCACATCAAAGTGTAGTAAAATATAGTTTATCAGCAGTAGTTTCATGTCAGTGGTTGCAAAGTATCACTATAGCCATTAAAAAAAGGGATGTGCTCAGAAGGCAGGAGTAGCTCTGAAATACTTTTGTCACACTGTACTATGAAGGTAATTTGTTGATACAGACAAATCATTACCATTTTAAGTGTGCTATCAACCGCACCTACTTTTCTATACATTGAAAGGTTTTAATAAATGCAAACCGTGACCAAGTGTAATTGGTTTGTGGAATTTGCTTTGTGCATTCTGTGTCGAGGTTTTGAAAAGTCCTATATTTACTTAAAGGGATACTAAACCCATTTTTTTTTTCTTTCATGATTCAGATAGAGCATGCAGTTTTAAGCAACTTTCTAATTTACTCCTACTATCAATTTTTCTTCATTCTCTTGCTATCTTTATTTAAAAAGCAGAAATTTAAAGCTGAGGAGCCAGCCCATTTTAGGTTCAGCACCCTGGATAGTGCTTGCTTATTGGTGGCTTCATTTAGCAAACCAATAAGCATGCGTAACCAGGTGCTGAACCAAAAATGGTCCGACTTTTAAGCTTTACATTAAGATAGCAAGAGAATGAAGAAAAAAATTGATTATGGGAGTAAATTAGAAAGTTGCTTAAAATTGCATGCTCTATCTGAATCATTAAAGAAAAAAATTGGGTTTAGTGTCCCTTTAAGATAACTCTGAACATAAAAAGTGGACAGGGGATCAGTGTGAGCTCTACATTTTGGATTGTCTTCCAAATTTCAGGTCAGCTGGGAAGTACAACTCAACCCTCTGAAATCCATCTGCAACTGGGTAGACAATGCGCATTTTTGGTTCTTATTTACATTTAAATTCTATGTTTTTGTCCCCTCAGCACATTCTGTACTAATTTCAAATTCATTGCAATTGTATACTTTAAAGTGATATTAAACAGTATGAGATTGTAATAAAACATTTTAATTAAGTGTAGTTAAATGAACCTTTGAAATACACTTTTATTATTTATTTTGTCCCCTTTCCTGTAATTTAACTCTTAAAATTATTGGGTTTCTAAATTCCACTGAACTTCCATAAAGTAATGGGTACCGCCATGTTTGAACTTAAGTTTTCTATTTATCTCTCTCGCCTGTTGTAGTAAATAAAAGGCAGATATAAATCAGTCAATAGACTGTGCAAGCATGGATGCGTGGCAACCCTCTTATATAACTACTTTAACAACCATATATTTCATACAGCCATTTTTGTACATTGCCTTTTATTAATTCTTTTTATAGAAAATTTAAAAATGCCATAATGATTGAAAAATGACATGCTGGAATTCATTAGAGCATGCAATTTTGAGACTACAGACCCTGCACTACTGTGTGTTTAACCCCCGCAAATGGGTTAAACACACAGTAGAAGTACTGCTCGTGAGCTGCAGAGCACTGCTGGTCCCAAGCGGAAACCACCACTGATCCAATCAGCAATGCTAGTTGCTCGACTCAGTTGTGGAAGTAGCGCTGCTGATTGAATTACGGGTGATTTCCACTCAGGGCCAGCAGTGCTCTGCGGGTCCTGAGCAGTACTTTTACTGTGTGTTCAAACAGGGCAGCCCCCATTTCTTTATAGAAACAAAAGTACTTTATAGAAACTAAACCTTTACACTTATATCTTCAATATTTTATCAACCAATACAATTGTAAAAAATACATCATATTATTCTAAGGTAAATATTTTCTTTGAATACATAATTATGTTTAGCATATATTGACTTATTAATATCCCTTTCACTCCTGTTCCTGTACATATATACAACATGGAAGAGCTGAATACACGCAGCAACTGTGTATTGGAGGAATAGAGGAGGCCTATCAGGAATGGTACATAAATAGCTTTATTGGCCCTTCAGACAATAAAAGTTCACCTGATTGGTGGTTCCAAAACCTATGACAAATTTATGTTTCCCAAGAAATCCTTAAGATGCATCATTACCTATATTGTGCTTTATGAATAAAAAAGAAAGTTGTGAATTCATGACACGATTCCCATTGTTGTTTAAATTGACATATGAAGCAAGCTCAAGAGTCTAGTCTCTCATTTTTAATGCAATCCATTTCTTAAATTGTTTTATTTGAATTAACTTGGTTCCTTATTTTAAATGGAATAATTTTAGACTCTCTTGTCTAATTAACTGCAATTACATGGCAGATTTAAAAGTTATATGTTTGTTAAAAGTTATGAATTTTGGAAAGAGAACTATTAGGAACTAAGCTACAATTAACTTTTGCAGTGTAACAGTCTGTCTATAACAGTAATTCTGTTTATATAATTTTCTGCAGTGGCCCAATATTAATGAAAAAAGCATGTGGTTTTGTTTGTATTGCAAATAAACTCTGCAAATAACAAATAAAGCCGCTTATTGTTCTTTTTTAGACCTTGTGTTTTACTTAGAAAGATTTAAATGTTTGTGGGGTAAAAGTACGCACATTCCATGACCTAAGAAAAATGAAAACTATTTTAACCGGGTGAACTTACATTTTTTTTCTTCATAACAAAACAGGCTTGTTAAGAACGCACAACTGTGTTTTTTTTTTTTTTTTTTTTTTTAAATTAACAGAACTGACACAAAAATGATTATATTTGAAATGTTAAAATACTGCCCAGTTATGTTTATTATTATCTCATTTTGTTTTTTTTTTTATGCAACAAATGGAGGTGACCGAAAAGCAAAAACAAACCGGGTAGAAGAAGGAATAAATATGATATCAAGTTTTGTTTTTCCAGATTTAAGCAAACAAATCTATTTCCATGGTGATCGACTCAAGTCATATAGTGAAATTCAGTCTTTTGTGGATGTAAAATGCACACGCTCCCTTGGAAGTTTAATCCCTCTCCTGTATATTCAGATATGATTGGTTAAAAAAGGAACTGGGCAGGGAAGCTTGTCTAGGGGCGGGTTTAGTTTTTTTTTGGAAACAAGGAAGACTTGGGACCATTAACTCTATAGTCACCAAAAATACCTGCAACACAAATCTGAAGACTTTTTCATAAGTCAGTGTTTATTTAAATTGCTAGGAAAAGATTGGTGTCTAAGTTTCTTGAATATAATTGCATCCCAGAATTTCTTTATTTTCTCTGTTATTGAAGTAAACTGATTCCCCTTCTTTCTCAGGCACGGCAGGACATTCAGATGAAACTTAAGCTGCTATAAAAAAGTGACTGCAATGGTTTTTGTGTTAATGTTTTGTATATAATTTAACTATATGAAACATCAAATCTTTTTTTTTATTTAAAGAGATAGGAAAGTCAAAATTAAACTTGCATGATTCAGATAGAGCATGTAATTTTAAGACACTTTTAAATTCACTTCTATTTTCAAATGTGCTTTGTTCTTTTGGTATCCCTTGTTGAAAAAGAATACGCACATATCCTACACTAGTGGGAGCTGCTGCTAATTGGTACCTGCACACATTTGTCTTTTGTGATTGGCTAACTAGATGTGTTCATCTTGGTGTCAGTAGTGCAATGCTGTTCCTTAAGCAAAGGATAATAAGAGAACACAGCAAATTTGATAGTGGAAGTACATTGGAAAGTTTTTTAAAACCGTATGTTCTATCCAAATCATAAAATAAAATTTTGGGGCTACCTGTCCCTTTAAGATAAACAAATAAAAATTGAGATTTGTTATTATCAATTTATAAGGTAAAGTTATTATCCCTGGGATCCCCCATGCTAAGACTCCTATTAGCGCAGCCCGGGATTCTGAGAAGGGCCGGGATTATCATGGCTCTCCAGCGCACTAGAGGTAAGTATGTTAACCCCTAAAGGTAATTTAAAGAAAACAAATGAATATGGATTAATGTTGTCAGTACTAATTCGTTTTCTTAAAATTTGTGCATTTATTTGGATATTCGTTTCAAGAAAATTAAACAAATATCCATTTTTTCTTATGATTTTGCATTTGTAATGAATCAAATGCACATGCCTAGTGCTTACTGTCCCTTTAAATGAATTTAGCGCGACCCAAGACTCTAAAAAGAGTCAAGATTAGCTCTGCACTCCAGTGCGCTAGAGGTAAATATAAGACTAAAGGTGAACTTTTTCATCTGTAGCAAAGGAACCTTTATATTAGTTTAATGAAAACAAATGTAAATGTTCTACGAATATTCAGTATTCGTTAAGTTTAAAACACAACAAATACCATATAGTGCAGCAGATGAATATTCAGGGAAATTCATTTGCCTAAATATTTCTTCTGAAAGATTCGGATGAACCAATTTTTTAATGCTGCAGGTGTCTGTCTACTTAGCACTTTGAATTTACAAAACATTTCTGTCTCTCTATTAGAGTATATTAACCAAGTCTAAACATTTTTTTAACAAATTATCATATTGTTTGGAGGAGCCAGACTGGGCTTGAGTATGTGGCAGGGGCGTATTAAGGCATAGGCCAACAAGGCCGGTGCCTAGGGCAGCAGATTTTTAAGGGGCAGCAGAATTTTGAGTCCCTAGGGCCACTCTACTGAACTCAGGGCCGGGTAGCTAAATCAACCAATTACTAATGACTTAAATGGCTGGCCCGGCTATTGCTATCCTATGGGATTGTATGTGGGTGCGCATGACGTGGTGACAGTGGAGGCGGAGCTCGCAGCCTGGCCTGGACTGAGAGGGAATGCGGTATTCTTCCTGGCTCCACCGCGTGATTGAGACTCACACAGACTACACAGTGCAGTGTGCACTACAACGTGACCACTGTGAAACATCATATGCCTTTCTCCCTTCAATACATCTTCATTAGGCATTAAAATACTTAAACGGATTAGTCACTAAATACTTGTACATTTACTGTTTGTCTATCTGTCATACATGCAAAGAATAAGTATTTATTGCTGAATCTATACAACTATGTGACTTAAAACACAACTGAAAATATGTTGTATGCATTTAATACATTCAGAAACAATACAAGTATAAACTTTATTATGATTGTATCATGTGACTGTATCCCCCAGGATACAATTCCTAAACCTATCATAACTACTGTTGTATTTTTAAAGTACTTTTAAAGGCCAGTTTGTATATTCATTACATATTTATCCAAGCAGATATTTTGCTTAAATAACTGTCAATCACCAAAGAAGATGTTTAAGGTTAAACAACTACCTACTGACAAACTATCATACAGTGAAGGATATTTTTTTCTGATATAAACACTTTAATCATCTGACTTGCAAAATAATGTCAATATATATATATTTATGTGTGTGTGTGTGTGTGTGACCGGAGTGAATGCAAGCCCTGGTGAACATCTACTTAAAAATACATTATTTTTTTTAATTTTTTACACCCTGCCCCAAAAATATTATGACAAAAAAAAGGCCTTAAACCTGAGGTGGGGGGCAGCAGAATTTTGAGTGCCTAGGGCAGCACAAAACCTAAATACGCCCCTGGTATGTGGCTTTAATCCTTTTTATAACTTGATTTTTTTGGCTCCTGAGACGTTTTTCAATTTCAAGAGATCACAATGCAAACGCTAACACCTCTTCCATACTTTAGATTCAAGTTAATGGAAAAGTCATCTATATAATGCATGGACACAACTGACTTAGATTATCACAAGCCACCAACCATGAGTTCTGCAATGTATTTCAACAATAAAATGGGCACATCAATTACAGCAGATAGTGTTGATAAAGTGCAAAACTGTCATTTGCTAGTTTGATTCTATTATCTTGTGCATGTGCAATACACCATTTAAGATGCATATACATTTATTCAGCACTACTGTATAGTCCCTCAGTAGTGGGCGCAACAGATGTTTACATATGTATATGTAGTTAACAGACATAGGGCCAATTACGAGTGGTGCACTAACAGTTACGCATGAGCAAAAAGAGGATTTATCGCAGGTGTTTTGGCACGTTTGCTTTAGCGCTTGTGTTGAAAGTAAACGTGAATGCGTGAGCACAATTGCGATTTATGCTAGAATGATTGCTGCATCCTCAGAGCTCTGGTTAACTGTTTCGCGAAACAAAAAAGTTTCTCAAAACACATAAAAAATACATTACAAAGTACAGTTAGACTCATAATAACACTAATAAAAACTATTTTAAAAAAGGACACAAAGATATGTCTCAGATGTTAGAAATAAAAAAGTCTGCAAAGGGATTTAACATAGATATACATACATATAAATGTCTAAATATGAATATGTATGTATATCTATCTTATATATATATATATATATATATATATATATATATATATATATATATATATATATATATATATATATATATATATATATATATATATATATATATTTATATATACAGGTAGCCCTCAGTTTACGCCGGGGTTAGGTTTCAGAAGGAATGGTTGTAAATCGAAACCGTTGTAAATTGAAACCCAGTTTATAATGTAAGTCAATGGGAAGTGAGGGAGTTAGGTTCCAGGCCCCTCTCAAAATTGTCATAAGTACCACCTAATACATTATTTTAAAGCTTTGAAATGAAGACTTTAAATGCTAAACAGCATTTTAAACCCAATAACCTAAATAATCACACAACACAGAATATATAATTAAACTAAGTTAAATGAACAAAAACATTTGCTAAACAACATTATAAACCTAATAAAATAATCAGACAACACAGACTTTACTTGCATTTTTCTGCAAACAGTTCTTTCTATGCATTTCAATCTAGACTGATTTATAGATCGGAAGATCTTGTTCCTTTGAAAACTGCTTGATAGCTCAGGTCTAGTTACACAAATTAATTTGAGCTTGCTTGGCTTGCATATCTTTGCTGCAACACAAACGGACAGCTCCACCTACTGGCTATTTTAATAAATGCACTGCTTCTCAATGCTTTTCAATAGCAGTTACATGACTGAAAAAAAGTTATTCTGAAATGACTTAAATTGAACCGTTGTAAACCGAGGGCCACCTGTATATGTATATATATGAAAGAAGAAGTCCTGACTGACTCATCAACGCCCAGTTTAACCTAGGAACGTGAAATTTTGAAGGTACATTGTTTTTATGACGTTGGCACCCACTAACGAAGTTTTTTTTGAAATTACATCCCTAAGGGGATGAAAATGGGGGTGAATTTTTTTATGAGGATACCTCTATCTCAAAAACCAAAGATGTTACAGACGTGAAAACTGGTATTTAGATTCTCCTTTAAAAATAAAGAAACACATGTTTTACCATTTTCCAAAAATCCACTTAATTTGGGTGAAGCAGGGTGATTTATGATGATACCTATATGTCAAAAACCAAAGCTGTTACAGAAGTGAAAATTTATATTTAGATTCTCCTTTAAAAATACAGAAACATGTTTTACCATTTCCCGAAAATCCACTTAAGGAGGGTGATTTATGAGGATAAGTAAACACGTGTTTTACCATTTCCCAAAAATCCACTTCAGGTGGGTGAAAGGGGGGGGGGTGATTTATGAGCATACCTATATCTCAAAAACCAAAGATGTTATAGATGTGAAAATTGGTATTTACATTTTCCTTTAAAAATAAAGAAACATATGTTTTACCATTTCCCCAAAATCCACTTAAGGGGGGTGAAAAGGGGGGTGAAACCCCAGGAATTAGCAAAAACTCAGCAAGTTCATGTTAGCGAGTGTGCAACCCGAACAGACAAACACGTGAGGGCACACGTCATTGTGAATTGTTGCGTTTTTTGATATTTTTTACAAATCATAAAATCTATGAGAGCGAAGCTGCAGGCAGCAGCTAATATATCTATATCTATCTATCTATCTATCTATCTATCTATCTATCTATCTATCTATCTATCTATCTATATATATATATAAGAAGAAGTCTTGACTGACTGATTGACTCATCAATACCAAGCTCAAACCGTTTAACCTAGGAACGTGAAATTTGGAAGGTACTCTGTTTTTATCACATAGGCATCCACTAAGTAAGTATTTTTGGAAATTACATCCTTAAGGGGGTGAAAAAGGGGGGTGAATTTTTTTATGAGGATACCTCTATCTCAAAAAACCAAAGATGTTACAGACGTGAAAATTAGTATTTATATTCTCCTTTAAAAATAAAGACACGTGTTTTACCATTTCCTGAAAATCCACTTAAAGGGACACTGAGCCCAATTTTTTTCTATTGTGATTCAGATAGAGCATGCAATTTTAAGCAACTTTCAAATTTACTCCTATTATCACATTTTCTTCATTTTCTTGGTATCTTTATTTGAAAAGCAAATGCCGGCCCATTTTTGGTGAACAACCTGAGTTGTTCTTGCTGATTGGTCGATACATTCACCCACCAATAAACAAGTGCTGTCCAGCGTACTGAACCAAAAAAGGCTTAGATGCCATCTTTTTCAAATAAACATAGCAAGATAATAATAATAATAATAATATGAGTAAATTAGAAAGTTGCTTAAAATTGCATGCTCTATCTGAATCACGAAAGAAAAAAATTGGGTTCAGAGTCCCTTTAAGAGGACGGGAAAGGGGGGGTGATTTATCAGGGTACCTATATCTCAAAAATGAAGATGTTAGTAGACATGTGAAAAGCGAAAAAATTTGTTTAGTTTTCATTAGTTACAAATAATTTCCTTTCGGCAAGTTAGTTAAGTAAAATAAATAATTTTGTTTCGGCAAATTAGTTATGTTCAATTCAATCATTTTTCATTATCCATTCATTATTTTGGATCCATTCGTTATTTCGGATCTATTCTTCATTCATATTCATTATTCTATTCTAAAGTTCCAATAGGAATGCAAGGGTACCCCAATAGAAAAGGGGTACCTTGCATTCAATCTTCAGTGTGCAGCAGATGATCGCATGGAGAGGACCTCCATGTCGGACCGATGGACCTCCGCCTCCGCGCATCCACTGATTGCTCGGCCTCCGCCATGAAGATAGATGATGCCGGACCCGTGATGCATGAAGATGGAGCCACCTGGATGAAGATGTTTCACCGCTAGGAAGAAGATGGATGTCCGGACTTCATCAATCGTAAGTACCGGTTTTGCGATTAGTGCTAATTTTTTGGGGGGTGTTTTTTTTTTTTAAGATTAGAGATTTTTTTAGGGGGTATTTGGATACATTTATTGGCAAAAGAGCTGTTAACTTTAGGGCAATGCCCTACAAAAGGACCTTTTAAGGGCTATTGGTAGTTTATTATAGATTAGTTTTATTTATTTTAGGTGGGTTGTTTTTTTTTTTTAAAAGGGGGTATTAGAATAGGAATCATTTTTTATTATTTTGGATAATTTTGTTTTTATTTTTTGTAATGGTAGTTTTTAATTTTTTTTAATTTTAGTGTTTATTATTTTTTGTAATTGTAATTTTTAATTTTTTTGTAATGTTAGATTTTATTATGTTTAGTAATGTTAGGTTTTTAGTTTTTGTAATGTTAGTTGTTTTTATTTTAGTTTCAGCTTTATTTTTATTTCACAGGCAAGTTTGTATTTATTTTAACTAGGTAGTTAGTAAATAGTAATATTGTAACTAGCTTTGGTTTTATTTTTATTTCACAGGTAAGTTTGAATTTATTTTAACTAGGTAGTTACTAATATTGTAGCTTTAATTTAGGTCTATTTTAATTATGTAAACGTTAAGGGGTGTTAGATTTTGGGGTTAATAATTTAATTTAAGTAGTTGCGATGTGAGAGGACGGCGGTTCAGAGGTTAAAAATTGAATTTAGTGTTGGCGATGTGGGGGGAATGCGGTTTAAGGGTTAATAGGTTTATTTAGTGTTGGCGATGTGGGGGAACGGCAGTTTAGGAGTTAATAGCTTTATTTAATGTTGGCGATGTGGGGAGGCAGCGGTTTAGAGGTTAAAAGGTTTAGTTAGTGTTGGCGATATAGGGGGGCGGCAGTTTAGAGGTTAATAGGTTTAGTTAGTGTTGGCGAGGTGGGGGACAGCGGTTTAGAGGTTATAGGTTTAGTTAGTGTTGGTGATGTGGGGGAACAGCAGTTTAGGGGTTAATAGGTTTAGTTAGTGTTGGCAATGTGGGGGGACGGCGGTTTAGAGATTAATAGGTTTAGTTAGTGCTGGCAATGTGGGGGGATGGCGGTTTTCGGGATTTTAGTTATGGTGCCGTTTCGAAAATTCGGATTCATCCGAATCTCCGAATCAGCCAAAATTCGTTGGAATTTCATTTTTGGACGAATTTTGGCTAATTTGGATGAATCAATTTCTGAATCGGCACCATAACTACAATCCCAAAATATTCCGAAAAACAAATAAATCAGTTTCCGTCATCAGTTCATAAGATATGGATATCTCTAAACAGTTAAATTATTGCACCTTATCAAGTCGGATTTTTACTAGCAAATACATTTTTGTGATTGGAATTTAACATCTTCCATCTTGTTAACTGATGACCAAGATCTTTATCAAAGGTTTTTACAGAAAACAGAAGTCCCAAAAATCGTGTTTTGAAAAATTGTGATTAAACAGTATCTAGAACCTCATGTTCTTTTCTTCTGACAGTAACAAAAATTCAACAAAGACGAACCTCATTCTGTACAGTGAGGTCTAGAACAATATTTTACACTCACAAACGATGAAGATAAGCCGGGAGCTCCACGATATAAAACAACATTTATTGAAAATATGCTGACAATAAAAAAGAAGATGCAAAGAGATACGAAGGTGATTTGAAGTCCTTGTGTCAGCTAACAGGCTGATGCATTTATAATCCCATAAAAACATGTTATGCACCTCGAGTTTAAAAAACAACAACCAATTGGTCAGTTCATTTAAAGACACTAGGGCCTGTCAATAATTAAAAGTATATGGAACAAATTCCCAAAAGTGACATCTAAACCAAAGCAAAAATAATAGTTTTGATAGTTAAATAAAAAAAATCAAAACAACAAGACTCTATTGCATATCTAGTGACAGCAAAAATTCTAAAAATTCTCCGGTACGTTGCGCAAGTTTTTCTCTGAAATTCCTGGTAGTGAAAGGGTTAATTAAACATTTTGGGCTAAAATACAAGTGACACACAATTTAGTGATTTTGCTTGATAGTAAACTTCGCTAGAAGTAAGCTTTTTGCGCGCATTGGGTGGCACAAGTATTACAAGCTGAAAGTAAAAAGATTGCAGGCAAGCGAAACCAGATGTGCCATAACCAAATATCACGACCTCGTTAACGCAATTTCGCCATAGAAGTCAATGGAGAGCGCAAAATAAAAGACCTAACAGCTATCGCTCATCGACAGGAATTATTATTTCACATTCTAATGTTTTTCACAAACAACTAGATTACAAGTTGTGCGTTCGTCTTTTAACGCTGAAAATATAGTCATTAAAACAGTCCTGCAGCCATTACGAGTCTTGTCGGTATAGGTGCACCGCAAGCCTTTTAGCCTGTAACGCAACGTCAGTACCACACTCTTAAAAATTAAGTTTTTAATGGGATTCCCATAGCGCTGCCATTACGTGTTTTGCGTTCTGGCTAAAAAAACAGCGTTACAGCCTAAAATGACAAGATCCGTAACGCAATCTAAAAGCAGTAGTTATGAGTTTTACACTACAAATCTGTTACATAAAACTCATAACTAAACTGCTACAAAGTACACTAAACACCCATAAACTACCTATTAACCCCTAAACCAAGGCCCTACCGCATCGCAAACACTGTATTAAACTTATTAAACCCTAATCTGCCGCTCCCGATATTGCCGCCACTAAAAATAATTATTAACTCCTATTCCGCCGCTCTCCAACATCGTCACCACTATCATAAACTTATTAACCCCTAATCTGCCGTCCGTCCACATCGCCCCCACTATACTAAGGTTATTAAGCCCTACTCCGCCGCCACTATAATAAACCTATTAACCCCTAATGGATGATGAATCGTCCAATAGAAGGAGAGCTGCTTAAATCCTATTGGCTGCTCAAATCAGATCGTTCAAAAACTGTAAGTTGATCTTCGGGGGTTAGTGATGGGTTTTTACCTGTAAAATAATAGGATTAGATTGTTCTCCTTTTGGTGGTTCAGTTTTCACTAAAACCAACATTGGTCTGATATACCACTTGAGAACACTTTTCCCGTTTACTACAAATTGCACCTATATGCTACATATGTTATAATGCCTTTTCTACCAGCTTAAACTGTCATAGGGGCCGTTTGGTTTTCATTGTACTATACTGTTTATTTATTTCATTTATACAACTATGGTATGCTTGGTGACTATGTCAGCTGCAGCCTCAGCGTGTTTGCGAGTTTGTCATACTCACTGTCAATCAGCCAAACTTCAGCGTCTCCCTGTAGCGGTGCATGTAGCCAAACCACGTGTCCTGCTTGTCCAATCCTATACGAGGTTGGTGCTGTCAGCTGTAGCTTGTATGTTTGTATGTGAAAGAATCCTCCGTAGTACACCTGGTCTAAGCTGCAAAATTGCTGTGACAAGCTCAGAAGGGGGCAGAGGAGCGATATAAAAAATGAAAGACTTTCCTCTGCAAATCCAGGTAATAATGCAGTAAATAGAAAAACGAGTAGCAAAGATGTTCTTCCAATTTAAAAACATCCAAAATTTATTGAAAGTAAAAGGATAAAAAATCCAACATGCTAAGGTACCATAGACTGTAAATAAGTTATTAGCAATGAAGCAGCAATAACGCTAACATGTTTCGGCTCAAGGCCGTATTCATAGCTAATGGGTACCTGCTGCTGATATCTCATTGGATTAAAAACAAAAAGTGCTGTTCACTGCTAATATACGTAGTAGAAATTTAAAGGCATGTAACCCTCTCTGTTTAAGACAACTGTATCAGTCGTGTTAACCTTAATTGCTAGCTTTATTCCAGCAAAATCCTTGTTAAACATACAAAGGATAGACAGAGAACAAAAAAAAATGTTGAGCAACCACATGATATAAAGTAAGATGTGTACAAATTTATATATATATATATATGTATATATATATATATATATATATATATATATATATATATATATATATATATATATAAAAACAAAAAATACTACAATGGAATCATGTAATAAACATATAGAAAGTTCTGTAAATATGTTACAAAAATATACTGCAAAAAAAAAAAAAAAAAAAAAATATATATATATATATATAAAAGTTGCAAAAATATGCAAAAAAATTAATAATAATAATGCAAAAATAATAATGCGAAAAGTAATAATGAATGATGCAAAAATAATGCAAATGTTAGAGACATTGGTAGATGTTAATGAATAATGGTAGATATAAATTAATAATAAATATTAAATAATAAATATTAGATATTAGAACCCTTGTGCATATGCTCTAGGAGTTAAAGGGACACTAAACCCAACATTTTTCTTTCATGATTCAGGTAGAGAATACAATTTTAAACAACATTACAATTTACTTATATTATCTAATTTCCTTAATTCTTTAGATATCCTTTGTTGAAGAAATAGCAATGCATATGGGTGAGCCAATCACACAAGGCATCTATGTGCAACAACCAATCAGCAGCTACTGAGCCTATCTAGCTATGCTTTTCAGGAAATGATATCAAGAGAATTAAGCAAATTAGATAATAGAAGTGAATTAGAAAGTTGTTTAAAATGACATGCTCTTCCTAAATCACAAAAGAAAAAAATTTGGGTTTCATGTCCCTTTAAGTGTTAAACTAACACATCTCACATTTCATATCTCCAATTTAACTAAAAATACACAGAGCTAGTACAGACATTATGCACATGGGGTAAAAAAGAAAACCAACATTTATATCATACCCACAAAGGAGTAAAGGGGATGAGGAAATATTTAAATATGATTTTTACTTCCAGTAATTTATCAAGTCAAATTCTGAGCTCATTCAATGGGGAACCCTGGTACCCAGGTTAAAAATCCAAAACATCTCCCTCTTGCCCAGCAGTTTGTTTCTATCACCTCCTCTAGGTGGTGTATATATCTTTTGAATGGCCTGCTATCGAAAAGTAGGGTTAGGTTTAGGGGTTAATATATTTATGTAGTGATGTGGGAGGCCAGAGGTTTAGGGGTTAATAGTTTAATTTAGTGTATTTCGTTGTGGGGGACTTGCGGTTTAGTGGTTAATAGGTTTATTATGGCGGTGGTGTGGGCAGACGGCATATTAGGGGTTAATAATATTTAAATAGTGTTTGCAATGCGGGAGGGTGGCAGTTAAGGGGTTAATAGGTTTATTATAGTGGCAACGATGTTGGGGAGCGACGGAATATGGGGTTAATAAATTTTTAAGTGGCGGCAATGTCCGGAGCGGCAGATTAGGGGTTAATAATTTTATTTTAGTGTTTGCGATGCGGGAGGGCCTCGGTTTAGAGGTTAATAGGTAGTTTATAGGTGTTAGTGTACTTTGTAACAGTTTAGTTATGAGTTTTATGGTACAGCTTTGTAACGTAAAACTCATAACTTCTGACTTTAGATGGCGGTACAAATCTTGTCAGTATAAAGTGTACCGCTCACTTTTTGACCTCCCAGGCAAACGCGGAATACCGGCGCTATGGAAGTCCCATTGAAAAAGGACTTTTTTAAAAGTGCGGTACTGACGTTGTGTGATGGCCAAAAAGGTGTGCGGTACACCTATACCTACAAGACTTGTAATAGCGGCGTTAGGGAAAAAGCAGCGTTATGAAGCAAAACTCGTAATCTAGCTGTAAGTCTAGAGCTGCCTCTGAAAGCTATCATTGCCATGTATTATTTTTTTTATTATACACCCTTTATCCAGGTGACAAGAGGCAGCCATCATAGTGGACTAGATTCATAGATGCTTCCTTTAATGCTGAGGGGTCTTGTTGTTCAGGCAAGATCATGTCAGAAATTCATTGGGCCCATTTCAGCTATATTTTCTAGCAGATCGCTAATGGGCATTCCTGTCACTAAAATATGTTGTTTTGTTAAATGGCCCAATACATGATCTCTCACACAACAAATGCTAAGCACTAGAAACTCTTAAACAGAGCAATAAATACATCTAAAGCACATGTGACAAAATGGAATGTGTAAATGTGTGTAATTGTTAAATATTTATGTGTCTGTTTTTGGCTTGTTAAAGGGACAGTATACACCAATTTTCATATAACTGCATGTAATAGACACTACTATAAAGAATAATATGCACAGATACTGATCCAGTATAAAACCGTTTAAAAACGTACTTAGAAGCTTCCAGTTTAGCTCTTTTAAAAGGTTACTGGAACACTCACTGCAAGTGGGAAATATCAAACACTCCCCCTTCCTTTACATATAAAAAGACCCTTGGAAGCAAGCTGGAGTAGGTATACATCAGTATTCTCCTAAAACTTTGGGGCTTGGTTAAAAGTCTGAAACTAAGAGCAATGTTATTTAAAAATAAGCAAAACTATCCATTTAAAAAAAAACAAAAAAAACTTTGGGCTATATAAATAGATCATCTACAAAACTTTTATGCAAAGAAAAAACAAGTGTATAATGTCCCTTTAAGTTAGTCTCACTGGATAGAACAGAATTTGTCTCCGAAATTTTGCAGATAACGATGGATGTTCTGAGGTGCTTGCAAGGCATGATTGTGATTTTTCATCTAAACTGAGACTCGGCAAGTGTGATTACCCATGTGAACTATCTCCTCTCACAGATGTACCTCGCTATATTAAAGCTGACAAGGTTGTCTTGTTTTTATTATTATTTACTTGAACTTTTCTTTTTTTTGTGCATATGTTAAAAGTCAATTCTTTTATAGAGGCTATATTTTCACTTGTATTAATTTGTCTTATAATGTTTTTAAAATAATTTTGGAATGTTATTGTCCTTGATTATCAAATTCTTCTATGCCGCAGAAAGTTAAAGGGACTGTAAAGTCAAAATTAACCCTTCATGATTCAGACTCACTTCTGATCTTGCCCCTCACTGCTCTATTGAGGGACAGTTACAAATCTCTTTGAATTCCATGATTCCATAATTTTGGAGCGGCATTGTTGCAGCAAGGTTTTCAGTGAGATATTAATTTCACATGACAATTTTATTGAATCTAGGCCAATGAGTATCGAAGTAGCCTGCATGAGGAAAACAATAATCTCGGTCAAGTACCAATCTGCAAGGAAGAGACAGCAAGGTTAATAGGGAGGTTAAAGTGACAATAAACTAAATATTTATATACCCATAAAGGGTTAGATTACAACTTTCAATATCATTTTTTCATCATTTTGCATTCAACAGAAATAGCGAGCATTTTACAAGTTGAAAGTGAAAGCGATCACAAGAGCACAATCAGATTTTGCGTCGGATGAGCGCGACTGAAAACCATGCATAAAGATTAGTGCATTAAAAAAAGTTACACTAAACACAACAAAAATATTTTCAAATTTACAGTTACACTCATATAAACTATATCTGATAAAAAGTATTCACATAAATATTTTTTAAAAAAGTTTTAAGGGTTAAAAGGTATATGACATAGTTTGACTGCAAAGGGCTATATTGTATTTATACACGTCTAAGTATGTGGGAAATAGAAAAACGAGTAGCAAAGGTGTTCTTCCAATTTAAAAACATCCAAAATGTATTGAAAGTAAAAGGATAAAAAATCCAACATGCTAAGGTACCATAGACTGTAAATAAGTTATTAGCAATGAAGCAGCAAAGTGAGGATCTGAGGAATAGATTCAAAGAAAGGGGCTACTCTGAATCGGTTTTGGATAAAGCACAAAGTCAGGTGTCTAGAATGGACAGAGAGACGCTTCTGAGAGACAAGGACAGGTATGACCACCATGAGAGCAGGAAGAATAATAAGGGGGTATATTTTGTGACTAATCATAGTTCCCAATACAGGGAAATATGCAGGATTGTAACGAAACATTTTCAACTTTTATCTGCAGATGATGGTTTAGTGACCAGTGTTGAAAATGGACTGAAATGTTCATATAGGAAGAGTAAAACTCTGGGAAATATTCTATCTCCCTTGTGTATCAGTAAACCTAAGAGACATGCTCAAAGTTCATGGTTACAATATAAAGGCATGTTTAAATGTGGCAAGAGGCGATGCAGGCCCTGTGAATATGTTTTAATATCTGATACTATCTGTTCCATGAATACAGGGGAAAGTTTTAAGATAGATTCTTGTTTGAATTGCACTGCCTCTTATGTCATTTATGTCATTACATGCATTGATTGTAAACTACAGTATGTAGGGTTAACGACAAATGAGGTCAATGTACGTATCAGGAATAATTTATCAACAATTGGTATGGGCGAAGCCACTACCCCTCTTGTCCAGCATTTTGCCAAAAGACACAACTAATAGTTATATTGTAGCTATCTTAGGTTTTATTTTTATTTCACAGGTAAGTTTGTATTTATTTTAACTAGGTAGACTAGTTAGTAAATAGTTATTAACTATTTAATAACTACATAGTTAAAATAAATACAAACTTACCTATTAAATAAAACCTAACCTGCCTTACACTAAATCCTAACATTACAATCAAATAAATTAAATTAATAAAATACTATGTACTAAATTACAAAAAAATAAACACTAAATTACACAAAATAAAAAATGAAATTATCAAAAATTATTATTATTATTATTATTATTATTATACTTTATTTATGAAGCGCCATCATATTCCGCAGCGCTGTCCTTGGATACAGTTTATTTAAATAAAACAATAATATAAAACTTCTAAGAGACAGGACAACATTTACAAACACATACAGGAGGAATTGAGGGCCCTATTTCCGTGGTAACTTACAATCTAGAAGGGACGGAGGTTCAGAAACAGGAGGTGAGGACTGCAAGATTGAGAAAGATAATGCAGAGTTAGATGAGGGAAATGTTGTTAGGTAAGATAAATATTATTGAGTTGGGTAGTAGGCTTCTCTGAACAGAAAAATCTTCAGAGAGCATTTAAAGGAAGAAAGATTAGGGCAAATCCTGACAGCATGAGGGAGAGTGTTCCAGAGGGTAGGTGCTGCACGATAGAAGTCCTGCAGTCTAGCATGAAAGGAGGTGATAGTCGCAGATGCAAGGAGCAGGTCATTGTTGGATCTTAGTGAGCGGGCTGGAGTATACTTGTTGATGAGAGAGGATAGGTAGAGGGGAGCGGTGTTGGTGAGCGCTTTGTATGCAAGAGTGAGAATTTTGAATTTTATTCTGCTATGTATGGGGAGCCAATAAAGGGACTCGCAGAGAGGTGTAGCAGATACAGAGTGACGGGTAAGGTGGATCAGCCTGGCAGAGGCATTTAGGATGGATTGAAGGGGGAGAGGCGGGAAAGAGGAAGGCCAGTAAGTAGATTATTGCAGTAGTCAAGTCGGGAAATAACAATGGTGTGGATTATTTGCTTTGTGGTGTCACACAGAAAAGGTTGAATCTTGGAAATGTTGTGTAGATGGTTGTGGCAGGATGTAGAAAGCGATTGGATATGGGGGACGAAGGATATATTTGAGTCAAGTGTAAATCTGAGGCAGCGGACTTGGGGCAATGGGGAAATGATGATGCCGTCAACAGGGATAGAGAAGTCACAAGTCGGCATAGAGCTTGAGGGGGGATAAGAAGGAGCTCGGTCTTGGACATGCTAATCTTTAGGTGGTGAGAGGCCATCCAGGAAGAAATACCAGATAAGCAGTCGTTGACATGAGAAAGGACAGAGAGAGAGAGAGCAGAGTTTGAGAGGTAGATCCGGGTGTCATCAGCATAGAGGTGATATTTGAAGCCATAACTGTTGATAAGTTTACCCAGCAAAGAAGTATAAATGGAGAAGAGTAGAGGACCCAGAACAGATCCTTGAGGTACTCCAACAGACAGAGGCATTGGAGTGGAGGAGTCGCCGGCAAATGACACAAAAAAAGACCTGTGAGAAAGATAAGAGTGAATTCAGGAAAGAGCAGTGTCACAGAGACCAAAAGAGCTAAGGGTCTGTAGGAGGAGGGGGTGGTCAACTGTGTCGAAGGCAGCTGAGAGGTCAAGTAAGATGAGTATAGAGTAGTGGCCAATATTTTTAGAGGAGAGAAGATCGTTAGTAACCTTGGTAAGGGCAGTCTCAGTTGAGAGTTTGGGGCGGAATCCGGATTGCAGGAGGTCAAGCAAGGAGTTGGTGGACAGGAAGTGGGTTAGGCGATTGTAAACTAGTTTTTCAAGGAGTTTTAATGTTAGTGGAAGCAGTGATATGGGGCGGTAGCTTTCAGGAGAATTAGGGTCGAGGGAGGATTTTTTGGGTATGGGAGTGACTTTTGCGTGTTTGAAAGAAGATGGGAATGAGCCAGTAGAGAGAGATAGGTTGAAGATGTGGGTAAGAGCAGGAGTGAGGGTGGAAGATAGGGAGGGTATTAGATGGGAAGGGATAGGGTCAAGCGGGCAGGTAGTGAGGCATGAGGTAGATAGTTAGGAGGAAACTTCATTCTCAGTGGTTGGATGGAAGATGCAGAGGATGGCTGGGCTTGTTGATGGAATATTGCAGGTTGGTGTTGGGATGTTGCTTCGGATAGAACGTGTTTTGTTTAAAAGTAGTCTGCCAGGTCTTGAGCACTAAAGACTGATGAGGGGGTGGAGCAAGAGGGTAGAGGAGAGAGTTAAAGGTGGAGAAGAGTCGTTTAGGGTTTGAGGAAAGAGTAGATATAAGAGAAGTAGGTTTGCTTGGCTAAGTGAAGGGCAAAAGTGTATGAACAAAGAATAAACTTATAGTGTATGAAGTCAGGTTCAGAGTGAGTTTTCCTCCACGCTCAGCAGTACGGGAGCAATTTTGCAAATAGCTTGTTTGCTGAGAGTGCCAGGGCTGCAACTGACAGTGTGATCTTTTGCGCAGCTGGGGAGGGGCAAGTGTGTCTAGTGCAGAGGAGAGCGTTTTGTTATAGTGGGCTGTTGCGAGATCAGGGCAGGTTATAGTGGAAGTGTGAGGGAGTAGATCTTGAATGATTTTTGAAAATTGGAGCGGATCCACCGCATGTAGATTTTTACAGGTGCTGGGGCGGGACGGTGGAGTGGGTTTAGCTATTGCATTAATATTATAGATGACCAGGTGATGGTTTGAAATGGGAAAAGGGTGACAGGTGAGGTCAAATATAGAACAGAGATAGGAAAATACGAATTACTCCTAATCTAATAGCCCTATCAAAATAAAAAAGCCCCCCCAAAATAAAAAAAACCCTAGCCTACACTAAGCTGCCAATAGCCCTTAAAAGGTCCTTTTCCGGGGCATTGCCTCAAAGATAACAGCTCTTTTACATAGCTATTAAAAATACAAACATCCCCCCAACAGTAAAAATCACCACCCACACAACCAAACCCCACCAAACCAGTGGTGTCCAAATGACGTAGAGAGCTGGATACTAAGCAGTCTATGTTGGTGTTGATATAGTAAATAAGGTACCTTATTAATGCAGTGTTTCCTTTGGAAAACGTTAGGTTGTACTTACAACAAAAAAACAGAGGTAATATACAGATACCTTGGATTAAGTTGGTGGTTCTTCACTGCTTCCAAGCAGGGATTTTTACGGTCTGTGCACTTCTCTGTTTTTACTGATCTTAGAGGTTAGTACACATCAGTATACTTGTAACCTGTGATGTCTCTTCGCTCTATACAAGCATAAATCATGAATTAGGCCTTCAAGCCATTAAATTCTATTTAGATAAGAACTACACCTTACTAAAGGAACACAAATAATTTTTCCTTAAGAGCATCAGGTTTATTCTGGAACAGAACTATTTTTCATTTGAGAAACATTTTTTTCTGCAATTAAAGGGGATCCGCTATGGGCACAAGATTCGCACCCAGCTATGCTAATTTATTTATGGGACACTGGGAGGATTCCTTTTTCCCCCAACATGAGCTGGGTGCGAATCTTGTGCTCTACAAGAGATATATTGACGATCTGATTATGGTTTGGGAAGGTACAGAAGAAGACCTCCTCACATTACTTACAGATATGAACAAGAACCAAATAGGCTTACAATTCACATATACTCATAGTAGAGCAAAAATCACCTTTTTAGACCTAGACATAGAGATTAAAGAAGAAGAACTAGTAACCTCTACCCATTTTAAAAAAGTAGACGCCAACAACCTGATCCATTACAAAAGTTGCCACTTACAAAAGTGGAAAGATAATATTCCTAAAGGTCAATATTTGAGGATAAAAATAAATTGTTCTAGGTCTATGGATTACAATGAACAAATTAAGCTATTAGAACATATAAATACCCCTAAAGAAAACACACACAACCAAACAGATATAGATGTCCCATTCATAACTGACTACAATTGTGACAACAGAATCACTACTAAAACCCTGAATAAACATTGGCATCTTATTCAAACAGACCCTTTAATTGGCGATAAAGTTAAGGACCGACCAAGAATAATCTATAGAAAAGCTCAAAATTTTAAAAGTTTATTGGCATCTAGTGCATCGAAACCGAAAAAATGTAAGGGATATATACAAAACTTAAAAGGAGATCCTCTACACGGTTTCTTTCCATGTTTTGGATGCAAATCCTGCCAATTCTCAAGTAAAATCAAATCACTCACTTCCACTTCTAATAATTATAAATATGTTATAAAAGAAATCATAAGATGTAAGGATAAAGGGGTTATCTATGCCACTAAATGCACTTGCAATAAAATATACTTAGGAGAAACCACAAGAACCCTCAGAGAACGTATAATAGAACATATCTCCTGTATCAATAAAGGGACCCTTGATACTTATTTATATAGCCATTTTAGAGAAATTCATAAAAACAATTTAAAGGATTTTTAATATTGGGGTATCAAAAAGGCTATCCCTAATTGGCGAGGAGGTAGTCTAGAACTTAAACTGCTTAAATTAGAAGCAGAACTTATCTACAAAATGGATACCCTCCAACCATCAAGATTGAACTCAGAAATAGATATCTCTCCTTTTCTATAAATATTACAAATATTATATACCTTTAAGATGGATCAGTTATAAAGAGCTAACGATATATGATCTTAAGATAACACAGTTACAAAAAATCGAATCTTTATCCTTTGACGCAATTATTAATCTCCATATATGGGGTTATGTGTCTTTAAATATACACTCCTTGGTTATATGCCTTTAAAGGGACACTGAACCCGCATTTTTTTTCTTTTGTGATTCAGATAGAGTATGCAATTTTAAGCAACTTTCTAATTTACTCCTATTATCAATTTTTCTTTGTTCTCTTGCTATCTTTATTTGAAACAGAAAGTCCAGTACCCTGGACAGCACTTGTTTATTGGTGGATGAATTTATCCACCAATCAGCAAGAATAACCCAGGTTGTTCACCAAAATGGGCCGGCATTTAAACTTACATTCTTGCTTTTCAAATAAAGATACCAAGAGAATGAAGAACATTTGCTAATTGGAGTAAATTAGAAAGTTGCTTAAAATTGCATGCTCTATCTGAATCACAAAAGAAAAAAAATTGGGTTCAGTGTCCCTTTAAGTATGGAGATATATTTCTTGAAATATACACTCTTCCTTTACCACTAAAATATTAAATTCCATCAAAAGCATCACAAATACTCCTAAATATTCTATTCTAACCTTCTTTTTATATTTCACTAATATATCCTTCACTTTTTAACATAAAACTTAAAAGTTTGAGTATTTGTCTAAAATACCTATTTTTAACACATTCATAATTTTAGATTGACTAATACATTTCTAAATAGATTTCAGCTTTTATATTTTATTGATGTATGTGATTATAGACTAAATTGTTTGTTTGTTAGTTAGCGAAGTATTACATTTTGACTTTACAGTTTTTATATATTTAATATACACTCAAATGAAAGTACAAATGTCCCACAAATAATGCTTTAAATAAAGTGTTGCCAGTATTCAAAATGGAGAACTTTGCTTCACTTCATTCCCAGCTGAAGCCAATTTGGAAATGACCAATACGAAAGGAATAATCCCTTTATATAGAGCAAAGTTTGGTTTGTTATCATATGTCTTGATAATGCCCCTCTGTGGCAAAATGACCAGGACCAGGACCATTGCTAACTTTGCTTTGTGCTACAGTTTGCATAACAAAGACGGCCTCCAATAACTACGAATTTTGGAACCTAAAACTACAGCTGTATGAGAACAGCCATACTACTACGAACTTTTCATCCAGCTCTCTAAGTATCGTTCAGAAACTGTCGTAAGAACGATCACACCACTATTAGTGGTATTTACTATTGATCAAAAGATATCAGTTCACAGAGCGCTACGTTTGCTCATAAAGTTGCTACAAGTTGTTGCCATTTGTTTCCATTATCAAGGGCCGTGGATCAGGACGCCCAGACGGTGTACCTACGATTGCATCCACCTAAATGATGTACATATTTCTGTGAAGGAAAACCATCCACTACTGCACCACTGGGAGCTAGCTGCCACATGCTCCAAACAGATTGCCACATTTATTGCTGTGACCACACAGACTTAAGAGGTATTTGGGTCACGAACACAGCAGCAATCCGAAAGACAAACATATTCCTGCAAATAATCTACCGGCAATGTGTACTAACCTCTAAGATCAGTAAAAACAGAGAAGTGCACAGACCGTAAAGATCCCTGCTTGGAAGCAGTGAAGAACCACCACCTTAATCCAAGGTATCTGTATATTACCTAAGTTTTTTCGTTGTAAGTAAAACCTAATGTTTTCCAAAGGAAACACTGTATTAATAAGGAACCTTATTTACTATAGCAACACCAACATAGACTGCTTAGTACCCAGCTCTCTACGTCATTTGGACACCACTGGGACTTGAACAAATATCTTATCCATTGTTAATTTAGCAACTTGAGATGAGAGTCCTCTTATAGGTGTGCATTCCTGGCCGCCTTTCCCTAAAGTAGGCATTTTAGCTTTATTGTTTTTTATATTTGTATTTTAAGGAAGACGTCCATTATGTATGTCTTTTAAATATATGCTATTTTTAGTAAAGTTTATTTATTTAACTGCACTAGAGCATCATTTATATTTTTCTATTGCTAGCACACTTATATTTGTTTCCAGATACCATCATAGACTTACATTAACAAAATATCACTTAACATTATAACAAATATATAAAAAATATTTTCGACCTGTGCTCTATAGCGCTGTCAATTACTTACACTTTGCATCAAATAAAAATAAAACCTAAGCTAGCTACAATATAACTAAGGTAAGTTTGTATTTAGTTTTAAATAGGAATTATTTAGGTAATAATTGTAAGTTTAATTTAGATTTATTTTAATTATATTTAAGTTAGGGGGTGTTAGGGTTAGGGTTAGGTTTAGGGGTTAATATATTTATGTAGTGTTATTGATGTGGGAGGCCAGATGTTTAGGGGATAATAACTTTAGTATAGTGGCGGTGACATTGTGGGTAGCAGATTAGGGGCTAATAAGTGTAGGTAGGTGGCAGCAATGTTAGGGCCAGCAGATTAGGGGTTAATAAATATATGTAGGTGGCGGCGAATGTTGGGGGCGGCAGATTAGGGGTTAATAACTGTAATGTAGGTGGCGGCAATGTTAGGGCCAGCAGATTAGGGGTTAATAACATTATGTAGGTTGCGGCGATGTTGTGGGCGGCAGATTAGGGGTGTTTAGATATGGTTTTTATGTTAGGGTATACAAAGAAAAAGATGAACCTTTAAAAGAAGTGTTTTAAGCAGAGGTATAGAAAAACAAACACTGCTTATTTCTGTTATAACGCAGAGAAACACATCGTATGCTCAAATTATCAGGCAAACTCGATAGTCACAGGGGTGAGATTTATGCAAATGCAAACTGTAAAAGTAACATCATAGTTGCAAGTGTCCATTGCCTAGAACGGCTGACAAATACTTCTACACACTCCTGCACCTCGCGCAGCCAAAGTGTGAGGGATAAAGACAGCACAGACTAATGACCACACCGATAATCCGGTGTATATGTGGGCAATGCAGTAAGATATGTATCACAATACCACAACTCTTCACTCACCCCCACGATAATCCAGCCGAAACTCTCAATCTCCCCGAACCTGGGAATATACTTCAGTCCCTTTGTGGCAGGCGTCTCAAAACAGCCCCATGTCCCCAGGGTGTTAGGTTTAAACATAACTTTTTCTTTCCCCATAGACATCAATGGGTCTGCGTTACGGAGCTTTTCATTCCGCAATCGCAGGTGTTAGGCTTTTTTTTTTGCTGGCTCTCCCCATTGATGTCTATGGGGAAACCGTGCATGAGCACGTCAAAGCAGCGCTTGTATTTGGGTGAGGTATGGAGCTCAACACCATCATATCACCCGCGAAAATCGTTTTTTTTTTTAAAACCTGTAATAGCAGCGCTATAGGGAGGTGAAATACCGCCGCTTTTGTGGCGGTCGTTAATTTCCCTATAGCGCTCAAAACTCGTAATCTAGCTGTTAGTAAGGCCTTAGGCAAAACTAAAATATAAGCCCCCTCTAGTAACCTGTATATTTAGTTGTATGAATAATATTTTTCAGGCAAGGGTTGCCAAATACAAGGAGCCTAGAATTTTACTTCTGGCTCATAACTTTTTGCATTATTTTACATATATTTATACACAGACACCATTGTCTGGGTCCTAAGAATTATGTGACTGGCTCAATATTCCTACTGGCTGCTAAATGTAAAATAAATCTGTTATTTCAGAATCTGTACATGATACAGGTGAAGTCATAAAGCAAGGTTGCTTAAAAGAGAATTTTAATGTAACCTATAGCTATAAAATCCTGCATAGTAACATAGTAGATGAGGTTGAAAAAAAGACAGAATTCCATCGAGTTCAACCTATACAAATGTTAATATTCTTTAAAAAAAAAAAAGCTCCAGTTGTGCTTAAATTAATCCCATTAAAAAGGTGACCCATTTAACACAAGTAATCATATCCCTGAATTCTGTTTATAGCCAGAAATGTATCTAAATAATTTCTAAATGTATCTAAGGTATTGGCATTTAGTACCTCCTCAGGTAATGAGGTCCGCACTTTGATTGCTCTTACAGTAAAAAAAAGTTTACGTTTCAGGAAATTAAATCTACTTTCTTCCAGCCTTAAATTGTGACTTTTAAATTGTCACAAATATTTTTCTTGGAATAAACAGAGCCTTGCCATTCCTGTATATGGGAAATCTGAAATACACCTTGCTTTCATTTTCCAGCCATTAATAGTAACAGATGCGTTAGGGTAGACCCCAAGCTAAACACCTGCTCCCTTTATGCATCTGCCATTGCAAACTACAGTGCAGCAGATCAGACCCCAGAACAGATACATAGTCACATAGTCAACTGCCTCCCGTTATGCCAAATCACTGACCAGATGCATTACCGTTCTGTGTACTAAATTACAAGTGGAGTGCTAACTGTTGCACACAAACGATAAGGGGTATTTTTTTGCGGTTCTTTGAATGTCTCAGAAGTAGCAAACTTTTTCCAAAATGAAAAGTAAACAAATAATGCATTTTGTGCATAGTGATTTAGATTTTAAAGCGGCCGGGTTAACGCACATGAAAACATAGTAATCTTAAGGCACATTATTTGCTCATTTGGTTTCAAGGGGGCAGGGGTGCTAGGATGAGCTCCAAAAGTGCCACCCCCAGAGGACGACAGGTGGTCATCATACGTGTTAAATACATTGTGTGAATTATGAGCATGTGCCAATTTAAAGGGTTAATGTTTCCTTTCACAGATACACACACATACATGTTACATTTTAAACATACATTTGTCCTATTCATTACAGATGATGCATTCTATAGATTCTAAATCAATATTGTGGCTAAAAGTTACTGGTCTATACACAAAGAACCAGGGAATCTGAAACACCACATCTAGGCAGAGCATTAATCTACTCATAGGGCACTGAACCAGTTGCACTGCAACAACTGTAAGAAATTAACTTGATCAGAATATGACTCTTTTTTTTTTTTCCACACAATCCAAAGAAACAATTTAAGAAAGGGAAGA
This sequence comes from Bombina bombina, assembly GCF_027579735.1. Taxonomy (NCBI): domain Eukaryota; kingdom Metazoa; phylum Chordata; class Amphibia; order Anura; family Bombinatoridae; genus Bombina; species Bombina bombina. The sequence continues at coordinate 285,326,467 of NC_069503.1, read as the reverse complement.
AAATTTAAATGTAAGCCATATAACACAGCATAGACCAGTGTGCAGATGACCAAAATACACAGATATTCCACAGTATGTGCATAAGAAAGAAAGAAAGAAAGAAAGAAAGAAAGAAAGAAAGAAAGAAAGAAAGAAAGAAAGAAAGAAAGAAAGAAAGAAAGAAGGAAAGAAGACATAATACCCAAAGTATCATGAGTAGAACATTTAAGATACTAACTGAAAGGATGGAACATAGGTTGGATAATATATCCTCGAAGAACCCTTACTATGTACAAACACAACCAGCTATAAAGCAGAATGATAATACTTCAGACACCTAAAAAATAAATATTCCATATTATATCTCATAAGTATAAAAGTTGTGCATATTTCAAGTATTTTTATACATTTTTCTTAACTTTATGCTATCTGAAACAATGCTTACAGCACACTTTATAGTGCCACCAAGCCACTATCCAAGGACACTCCAATCAATGATCCCTGTTTCTTACACTACTGGCCCCACTATAAATCCTCCATCCAAGGGAACCCCTCATCACAAAACCCCCATCCATACCTGGTTCCCTCCATCAATATTTCTGGACAGAAGTAATAAAATACTCTATTTTAAAAAAGAAATCTCAATCTTTAAAGAAGCCATCCATCTATTCTTTGACCTAAAGGGCTCCTAAATTGTTATCCTCTTAAGTGATGACAAGTCAGGTTGGGTCATTCTCGTCAGGCACATAATAATGATAAATTAGTATATGGGTGATATAGTCAAGTGGACTATTGAAAGTCCGACCGGTGCACCTTGGAGAACGAGAATTGAGCATTTAACAATTATCATGCAACTTTTCAACTAATAAAATGTCGTTATTCATTTTACTCAAGGGAAATGTTAAAATAAATTGAATGATATAATTATCTATTTGTAATGATGAATACAAAGCAGAACCATTTTGATTTTTAACTGTAGATGCCCCAAAGTTGGCAGGAATTGAGGACCAAGGGCTTCAATCAACATTATGAGAAGTACAATAATGTGAAGGGACGGTCTAGTCAAAATTAAACTTTCAAGATTCATATTGGGCATGTCATTTCAACTTTCCAATTTCCTTCTATCATCAAATTTGCATTGTTTTCTTGGTATTCTTAGTTGACAGCTAAAATTTAGTAGGCTCATATGGTATTTTCTAAGCCCTTAAAGGCACTTTACAGTTTTTCACAGCTAGAGGGCATTAGTTAACGTGTGCCATATAGATAACATTGTGCTAATGCCCGTGGAGTTATTTATGCGAGGACACTGATTGGCAAAATGCAAGTCTGTAAAAAAAATAAAAAAAATAAGGGGGCAGTCTGCAGAGGCAAAAAGTATATTAATATAACTGTGTTGGTTATGAAAAACTGGGTAATAAAGGGATTATCTATCTTTTTAATCAATAAAAATTCTAGAGTAGACTGTCCCTTAAAGTGATGGTAAATCCTAGCGTTTGTAAAACGTTAGGATTTACCAGTGGAACAAATAAATGGGGACTTTCAGTCATGAAGTATAAAATACTTCATGCTGAAAGTTCCTTTATTTGTCTGAAGCGTTTGCTATACTGAACGTCTCAGACAGCCCATGACAGAATGCTATTTTGCTGTGAGGTGACGTTTCCACCTCTTAGCCAATAGTGTTCTAGCTATCCAGCATGGCACAAGCTGGCCCGCACAGCCATTGGCTAAGAGGTGGAAACATGACCTCACAGCAAAATAGCGTTCTGCCATGGGCTGCTTGAGGAGCTCAGTGCAGCGAACGCTTCAGACAAATAAAGGAAGTTTCAGCATGAAGTATTTTATACTTCATGACTGAAAGTCCCCTTTATTTGTTCCACTGGTGAATCCTAGCGTTTCTCAAATGCTAGAATTTACAATCACTTTAAGGGAGGCCCACATTTAAGTGGATAAACTGTCTTTCAATATTGTACTATTGTTAAGAATATGTAAGATGCAATTATGATATAAAATGTATAGGTTGTTAGCAGAGTTATCAGTGCTTAGAAATACATAAGAATCTAAATACACTACTATCCATTAACAAGACTTTTCAATCATTACCAACTCTAGGGTGTCAGATCAGCACTTTATTCCTGTGTTGGGTCACTCACAAACTTGTTCTTTTAACACCTTTACCTACAGCTTTGCACTGCTCCCACTTCTTGAAAGTACAAAATGAAAAAAGATTTTACACTCTACACTGTACTATTCATTAATAATCCTTTTTGGAGACGAATTGTAAGACATACTTTTTATATGATTCATTTAATGGATAGTCATTAAGAGTGAAAAAAAGCAGTAGAAAATAAAATATAATACTGCAAAGTGCACAATTATTCATTATAAAGCAAATCCCCAAAGGGGGAGTATAGAATTTGTTCTATTTTATTGACAGCAACATTAGAAGAAATTACGGTGGAAATGATTACATCAGATGATTTAACCCCTTTGAATGCAGGAGTGGCTTGCAACACATTGTTATATAGATTATTCCCTCTGGCAGTAACATCAGTAAAAATATCACAACAATGCAAAAAAAAAAAACACAAAAAGCAAACAAAATTGGTTGGAAAGGAAATTTTACCTAATCACTGACACTAACATAATTTTTACATAGTTATGCGTTGTTTATTATATATTCTTTAAATGGTGCATATGGCTTGCTTTAAATAATAAAAAAAATAATAATAATGACAATAAAATTTACACTGAAAAATGTCTCACTATGTGTATTTTAACTGTAACCTTAGCGTACGTGATAACTAATAGTTTGTAAAATTCTAATTTAAACCTTTAACTGCTAAGCCATTTCCACTCTTGTGAGCTGCTTTTGAGTTTTTAGACATTGCTCACATATTAAGCCCTATTCTAGGCTATTTTTCAATGAGAAATCCACACATTTTATATATTTTTATTTTTATCAGCAGACCCAAAAGTTTCAAGTTATACCATTATTTTATGTATATATGCGTGTAAGAAATCTTTTTAATGCTTTTAAATAGTTTATTTTGTGTGCAGATCATTTGCAGTACAATAAATAATTACTGTTATGTCCCTTTAAGTACATAAGTGGACCATATTGTGCAGTCAGTCTCTGTTACAATAATGGAAACTGGGTACCACTCAAACTCAACCCGTGAGTGCACTACCTACCTCCCAATCCAGCATACAGAGCAAGCACTAGCCACCCTCACCCATATCACATTCCATCTCCACTGATGGTTGACCTAAACTTTTCCCCACAAACTGTCCACGCCCTGTTGTGATCCTTCCTCAAGCACAGGCAACAAATGTTGCATCAGTGGCGCAAGGAAATCTCTTAGCAAACTTTGTCTATGCCCACTGAAATAGAGTTCCCAACACATCCTAATACTAGTTGTTAAAATACAGAATAGTCATACTCAAAGATTCATTTTCACTAACAAATGATTAGTAGTCTATGATATGCGCACATAGGCCTGCATTAAAAATATACTTTTGCCTGTGTAAAACCTTTCAGAAGGAAACATATATTTTCATATAGCTCTGTCCAAACTTTATCAGTATAATTTTTTAATACATTCCTCAAAAGGCTTCAAGGTCATGAACTCCCTGTTTTAAAGCTGAGTCTCCTTTGTTTCAGTTAAATAATCTTACAGCATACTGTATTTAAGATTATAAGATGTAGAATGGCCACACCACTGTCATATAGATAGATAGATAGATAGATAGATAGATAGATAGATAGATAAAAGCAATATATAATGATGATTTTTAATCTTGTATGGTCAGTCTGTCTGTTGACCTGATTTGACCATTTCAGTCCAATAACAAAAACTATCCATCTCAAATATGCTAAAACAAAAAATACAAGATATTAAAGGACAGTAAAGAGTATGTTTCCAGTAATAAAGCATGGCAGGAGCTATCAGCTTATGTTCCCTTCTTACCATTTAAGTCCATAGGGAAGATGCATTTCAGGCACCCTCTCAGCTGCTCTCGGACATGCCATACCACCTGTCCCCTTCAAGAGGCTTTTTTTAATTTCCCAGATGGGTAAGTGGTGCAGCTAATCAGATATTTAGCACCTGCAGCAGGTGGTATGTAGCAGTTCATATCATAGAACATTATTTCAAATCGTTACCTTAAACTACCTCTGACATATGTATTTTTCATAATTCTCCTTGAAAGTGGCAATATGACAACACTAAGCCCATAACATATACTGTAACAGGAGCATGCTCTCAGTAGCAAAGCTGTGCTGTTCATTTCAGAGCACCCAAAGACTGTTGAACTACAACTTCTGCATGGATTCAAATGGTAAAAAGGCAACAAATGATATGAAGTGGACATAACCTGCTAAAATCCCACAATGCTTTTAAGGACTGCAGTAAAATATATACATTACTGTCCCATAATGACTTGCTATGTTTTATACACACTTTGACTATATACTGTGGGCTAGATTACAAGTGGAGTGCTAATTAGTGCTTTCACTATAGTGCTAACTGTGCTAGAAGTAAACTTTTTTGCCCCTAAACTGCCAGTCCCCCACATCGTAATATAACCCACTAAACTATTAATCCAAAAAATGCCAGCCCCCCCACATCACATAGTAAGCCACTACACTATTAACCCCTAAACCACCAGCACCCCACCGCAAAGTAACCCACTAACATCTAAACCCCCTAACCTAACACCCCTAAGTTAACCCAAAAAAGTCTAACCCTACCTTTACCATAAAAAACTGAACTACCTTTAAAAAAATGAAAGCTTACATGAGAAAGTAAAAAAAATTCTAACCTTACCTTTAAAAAAAAAAAAAAACTACTTAACATTACTATAAAAAAAAAAACTAACATTATTTTATGCAAGCTCAATCCTATTGGCTGATTGGATCAGCCAATAGGATTGAAGCTCAATCCTATTGGCTGATTGCATTAGCCAATAGGATTTTTTCACCTTTAATTCTGATTGGCTGATAGAATAGTATCAGCCAATCGGAATTCAAGGGATGCCATCTTGGATGATGTCATTTAAAGGAACCTTTAGTGTACGGCTGGGACCGTTTGAAGAGGATGCTCCGCGCCGGATGTCTTGAAGATGGAGCCGCTCCGCATCGGAAGGATGAAGATAGAAGATGCCGTCTGGATGAAGACTTCTGCCCGCCTGGAGGATGACTTCTTGCCGCTTGGATGAAGACTTCTCCCGGCTTCATTGAGGACTTCTGCCTGCTTGGATGAAGACTTCTCCTGACTTGATGAGGATGCAGGGTCGGCTCCAAGGGGGGGGGGCATTGGGGGGCAATGCCCGCCCAAATGGAATGCTGTGCCCCCTCCCCCGCCCCACTGCTGACATAGCAACACATTTTTTATTTATTTTTTAAGCCGGGGCCCAGGGCTAGTTGTGCGGGTGCCCTATGATGTCACTGTCTCCAAGCTCCGCCTGTACCCACCCACACTTGCCCGAGACTCTGGCTGACTGCCTGCCTGGAGTGTCACTCACATCACTGACTCCTGGGGCGATAGCATGCGCCGCTGCGCGGGACTACTGGTCAGGCACACAGCACACTGTCACATGTGTTGTGCTACATATAGCCAATGAGTCTTGACACAGTGCTGGGCTTAAGATACGGGTGGCAGCTTTAGAGCCTTGAGGAGCAGGTTTGCTCCCCTAATCTCACCACAACCTCAGAGGTGGTCAAAGACTTAAACATTCTAAGCCCATCCGCCTGGACTGATTGACAAGCCTGAAAGCAGGGTAAAGGGCTGAAGGAAGTTCTTGGCAATCATAACTGTGGGTGAGTCGCCTGAGTGAGCACAATTTAGTAAAAGCTTTAGCAGCTACTATGTTATTCTAGGAAGCTGATTCACTAATCAATGGGGAGATAAGTGAGCTGTATTGAATCAGCTGCTTAGAATATGTTGAAGCTGGAGAGGCGTTTTATAAATATTTGCCCAGTGTGAGGGCTTTAGGGCAATAAGTCAAGTCATTGGGCTGGATTCAAAGGCAGCTGAAGTACTTCTATGTTAAAGGGACATGAATTAAACTTTCTTGATTCAGATAGAGTATGTCATTTTAAGACAGTTTTAAATTCACTTATTTAGTCAAATCTATTTTGTTTTCTTGGGATTCTTTGTTGAAAAACATTGGTACATATTTTCAGCAGCAGCAAAGCACTACTGGTAGCTATAATTTAAATATCAAGATGGCTACACTTTCCTGCAGAATATGTTAGTCTGCTCTTATTTTGACTCTCATACTTGCTTTGTAAATGTGTGCCCCCTGGTGAAAAAAAATGTCCCCCCATTTCATTTGTTCTGGAGCCGACCCTGTGAGGATGGATGTCCGGTCTTCAAAACTGTAAGTGGATCTTCGGGGGTTAGTGTTAGTTTTTTTTAAGGGTTTATTGGGTGGGTTTTATTTTTAGAATTGGGAATTTGGGAAAAGAAAAAGAGCTAAATGCCCTTTTAAGGGCAATGCCCATCCAAATGCCCTTTTCAGGGCAATGGGTAGCTTAGGTTTTTTTTTAGTTAGGATTTTATTTGGGTGGTTTGGTTGTGTGGGTGGTGGCTTTTACTGTTGGGGGTTGTTTTTATTTTTTTACAGGTAAAAGAGCTGATTTCTTTGGGGCAATGCCCCACAAAAAGGCCCCTTTAAAGGCTATTGGCAGTTTAGTTTAGGCTAGGGTTTTTTTTATTTATTTTTTTTTGGGGGGGGGGGCTTTTTTATTAGTTATTAGATTAGGTGTAATTAGTTTAAGTATTTGATCATTTCTTTTTTATTTTGTGTAATTTAGTGTATTTTTTTTGTAATTTAGTTAATTGTATTTAATTAATGTAATTTATTTAATTATAGTGTAATGTTAGGTGTTAGTGTAAGACAGGTTAGGTTTTATTTTACAGGTAAATTTGTATTTATTTTAACTAGGTAGTTAGTAAATAGTTAATAACTATTTACTAACTAATCTACCTAATTAAAATAAATACAAACTTAGCTATGAAATAAAAATAAAACCTAAGATAGTTACAATGTAACTATTAGTTATATTGTAGCTAGCTTAGGGTTTATTTTACAGGTAAGTATTTAGGATTAAATAGGAATTATTTAGTTAATGATAGTAATTTTTATTTAGATTTATTTTAATTATATTAAAGTTAGGGGTGTTAGGGTTAGACTTGAGGTTAGGGTCAGGTTTAGGGGTTAATAACTTTAGTATAGTGGCGGCGGTGACGTTGGGGGCAGCAGATTAGGGGTTAATAATATTTAAATAGTGTTTGCAATGCGGGAGTGCGGCAGTTTAGGGGTTAATCATTTTATTATTGTGTTTGCGATGCGGGAGGGCCTCGATTTAGGGGTTAATAGGTAGTTTATGGGTGTTAGTGTAATTTGTAACACTTTAGTTATAAGTTTTATGCTACAGCTTTGTAGTGCAAAACCCATAACTACTGACTTTAGATTGCGGTACAAATCTTGTCGGTATAGGCTGTACCGTTCACTTTTTGGCCTCCCAGGCAAATCTCGTAATAGCGACGCTATGGAAGTCCCATTGAAAAAGGACTTTTTGAAAGGTGCGGTAGTTACGTTGCGTTACGGCCAAAAAAGTGTGCGGTACATCTATACCTACAAGACTCGTAATAGCGGTAGTAAAAAAACTGCGTTATGAGCCATAACGTAAAACTCGTAATCTAGCCGAGTGTTATTAACCTGCTTAGGATAATGCCTTAGAAAAGGCCCCTTTGAGGACTATTTGTAGTTTAGTTTCAGAATAGTTTTTTTTATTTTGAGGGTTTTTTTTTATTTTTGGGGGGAGGTTTTAGAATAGGAATATTTTTTTGGTAATTTGTTTTTTATTTTTTGTAATGGTAATGTTTTTTATTTTTTGTAATGTTATTTTTTTTTATTTTGTGTAATGATAGGGTTTAATTTTTTAAGTAATGTTAGGGCTTTTTTTTAATAGTAATGGTAGGTTGTTTTATTTTAAATGAAAATCCATGCAAAAACCCACTTAAAGGGATACTAAACCCAATTTTTTTTTCTTTCACAATTCGGCTAGAGCATGCAATTTTTAGCAAATTTCTAAGCTGGCCCATTTTTGGTTCAGCACCATGGATAGCGCTTGCTAATTGGCAGTTACATTTAGCTATCAAATCAGCGCACGCAACCCAGGTGCTGAACCTAAAATGGTCCAAAGCTTTCCTTCCTACTTAATAAAGATACCAAGAGAACGAAGAAAAATTGATAATAGGATTAAATTAGAAAGTTGCTTAAAAATGCCTGCTCTATCCGAATCATAAAAGTAAAACATTTGGGTTTCGTATTCCTTTAAAAAAAACTGCTATCACCCTTTTTTTAAACAATATTAACCCTTCGAGTGCTAAGCACTTTCCTACCTGGGTGCTAAGATTTTTTAAGTTTTTTTTTTTTTAATTTTTTGAACAAATTGTTTTTAACTTTTTTTTATGTTTTTCAGACCTTTCCAATGGTGGGTCTTGGGGGTCTGTAGCTGCTTAGATGCCTGAGATACAGGCTTCTAAGCAGCATGCCCCCTGCTCCTATACTTAACATTGTTAAGTATAAATAAAGTTGCGCGTGACGTCACCATGCAAAATGGGAAGCCCCGGCGATGCCTTTCACTCTACAGGCACGATTGCTGGGGTAGGAGCAGGTGGGAGCCCCCAGATCTCCCTCAAGGTGGGAGAGTGCTAGTGATGGCTCAGAGCCGTTATTAGCACCAGAGTGGGAAACTCTGTGACGGCTCAGAGCCTTCATTAGCACTCAAAGGGTTAAACACCTTGTATTTACATGACATTTCTGTTGTCTTCTTGTAGTATAACACATCAGCTTAGTTTATACATTTTTAAAACAAATTGACATCCTTTTTTGCTGCAACTGTTTTTCAATACCCAAACTCCACTCACCACTTGCCTTATTTAGAAGAGCCAATCCAAGAGGGAGTCTGGGGACAACAAGGCTTGCCATGGTCATTTTGCTGGTATAAAGTGCATTGTTTTGCATATGTTATCTGTTAAATAAACAATGAAAGTATGGTTGTTTTACTATGTATAACTAAACTTTTTTTATATTAAATGTCAGTGTTTACTGTCCCATTAATGTGTTTAATTTGTTGTTTGTGTGCTTTACTAGATTTGGTTGTTATATATTTTTATAATTCAAACAATTTTTGTAATGCAAATGGGAATTCTTATTTATTAGCATACGGCTAGATTACGAGTTTTGCGGTAAGCTGAAAAAGCAGCATTAACAGGTCCTAACGCTGCTTTTTCACTACCGCTGCTGTTACGAGTCTTGCTGGTTTAGGGGCACCGCACACTTTTTTGGCCTTACCGCAATCCAACTTACGTAAACTTCGTAATGTCTTTTTTCTATGGGACTTCCATAGCGCCGATATTACGAGTCTGTCCTGGGAGGCCAAAAAGTGAGCGGTACACTCTCTACCTCCAAGATTCCTAATGCATTCTAAAGTCAGTAGGTAAGAGTTTTACACTACAACGCCGTAGCATAAAATTCAAAACTAAAGTGCTAAAAAGTACACTAACACCCATAAACTACCTGTTAACCCCTAAACCGAGGCCCTCCCGCCTCACAAACACTAGTTAAATAATATTAACCCCAAATCTGCCGCCCCTAACATCGCCGCAACCTACATTATATTTATTTACCCCTAATCTGCCGCCCCTAACATCGCCGCAATCTACATTATAATTATTAACCCCTAATCTGCTGCCCCCAACATCGCCGCCACCTACCTACATTTATTAACCCCTAATCTGCCGCCCCCAACGTCGCCGCCACTATTCTAAATTGATTAACTCTTTAAACCTAAGTCTAACCCTAACCGTAACACCCCCTAACTTAAATATAATTTTAATAAATCTAAATAAATATTACTATCATTAACTACATTATTCCTATTTAAAACTAAATACTTACCTATAAAATAAACCCTAAGCTAGCTACAATATAGCTAATAGTGACATTGTAGCTAGCTTAGGGTTTATTTTTATTTTACAGGCAAGTTTGTATTTATTTTAACTAGGTACAATAGTTATTAAATAGTTATTAACTATTTAATAACTACCTAGCTAAAATAAATACAAATTTACCTGTAAAATAAAACCTTACCTAAGTTGCAAGTATTTATTTTAGCTAGGTAGTTATTAAATAGTTAATAACTATTTAGTAACTATTCTACCTAGTTAAAATAAATACAAACTTGACTGTAAAATAAAAATAAACCCTAAGCTAGCTACAATGTAACTATTAGTTATATTGTAGCTAGCTTAGGGTTTATTTTATAGGTAAGTCTTTAATTTTAAATAGGAATAATTTAGTTAATGATAGTAATATTTATTTAGATTTATTTAAATTAAATTTAAGTTAGGGGGTGTTAGAGTTAGGGGTTAATAAGTATAATGTAGGTGTCGGCAATGTCGGGGGCGGCAGATTAGGGGTTAATAAGTGTAAGATTAGGGGTGTTTAGACTCGGGGTTTATGTTAGGGTGTTAGGTGTAAACATAAATGTATTTTCCCCATAGGAATCAATGGGGCTGCGTTACTGAGATTTACGCTGCTTTTTGGCAGGTGTTAGGACTTTTTCTCAGACGGCTCTCCCCATTGATGTCTATGGGGAAATTCGTGCGCGAGCACGTACGACCAGCTCTCCGCTGACTTAAGCAGCACTGGTATTGGAGTGTAGTGTGGAGCAAAATTTTGCTCTACGCTCACTTCTTGCCTTTTAAAGCCGGGTTTGTAAAAACCCGTAATCCCAGCGCTGTAGGTAAGGGAGCGGTGAGAAAAAACTGCTCGTTAGCTTCCTAACGCAAAAGTCGTAATCTAGCCGATAGTGTTTATAAAAAACTATACAAAGCATTGTGTGTAAATTTAAACATATTGGAATAGAGGCTATAGCTACCAATACTAATAGTGCAGTTTAATAAACAGCAGTTAATATTAAATGTAAATGTATTTGCTATTGATAAAATTGTAATTTCTACTTTGTTTCTAATTACAGAAGCACCAATAAAAACAGGGCTGTGTCAGAAAAGTGGTAGCCTGGTTTATTAGCGTTAGGATTCCAATACATGTCTTCTTGTGACTCTAATTTCTTTTAATATCCATTGAGTTTTATAAGGCTACTGATACTTTATACAGGGCCGGACTGGGAATTCAGACTGGCCCAGTAAAAAATTCAGACCGGCCCCATCCCCCCAACCTCACCTCCACCACCAGCCACAGCCCCCCTGGCCCTGCCTTCATCCCCCTACCTTGACTAGGGCCATTTTACCTCCACAACAGGCCACCACACCCTATTTATGAGCAATCCTTGCCCACTTTTCTGCTTCCACTGGCCCCACCCTCTAGTCAGGAGGAGAGCGGCCTTGAAGAAATGTGCTACACATGCGCACAAGGCTAGCTCCTTGACCTCCCTGACCAAGAATGTGGCCCTACGGAGATGATGGCCCACCAGCCGTACCGGGAAAGTCCTGGTATCCCAGTGGGCCAATCCACCGACTTTATATGCTTATAAGCTTTCTGCCCGCTTCCAATAAATTTTACTTTACTGCCCATGTCAGCAAAATATTATTAATTACCAATAAGACTATATTCAATTTTGGGAATTACCTTAGGTACAAAATATAGATAAATGTATGCATATTAATCTGTTGGATGTGTGAATAGGGCTCAATTTATCAAGTGCCGGGCGGACATGATTCGCTGTAACGAATCAAGTCTGCCCGACAACACTAAATGCCAACAGCATATGCGGTCTGTATTTAACATTGCACAAGCATTACTTGTGAAATGCTTGTGCAATGTTGCCCCCTGCACATTCGCGGCCACTAGCAGGGGGTGTCAATCATCCCAATCGGATCGGAATGATTGCAGTCTGCCACCTATAAGATGGGGGACAAGTTAAGGAGCAGCAGTCTCACGACCGCTGCTTCTTAACTTTCGTTTCCAGCGAGCTGGAAACTTCGGGCGTAGAAAGCAGCATCCGCTGCTTGTCAAATCTACCCCATAGGGCATAGTGCAGATATTAAAATATTGCATTTGTGTTAACCTGTACACATATCACAAGTTGAAAGTAAATGCAACAGCAAAAGTGAAAACTACATTTGTGCTCAACAGGTTAGAGCGACTGAAGTCCTTGCGTAAAGGGTTAGGGCTAAATAAAAAGTTGCACCAAACACAACATAAATACATTCAAATAAAGTGTTACACTCATCTATGCACTATGTAATAAAAAATATTCACATATTAAAAATAAAAAGTTATAAGGGTTAAAAGGTATATGGTATATGACAAGGTATTTGAATAGAAAGGGCTATAATGGATATATACATACATTATATACATGTTTATGTATGTATATATACATATTTATATATTTGTATATATGTGTATTTATCTATATATGTATAAATGTGTTTGATTGTGTATATACTTTAAATATTTGACATTCCAATGTTTTTCATTGTTCTATGTATTTTTCATGTTTTATGTATTTTTAAATAGCTATTCCTATATATACAGTATGTGTATATACTGTACCTATACTCACATGCAAACAATTTACTTTCAACTTGCAATATGCAAAAGTGCTAAATAGCACACCACTTGTAATCTGACCCATAGTCACCAATCATCAGCTTTCTTATGTTCAGCATGAATTTGGTAACCTGCCTGCTGTGGACAATAATTTTGTGTTTAACCTCTTTGTGGTTACACACATAAATACATGCACGCATTAATGCAATAACAATTTAAATGGTGTTAGTATTGCATTTAAATGTCCCTAATATAGTCTCCTTTTTACTTTTCTTTACCAAGTCTAAATTCTCTCTAAAATGTTTCAACATTAAAATGATGGAAAACTTAGTTTAGAAGAATTCATAAATTGACGGATCTGACTGGTAAACCTGTTAATCTACATTTTGCATTTTCTTTCAAATGAAGGGAATTTGAACAAGATGATAGATTAATGTAATTTATATTGTTTGCAATGCCAGAATTATCTACATAGAGTTGCTGAATAACATTGCAATTAAATATTTTCAAATAGACAAATTTGTGGTTGAAAAGATGTTCTCAGTTAGGTTGGGTGTGTCTGCAACATTTTCCATAACTTCAGCCTTCCAAACCATTTTCCATGGAGTGCTATAAAAATATTTAATATATGTGGGATGGAAAAGTGTTAACCATCCTGGAACCCAAATCTAGCAACCTAATTTAATGGTTCGGGAATCCAGCTGTCAGGGATAGATATTATTATGGAAAAATGACGAAAAAATAAGTGTAAGTTTTTATAAAGCCAATGAGTTAATATTTGTACCCAGAAATGCATTTTGTCTGAATAAAAGATCATATTCTATCTGCAAAATTATAGTATATTCACTTGTATTTTATTGGTTAGGACAAGAAGACTCTCTAAATAAGGATATGTAAAAACATATAAAACAATCATTTTATTTAAACTTACACGGAAAATCTTTTCTATTGTGATAGCATTGTTTTATATATTAAGGGCCAGATTACAAGAGGAGCGCTAAATATTGCTTTCGCCAAAGTGATATTTGTGCTCCACTGAATGTTTATTACAAGTTGAAACGACAATGCAAACGTGGGCTCGCATTCACATTGCTGGGAAGCATTGTGCTCACGAGAGAGCACTTCATGAGCGCACTTCCATGGGTGCCAGACTTTTGTGTCTGGCACCTTATTAAGGTGCCCCCCGAAGTTTCCCCAGAGGAGTTGGTGAGATAATATTGTATAGACGGATCTTCCTATGCTTTTCAGCTAGACCGCATAGAAGCTGACCGCATGGCAAGCAGGCCTACTTTGTGACTCAGTTAATCTGTGCTGTCAAGGTTTCTGCACTTATGACCCCCCCGCCCGGGATTCCCTATTGATTCTGGTTTGATAGCAGCATAAAAATGTTGCCCTCACTCTATCTTTTCCCTTACCTTATCTTTAAACACCACCTCAGCATTTTAAACTAGGAGCCTGAAAACGGAAACTAGTCTCAGCAATGGCGGGCGACGGAGGCAGTCATACAGGAACTCAGCGCACTCCTTGAATCTCACCAGGCAGCCTTCACAGAAATGCTTCATAAAGCCTGTAGCTCAATCCAGAAAGTATTATATATAAAGGGTGCAACGCTTTGGATGAGGAACTTCATATGAGTCCCTGGCATTCGCCATCTTTGGCCCCTCACCATGGTGATGTGAAAGAAGATCAGCAGGCCTCTTGTGAGTACTCCCAGATTGAGGGTTCACTTCGGACCTCCCATGATCAGCCAGGGCAGACCAGTAGTAGATCGGAACCAGCGACCCGGATTGTAGAGGGAAAGCACGGACTCAAAGTTCTATACCCTACGAGGCCACACTATATAGACAGCTCCAAGTCTTGCAGAGTGCTGCACATACCGATATGAACGGAGCTGAATGGATACTGAATACTGAGCTCCTGATGTCCCAGGGAGGCTGGGACCCTGCTAACAACGGACAATTACCAGTGATCAGCCCACAGACTGAGTGTTACATCTACTCCATGGGGGTGTGAAATTCTTACCGCTCATGACAGTTTTGGTCCGAAGGGATTGGGACGATCACAGCAATGAGCCACACGGTGGGTGGTTGATTTCTACATTCGGGTTTCCTTGGCCAAGTGAGTGTTCCCCAAGAAGATCAGCATGGAGTGGGCTAAAAAGGTGCGAAGGACTAACTTATACTTTAGGACTGAGACTACAAACCTAAAGTTTTGTTGTGGTGAGCATTTATTGCCATTGAGTGAACCTTTGTCAGAGCGGGGACTGAATGTAAACTAGTCAGCTGTTTTCTTTTCTATATATATGAAGACTATGTGTTTGAGACATAATGGTTATAGAACATTTCAATCATTCTGCTCCTAAATGTTACCTAGCCTCTTGGTGCTGATGCCACCCACTTGATCTCCATTTTTGCTATGGTCCTTTTTTTTTTTTGGACTCCCCTAACACCTGTGTTACCTGTTTAATCAGGGCTTTGGCTGTTCTGTTCCATAAGTTAAAGTATTATATGATTCTTGTTCCTACTGTTTATGATTAGACTTATTAACTCATTATTAAGTTACTGGATGTCTGTTGCACCACATAGGAATGATTGAGTATCCACGTGTGCAAACTGTCAAAATGTTAGCTTGTAATAGGCACTATGTAAATGCTTTTACTTTCTTTAAATGTATGCTTTAATTGGACCACTGCAGGTCAATTTAACATATACCCCAATGCGCTGTTAGATTGACCCTCACCACTTCAACCCTTTCCTCCCTAATTGAGTCTGATAATATACAGCACCTTATGGAGCGTCATTATAATGCTGTTTTCTAATTACCAAAAAGGCAACGCCAAAGCCATATAAGTCTGCTATTTCTGAACAAAGGGGATCCCAGAGAAGCATTTACAACCATATATGCCATAATGCATAAGTTGTTTTGTAAATAATTTCTGTGAGAAACCTAAAGTATGTGAAAAAGTGAACAATTTTTTTTTATTTGATCGCATTTGGCGGTGAAATGGTGGCATGAAATATACCAAAATGGCCTAGATCAATACTTTGGGTTGTCTACAACACTACACTTAAGCTAAAATTAACTCTACAAGCTGCCTACATGCTCCCTAATTAACCCCTTCACTGCTGGGCATAAAACACATGTGGTGCGCAGTGGCATTTAGCAGCCTTCTAATTACCAAAAAGCAACGCCAAAGACATATAAGTCTGCTATTTCTGAACAAAGGGGATCCCAGAGAAAGCATTTTACAACCATTTATGCCATAATTGCATAAGTTGTTTGTAAATAATTTCTGTGAGAAACCTAAAGTTTGTGAAAAAGTGAACAATTTTTTTTTATTTGATCGCATTTGGCGGTGAAATGGTGGCATGAAATATACCAAAATGGGCCTAGATCAATACTTTGGGTTATCTACTACACTACACTTAAGCTAAAAATTAACTCTACAAGCTGCCTACATGCTCCCTAATTAACCCCTTTACTGCTGCGGCATAAAACACGTGTGGTGCGCAGTGGCATTTAGCAGCCTTCTAATTACCAAAAAGCAACGCCAAAGCCATATATAAGTCTGCTATTTCTGAACAAAGGGGATCCCAGAGAAGCATTTACAACCATTTATGCCATAATTGCATAAGTTGTTTGTAAATAATTTCTGTGAGAAACCTAAAGTTTGTGAAAAAGTGAACAATTTTTTTTTATTTGATCGCATTTGGCCGGTGAAATGGTGGCATGAAATATACCAAAATGGGCCTAGATCAATACTTTGGGTTATCTACTACACTACACTTAAGCTAAAATTAACTCTAAAAGCTGCCTACATGCTCCCTAATTAACCCCTTTAACTGCTGGGCATAAAACACGTGTGGTGCGCAGTGGCATTTAGCAGCCTTCTAATTACCAAAAAGCAACGCCAAAGCCATATATAAGTCTGCTATTTCTGAACAAAGGGGGATACCAGAGAAGCATTTACAAACCATTTATGCCATAATTGCATAAGTTGTTTGTAAATAATTTCTGTGAGAAACCTAAAGTTTGTGAAAAAGTGAACAAATTTTTTTTTATTTGATCGCATTTCGCGGTGAAAATAGTGGCATTAAATATACCAAAATGGGCTAAGATCAATACTTTGGGTTGTCTACTACACTACACTTAAGCTAAAATTAACTCTTCAAGCTGCCTACATGCTCCCTAATTAACCCCTTCACTGCTGGGCATAAAACACGTGTGGTGGGCAGTGGCATTTAGCAGCCTTCTAATTACCAAACAGCAACGCCCTAAGCCATATAAGTCTGCTATTTCTGAACAAAGGGGATCCCAGAGAAGCATTTACAACCATTTATGCCATAATTGCATAGGTTTTCTGTAAATAATTTCTGTGAGAACCTAAAGTTTGTGAAAAAGTTAAAAAAAATTTTTATGTTGATCGTATTTGGCAGTGAAATGGTGGCATGAAATATACCAAAATGGGCCTAGATCAATACTTTGGGTTGTACTACTACACTACACTTAAGCTAAAATTAACTCTATAAGCTGCCTACATGCTCCCTAATTAACCCCATTCACTGCAGGGCATAAAACACGTGTGGTATGCAGTGGCATTTAGCAGCCTTCTAATTACCAAAAAGCAACGCCAAAGCCATATAAGTCTGCTATAATGGCATGTCTGGCAACCAGTGTTGGGGCAAGGGTCCATCTGACTACTGATACCTGGTCTGCAAAGCATGGTCAGGGCAGGTATATCACCTACACTGCGCACTGTGAAGCACACGTAACCCTTACACTACCTGATCGATACAACATCATACCTGATGTTTTAAAGCACGTTATTCCAAACAATTTAGGAACGTTAGGTGATTTATGCCCTTTATGGATTAAAACCAGACTCTGCATCAACTATGTAATTTTCCATGGGAGTTTTGCCATGGATCCCCCTCCGGCATGCCACAGTCCAGGTGTTAGTCCCCCTTGAAACAACTTTACATCACTATTGTGGCCAGAAAGAGTCCCTGTGGGTTTTAAAATTCGCCTGCCTATTGAAGTCTATGGCGGTTCGCCCGGTTCGCCACCGTTCGCAAACTTTTTTGGAAGTTCACGTTCGCCGTTCGCGAACCCAAATTTTTATATTCACAACATCACTACTTACAAGCCTTTCTCTTTCACAATTGGCTGTGCAGGCCGTGTATGCTTGTACAGTGGATAATTCTGGCAGCAGTTGCTGCATTGAAGGCCCCAAAAGCATGCAAACTGACTTTAACAAATAGGGGCCTATACGTTAGAGTACAGGCTACATAAAGCTTATAGGATGAGATTCTATAGGCAATAGGACAACCGTCCTGCATTCTGAGGGATTGTCAGGATTAAGTGGTAGTGGCCCATTTCCCGCCCCTCGCTGTCCCGGTTTAAAAGGACTGACCCAGACATGCCCATGACACCCCCCCCCACCCACAGATCTTCTGTAAACCCCACAGATCTTCTGTAAACTGTTACCCTCTCCCTTAGGTGCATGACAATGCCCACAAAATACCGATGGCCCACTGCCCACAAGATTTTAAACCTCCCACATCCTGGAAATCATCCCCCAGATAAAGGAAGGTATGCAAAAAGGCACAATAGTACCTTTAACATTAGCAGTGATCCTCCAGCAAAAAAACTTTTTTTGCATGAAATAGATTGACTTAAAGCTGTTAGAAAGTATCCAGGAAGTAAATGTATGTGTCCAACTGCTCCTACAAGCTGATTACTCATTGACTGATAAGCAAGACTACTCCTTGCTTGAGAAAGGAACAGGAGCCCAGAAACATTGCTCTTTCAATAAAGGTTTGCTTTTAACCTGAGTCCCACCTTCATTCTGTTTTATTCAAGACTACTCCTGATTTATTGGGGGACAGTGGCATGTTTATCAAGCATAAAAACAAAAATAAAAAATGTCTTGTTTTCTCAGTAGCGATACATCAATTGTACAAAAAACTGTACTTAATTTTAATCTCTTTAAAGGGACATAGTATCAGTGCAAAACTGACATACAATTGTACAACTAGTGAACCTGCAAGTCTATATCTTTAACCCCCGCAGGATGCAGTACGGTTGGGAGATATGTAGCCTATAAGCCAATCTTTAGTGGCAGACACTATTGGGCCAAACTTTTAGTAGTATCTTGGATAAGACTAGGTTAATTAACACACGGCTAGATTACGAGTTTCGCGTTATGAGTTTAAAAGCCTCATAACGTTGCTTTTTCACTACCGCTGCTATTACGAGTCTTGCAGGTACAGCTGTACCGCACAATTTTTTGGCTGTCACACAACGTAACTACCTCACCTTTTAAAAAGTCCTTTTTCAATGGGACTACCCCAGCGCCGGTATTATGAGTTTGCCTGTCCGGCCAAAAGTGAGCGGTACAGCCTATAACTACAAGATCTGTACTGTAAACTGAAAGTCAGTAGTTATGAGTTTTACGTTACAAAGCTGTAGCATAAAACTCATAACTAAAGGGATACAAAGTACACTAACACCCATAAACTACCTATTAACCCCTAAACCGAGGCCCTCCCTGCATCGCAAACACTAAAATAAAATTATTAACCCTTAATCTGCCACTCCGGACATCGCCGCCACTATAATACATATTAACCCCTAAACCGCCGTACTCCCGCATCGCAAACACTAGTTAAATATTATTTACCCTAATCTGCTGCCCCCAATGTCATCGCCACCTACATACACTTATTAACCCCTAATCTGCTGCCCCCAAAATCGCCATCACCTAACTACACTTATTAACCCCTTAATCTGCTGCCCCAATGTCGCTGCCACTATAGTACCCCTAAACCTCTGGCCTCCCACATCACTAACACTAAATAAATATATTAACCCTAAACCTAACCCTAAGTCTAACCCTAACACCCCTTACTTTAATATAATTAAAATAAATCTAAATAAAACTTACAATTATTACCTAAATAATTCCTATTTAAAACTAAATACTTACCTGTAAAATAAAACCCTAAGCTCGCTACAATATAACTAATAGTTACATTGTAGCTATCTTAGGTTTTATTTTTATTTCACAGCTAAGTTTGTATTTATTTTAACTAGGTAGACTAGTTAGTAAATAGTTATTAACTATTTACTAACTACCTAGTTAAAATAAATACAAATTTACCTGTAAAATAAAACCTAACCTGAGTTACACTAACACCTAACATTACACTAAAATTAAATAAATTACATTAATTAAATACAATTAACTAAATTACAAAAAAATAAACACTAAATTACACAAAATAAAAAAGAAATTATCAAATATTTAAACTAATTACACCTAATCTAATAGCCCTATCAAAATAAAAAGCCCCCCCCCCCAATAAAAAAACCCTAGCCTACACTAAACTGCCAATTGCCCCAAATAAATCAGCTCTTTTACCTGTTAAAAAAATACAAACACCCCCCCCCTAACATAAAACCCACCACCCACACACCAAACCCCCCAAATAAAATCCTATTTAAAAAACTTAAGCTCCCCATTGCTCTGGAAAGGTCATTTAGCTCTGTTACGTTGCCCAAACCCCTAATCTAAAAATAAAACCCACCCACTTAATAAAACCTAACACTAACCCCTGAAGATCCACTTACAGTTTTTGAAGAACGGACATCCATCCTCATCCAGCTGGGAGAAGTCTTCATCCAAGCGGGCAGAAGTACTCAATGAAGCTGGGAGAAGTCTTCATCCAATCGACAAGAAGTCGTCCTCCAGGCGGGCAGAAGTCTTCATCCAGATGGCATCTTCTATCTTCATCCTTCCGACACGGAGCGGCTCCATCTTCAAGACATCCGGCGGCGCGGAGCATCCTCTTGTTTCGCTGGATCTTGAAGAATGAAGTTTCCTTTAAATGACATCATCCAAGATGGTGTCCCTTGAATTCCGATTGGCTGATATAATTCTATCAGCCAATGGGAATTAAAAGGTAAAAATCCTATTGGCTGATGCAATCAGCCAATAGGATTGAGCTTTGATCCTATTGGCTGATCCAATCAGCCAATAGGATTGAGCTTGCATTCTATTGGCTGTTTGGAATAGCCAATAGGATTTTTTACCCTTTAATTCTGATTGGCCGATAGAATTCTATCAGCAGTTCGGAATTCAAGGGACGCCATCTTGGATGACGTCATTTAAAGGATGTCTTGAAGATGGAGCCGCTCCGCGTCAGAAGGATGAAGATAGAAGATGCCGTCTGGATGAAAACTTCTGCCTGCCTGGAGGACGACTTCTTAGCGCTTGGATGAAGGCTTCTCCCGGCTTCGTTGAGGTCTTCTGCCCGCTTGGATGAAGACTTCTCCCGGCTGGATGAGGATGGATGTCCGGTCTTCAAAAACTGTAAGTGGATCTTCGGGAGTTAGTGCTAGGTTTTAATAAGGGTTTATTGCGTGGGTTTTATTTTTAGATTAGGGGTTTGGGCAAAGAAAAAGAGCTAAATGCCCTTTTAAGGGCAATGCCCATCCAATGGGGAGCTTAGTTTTTTTAGATAGGATTTTATTTGGGGGGTTTGGTTGTGTGGGTGGTGGGTTTTACTGTTGTGGGGGTGTTTGTATTTTTTTTAAGAGGTAAAAGAGCTGATTTCTTTGGGGCAATGCCCTGCAAAAGGCCCTTTTAAGGGCTATTGGCAGTTTAGTTTAGGTTAGGGTTTTTTTATTTTAGGGGGCTTTTTTATTTTAATAGGGCTATTAGATTAGGTGTAATTAGTTTTAATATTTGTTAATTTCTTTTTTATTTTGTGTAATTTAGTGTGTTTTTTTTTTGTAATTTAGTTAATTGTATTTAATTAATGTGATTTATTTAATTTTAGTGTAATGTTAGGTGTTAGTGTAACTCAGGTTAGGTTTTATTTTACAGGTAAATTTGTATTTATTTTAACTAGGTAGTTAGTAAATTGTT
Source organism: Bombina bombina (assembly GCF_027579735.1). Taxonomy (NCBI): domain Eukaryota; kingdom Metazoa; phylum Chordata; class Amphibia; order Anura; family Bombinatoridae; genus Bombina; species Bombina bombina. The sequence continues at coordinate 285,304,965 of NC_069503.1, read as the reverse complement.
AATAACTATCTACTAACTAGTCTACCTAGTTAAAATAAATACAAACTTAGCTGTGAAATAAAAATAAAACCTAAGGCCTAGATTTAGAGTTGGGCGGTAGCCATCGAAACCAGCGTTAGAGGCTCCTAACGCTGGTTTTGGGCTACCGCCGGTATTTAGAGTCAGTCAGGAAAGGGTCTAACGCTCGCTTTCCAGCCGCGACTTTTCCATACCGCAGATCCCCTTACGTCAATTGCGTATCCTATCTTTTCAATGGGATCTTTCTAATGCCGGTATTTAGAGTCGTGTCTGAAGTGAGCGTTAGAAATCTAACGACAAAACTCCAGCCACAGAAAAAAGTCAGTAGTTAAGAGCTTTCTGGGCTAACGCCAGTTTATAAAGCTCTTAACTACTGTGCTCTAAAGTACACTAACACCCATAAACTACCTATGTACCCCTAAACCGAGGTCCCCCCACATCGCTGCCACTATATTTAAATTTTTTAACCCCTAATCTTCCGCTCCATACACTGCCGCCAACTACGTTATCCCTATGTACCCCTAATCTGCTGCCCCTAACACCGCCGACCCCTATATTATATTTATTAACCCCTAATCTGCCCCCTCAACGTCGCCTCCACCTGCCTACACTTATTAACCCCTAATCTGCCGAGCGGACCGCACCGCTACTATAATAAAGTTATTAACCCCTAATCCGCCTCACTCCCGCCTCAATAACACTATAATAAATAGTATTAACCCCTAATCTGACCTCCCTAACATCGCCGACACCTAACTTCAATTATTAACCCCTAATCTGCCGACCGAATCTCGCCGCTACTGTAATAAATTTATTAACCCCTAAAGCTAAGTCTAACCCTAACACTAACACCCCCCTAAGTTAAATATAATTTAAATCTAACGAAATAAATTAACTCTTATTAAATAAATGATTCCTATTTAAAGCCATATACTTACCTGTAAAATAAACCCTAATATAGCTACAATATAAATTATAATTATATTATAGCTATTTTAGCATTTATATTTATTTTACAGGTAACTTTGTATTTATTTTAACCAGGTACAATAGCTATTAAATAGTTAATAACTATTTAATAGCTAAAATAGTTAAAATAATTACAAAATTACCTGTAAAATAAATCCTAACCTAAGTTACAATTAAACCTAACACTACACTATCAATAAATTAATTAAATAAAATACCTACAATTACCTACAATTAAACCTAACACTACACTATCAATAAATTAATTAAATACAATATCTACAAATAAATACAATGAAATAAACTAACTAAAGTACAAAAAATAAAAAAGAACTAAGTTACAAAAAATAAAAAAATATTTAAAAACATCAGAGAAATATTACAACAATTTTAAACTAATTACACCTACTCTAAGCCCCCTAATAAAATAATAAAGCCCCCCAAAATAAAAAAATGCCCTACCCTATTCTAAATTAAAAAAGTTCAAAGCTCTTTTACCTTACCAGCCATTAAAAGGACCTTTTGTGGGGCATGTCCCAAAGAATTCAGCTCTTTTGCCTGTAAAAAAAAACATAAAATAACCCCCCCACAATTTCAACCCACCACCCACATACCCCTAATCTAACCCAAACCCCCCTTAAATAAACCTAACACTAAGCCCCTGAAGATCTTCCTACCTTATCTTCACCTCGCCGGGTATCACCGATCGGTCCTGGCTCCGAAATCTTCATCCAACCCAAGCAGGGGCTAGACATCCATCATCCGGCGGCTGAAGAAGTCCAGAAGAGGCTCCAAAGTCTTCATCCTATCCGGGAAGAAGAGGCGATCCAGACCGGCAACCATCTTGATCCAAGCGGCATCTTCTATCTTCATCCGATGAGGAACGCCTCCATCGTGAAGACCTCCAGTGCGGATCAATCTTCTTCCTCCGACGTCCAACTGAAGAATGACGGTTCCTTTAAGGGACGTCATCCAAGATGGCGTCCCTCGAATTCCGATTGGCTGATAGGATTCTATCAGCCAATCGGAATTAAGGTAGGAAAATTCTGATTGGCTGATGGAATCAGCCAATCAGAATCAAGTTAAATCCGATTGGCTGATCCGATCAGCCAATCCTATTGAGCTCGCATTCTATTGGCTGATCGGAACAGCCAATAGAATGCGAGCTCAATCTGATTGGCTGATCGGATCTTCAGGGGCTTAGTGTTAGGTTTATTTAAGGGGGTTTGGGTTAAATTAGGGGTATGTGGGTGGTGGGTTGTAATGTTGGGGGGGGGGGTATTGTATGTTTTTTTTTTACAGGCAAAAGAGTTGGTGGTGGCAAATAAGGGGTTAATAAGTGTAATGTAGGTGACGGCGATGTTGGGGCAGCAGATTAGGGGTTAATAAGTGTAGGTAGGTGGCGGCGATGCCAGCGGCGGCAGATTAGGGGTGTTTAGACTCGGGGTTTATGTTAGGGTGTTAGGTTTAAACATAAATTTTCTTTCCCCATAGGAATCAATGGGGCTGCGTTACGGTGCTTTACGCTCTGTTATTGCAGGTGTTAGGCTTTTTTTAGCCGGCTCTCCCCATTTATGTCTATGGGGAAATCGTGCACAAGCACGTAAAACCAGCTCAAAGCAGGGCTGGTATTTGTGTGTGGTATGGAGCTCAATGCTGCCATATTGCCCGCTAACGCAGGTTTTTGGAAAACTTTTAAAGGTTAGAGGTGGAAATAACATGCAAGTTATTACTGAGCCACTCATAACCCAAAACTCATAATCTGGCCGACATTGTGCTAGATTATGAGTGGAGAGCTATTGTTTGGGGGTTTTCATGGCGGTTTTCATGCAAGTTAAATTCTGCTCGTATAACAAGTTGAAAGTAAACGGGAAAGCGTGAACAAAAACGTGATTTATGCTAGAATGATTAATGCAACTTCAGAGGTCTGGTTAACTGTTGCGCAAAACAAAAAAGCGTCACAAAACATCAAAAATACATTTAAAAGTACAGTTACACTCATAATAATACTATTTAAAAAATAATTTTAAAAAATTGTACAAAAAATGTATAAGGGCTCAAAGATATGAGGTCTCAGGTATTAAAAAAGGGCTTCAAAGGGCTTTAAAATAGAGATACATACATTTACATATGTATATATATATATATATATATATATATGTATATTTATATGTGTGTATATATATTTATATGTGTGTATATATATGTTTATATGTGTGTATATGTATTTACAGACATATTTACACATATAAGCACATCAATACATATGTACATACATCAAGTAGAAAAAAACATGAAAGATCATATTTTTGCAATATTTATATTTAATAAAGTGTTATAATGTGTATTTAATGGAAATATTTCACATTCCAATGTTCTACACATAGGGGTATATGTTCTATGTATTTTGGTATATATATATATATATATATATATATATATATATATATATATATATATATATATATATATATATATATATATATAAAAAAAAATATATATATATATATATATATATATATATATATATATATATATATATATAGAGAGAGAGAGAGAGAGAGAGAGAGAGAGAGCTATACCTATATATAATTATACATATATAGGTATAAATATATATTTGTGAAAATATCCATCAGATATATATTTAAATGTCTCTTTAACAATACATAGAAACATATTCTACTATGTGCAGAACATTATATTATGAAATATGCAAAATTATCTTCTTATGATGCTCTTTTAAATAACTGGGGGGGGAGGTTCAAGAGGAAAGCGATTTTGCTTTCACAACTTTTCAAAGTCTATTTGTTACTGAACTTTGCGAACATGAGAGCACAAACGTTTTAATTTTAACTCGTAATACGAGCGTGAATTGTAGAGTGCAAAAAATTAATAATTCTAGCGGTTTTAACACTGGAACGCAAGCGTAAACTACTGCTCCAATCATAATCTAGCCCATAGTTAGTACACAGCTTATTACATTCCCTGTGCTATCCTTCAGACTCTCTGTAATTCTGACCTGTCAGTGAGTCTTGAGAAGAGGAATCTGCTCCAGGTTAAAGGGACAGTCAAGTCCAAAAAAAAACTTTCATGATTCAAATAGGGCATGTAATTTTAAACAACTTTCCAATTTACTTTTATCACCAATTTTGCTTTGTTCTCTTGGTATTCTTAGTTAAAAGCTAAACCTAGGAGGTTCATACGCTAATTTCTTAGATCTTGAAGGCCGCCTCTAATCTAAATACATTTTTAAAGTTTTTCACCACCAGAGAGCATTAGTTTATGTGTTTCATATAGATAATATTGAGCTCATGCACGTGACGTGTAGTGAGCACTGATTGGCTAAAATGCAAGTCTGTCAAAAGAACTGAAATAAGGGGGCAGTCTGCAGAGGCTTAGATACAAGGTAATTACAGAGGTAAAACATGTATGTAACTGTGTTGGTTATGCAAAACTGGGGAATGGGTAATTAAGGGATTATCTATCTTTTAAAACAACAAACAGTCTGGTGTTGACTGTCCCTTTAAAGGCTACAAGGTGAAGCCACCAAACTTTACATAATAAAAACTCTGAAGACAAATAATTCAATCTTCCTCGCTAACATTGCACAATATAAATATGAATATGTTTTGATATAATAATAAATATATATATATATATATATATATATATATATATATATATATATATATATATATATATATATATACAGGGAGTGCAGAATTATTAGGCAAGTTGTATTTTTGAGGATTAATTTTATTATTGAACAACAACCATGTTCTCAATGAACCCAAAAAACTCATTAATATCAAAGCTGAATAGTTTTGGAAGTAGTTTTTAGTTTGTTTTTAGTTATAGCTATTTTAGGGGGATATCTGTGTGTGCAGGTGACTATTACTGTGCATAATTATTAGGCAACTTAACAAAAAACAAATATATACCCATTTCAATTATTTATTTTTACCAGTGAAACCAATATAACATCTCAACATTCACAAATATACATTTCTGACATTCAAAAACAAAACAAAAACAAATCAGTGACAATATAGCCACCTTTCTTTGCAAGGACACTCAAAAGCCTGCCATCCATGGATTCTGTCAGTGTTTTGATCTGTTCACCATCAACATTTCGTGCAGCAGCAACCACAGCCTCCCATTACACAAAATAAAAAAGAAATTATCAAATATTTAAACTAATTACACCTAATCTAATAGCCCTATCAAAATAAAAAGCCCCCCCCCCCCCCAATAAAAAAACCCTAGCCTACACTAAACTGCCAATTGCCCCAAATAAATCAGCTCTTTTACCTGTTAAAAAAATACAAACCCCCCCCCCCCAACATAAAACCCACCACCCACACACCAAACCCCCCAAATAAAATCCTATTTAAAAAACTTAAGCTCCCCATTGCTCTGGAAAGGTCATTTAGCTCTGTTACGTTGCCCAAACCCCTAATCTAAAAATAAAACCCACCCACTTAATAAAACCTAACATTAACCCCTGAAGATCCACTTACAGTTTTTGAAGAACGGACATCCATCCTCATCCAGCTGGGAGAAGTCTTCATCCAAGCGGGCAGAAGTACTCAATGAAGCTGGGAGAAGTCTTCATCCAATCGACAAGAAGTCGTCCTCCAGGCGGGCAGAAGTCTTCATCCAGATGGCATCTTCTATCTTCATCCTTCCGACACGGAGCGGCTCCATCTTCAAGACATCCGGCGGCGCGGAGCATCCTCTTGTTTCGCTGGATCTTGAAGAATGAAGTTTCCTTTAAATGACATCATCCAAGATGGTGTCCCTTGAATTCCGATTGGCTGATATAATTCTATCAGCCAATGGGAATTAAAAGGTAAAAATCCTATTGGCTGATGCAATCAGCCAATAGGATTGAGCTTTGATCCTATTGGCTGATCCAATCAGCCAATAGGATTGAGCTTGCATTCTATTGGCTGTTTGGAATAGCCAATAGGATTTTTTACCCTTTAATTCTGATTGGCCGATAGAATTCTATCAGCAGTTCGGAATTCAAGGGACGCCATCTTGGATGACGTCATTTAAAGGATGTCTTGAAGATGGAGCCGCTCCGCGTCAGAAGGATGAAGATAGAAGATGCCGTCTGGATGAAAACTTCTGCCTGCCTGGAGGACGACTTCTTAGCGCTTGGATGAAGGCTTCTCCCGGCTTCGTTGAGGTCTTCTGCCCGCTTGGATGAAGACTTCTCCCGGCTGGATGAGGATGGATGTCCGGTCTTCAAAAACTGTAAGTGGATCTTCGGGAGTTAGTGCTAGGTTTTAATAAGGGTTTATTGCGTGGGTTTTATTTTTAGATTAGGGGTTTGGGCAAAGAAAAAGAGCTAAATGCCCTTTTAAGGGCAATGCCCATCCAATGGGGAGCTTAGTTTTTTTAGATAGGATTTTATTTGGGGGGTTTGGTTGTGTGGGTGGTGGGTGTTAAAACCGCTAGAATTATTAATTTTTTGCACTCTACAATTCACGCTCGTATTACGAGTTAAAATTAAAACGTTTGTGCTCTCATGTTCGCAAAGTTCAGTAACAAATAGACTTTGAAAAGTTGTGAAAGCCACCAAACTTTACATAATAAAAACTCTGAAGACAAATAATTCAATCTTCCTCGCTAACATTGCACAATATAAATATGAATATGTTTTGATATAATAATAAATATATATATATATATATATATATATATATATATACAGGGAGTGCAGAATTATTAGGCAAGTTGTATTTTTGAGGATTAATTTTATTATTGAACAACAACCATGTTCTCAATGAACCCAAAAAACTCATTAATATCAAAGCTGAATAGTTTTGGAAGTAGTTTTTAGTTTGTTTTTAGTTATAGCTATTTTAGGGGGATATCTGTGTGTGCAGGTGACTATTACTGTGCATAATTATTAGGCAACTTAACAAAAAACAAATATATACCCATTTCAATTATTTATTTTTACCAGTGAAACCAATATAACATCTCAACATTCACAAATATACATTTCTGACATTCAAAAACAAAACAAAAACAAATCAGTGACAATATAGCCACCTTTCTTTGCAAGGACACTCAAAAGCCTGCCATCCATGGATTCTGTCAGTGTTTTGATCTGTTCACCATCAACATTTCGTGCAGCAGCAACCACAGCCTCCCAGACACTGTTCAGAGAGGTGTACTGTTTTCCCTCCTTGTAAATCTTACATTTGATGATGGACCACAGGTTCTCAATGGGGTTCAGATCAGGTGAACAAGGAGGCCATGTCATTAGATTTTCTTCTTTTATACCCTTTCTTGCCAGCCACGCTGTGGAGTACTTGGACGCGTGTGATGGAGCATTGTCCTGCATGAAAATCATGTTTTTCTTGAAGGATGCAGACTTCTTCCTGTACCACTGCTTGAAGAAGGTGTCTTCCAGAAACTGGCAGTAGGACTGGGAGTTGAGCTTGACTCCATCCTCAACCCGAAAAGGCCCCACAAGCTCATCTTTGATGATACCAGCCCAAACCAGTACTCCACCTCCACCTTGCTGGCGTCTGAGTCGGACTGGAGCTCTCTGCCCTTTACCAATCCAGCCACGGGCCCATCCATCTGGCCCATCAAGACTCACTCTCATTTCATCAGTCCATAAAACCTTAGACAAATCAGTCTTGAGATATTTCTTGGCCCAGTCTTGACGTTTCAGCTTGTGTGTCTTGTTCAGTGGTGGTCGTCTTTCAGCCTTTCTTACCTTGGCCATGTCTCTGAGTATTGCACACCTTGTGCTTTTGGGCACTCCAGTGATGTTGCAGCTCTGAAATGTGGCCAAACTGGTGGCAAGTGGCATCTTGGCAGCTGCACGCTTGACTTTTCTCAGTTCATGGGCAGTTATTTTACGGCTTGGTTTTTCCACACGCTTCTTGCGACCCTGTTGACTATTTTGAATGAAACGCTTGATTGTTCGATGATCACGCTTCAGAAGCTTTGCAATTTTAAGAGTGCTGCATCCCTCTGCAAGATATCTCACTATTTTTTTACTTTTCTGAGCCTGTCAAGTCCTTCTTTTGACCCATTTTTCCAAAGGAAAGGAAGTTGCCTAATAATTATGCACACCTGATATAGGGTGTTGATGTCATTAGACCACACCCCTTCTCATTACAGAGATTCACATCACCTAATATGCTTAATTGGTAGCAGGCTTTCGAGCCTATACAGCTTAGAGTAAGTCAACATGCATAAAGAGGATGATGTGGTCAAAATACTCATTTGCCTAATAATTCTGCACACAGTGTATATATATATATATATATATATATATATATATATATATATATATATATATAAACACACAGAAAAAGTCCAGCACTCACTCACAAGCTCTCAACTAAGATAAAAAGCAGCAATGGAAGAATTAGCTACCGCATCTGGCCAAACGGGAAAAGCCCAGGCACCTCGTCAAGGTTTCTTCCAAATAAACCTGGGCCCCCAAACAGCCACACAATGCAGGCTCACAATCAAACAACTGTGAAAAAAAGCAACTGTGAAAAAATGGAGGGTGCACAGGCTTATGTAATTTCCCAAACATATACAAAACATGGGTGGGGTCAGCACTCTCAGGCCGGACCAGGTACACATCGTATGACCCTGCAACATGCACAGCCCTGGGTGCAAACCAGCACTCTCAGGAAGTTTTCACAGTTGCTTTTTTCACAGTTGTTTGATTGTGAGCCTGCATTGTGTGGCTGTTTGGGGGCCCAGGTTTATTTGGAAGAAACCTTGACGAGGTGCCTGGGCTTTTCCCGTTTGGCCATATGCGGTAGCTAATTCTTCCATTGCTGCTTTTTATCTTAGTTGAGAGCTTGTGAGTGAGTGCTGGACTTTTTCTGTGTGTTTATATTAAAAAAATATTATTTTTTGTAATTTTCCTTGTTTGGGCCTTGCACCCAGGCCTGACTGGGGTTAACTGCTTGTGACTCTGGTGACAGTGCAGCTTCCTGAGAGTGCTGGTTAGCACCCAGGGCTGTGCATGTTGCAGGGTCATAGGATGTGTACCTGGTCCGGCCTGAGAGTGCTGACCCCACCCATGTTTTGTGTATATATATATATATATATATATATATATATAAATATATACTATATGTATATATATATATATATATATATATATATATATACACATTGCTAAATGGTGGATGACATTGAGTAATGATATAGAGATAGCTTTAAAAATGGTCTCACAAGAGAGATGCAGGATAATGTGTGTGATACTAGAAAGAAAAACAGAGACTAAGTTGAAATCAAATTGGTCTCAGCAAGATTTTAGTCTCTCTGTTTAATAATTTCCAGCCCTAAGGTCTGATGCACCCCGGCTCCAGTAAATCCTTCACTAATTGCCAGCAATTAACCAGCTGTTTAAGTGTTTAATTACTTTTACTTTCCAAATAGACAATGACCTTAGCAAAAAATATCTTAAAAGGGACAAAAAATAGCAATAAAATGTTATTTATTTTATTTTTAAACTATTGTTTTCACAGATCCAGGTATTTAACCCCTGTAATGGGTTAAACACATAAAATCAGCTTCAGACCTAGGGCCCGATCCGATATAAATCGTCGCCCGCAAAAGCCGGCGACGCCAAATTTTGCGCGGGTTTGATATCCTATATAAAGCATAACTTAGAAGTTACGCGCGTATATTTCTGCCTTCGCCCGTCGTTTTTTTGGCCCATAGACTGACATACAAAACGCGCAGTTTGGTATCCAATATACAGCGTAAGGACTTACGCGCGCAGATTTCAGAAAATCTACTCCATTCTCATCTCGCCACAAATTGCAGGCGCAGGAGCCCTTGCACTGACTAAAAAACCAACGTAACTCCCTGGAAGCCTGAACAAACACATTCATTTAAGCAACATCTCAAGGTTAAAGGGACAGTATACTATGATATTTCTTTTTTAAGGTTTATTTGTGTATTTGAAATAGTCAAATGGATTGAGCTTGTAGGTACTTTATCACATTGGGGACATATACTTGCTTATTTACTGTAAATTGTATTACCTTCATCTCTTTAGAACCCACTGGAGTGTAGTTTATTCTAATGCTAACACAGCTTGGCACTGATGCCAAAATATATAAAGGGACAGTCAACTCCAAAGAAAACCTTCTTCTTTTAAATAGGGCATGTTATTTCAAACTACTTTCAGATTTAATTAGAACACTTGCTTTGTTCTCTTGGTATTCTTAGTTGAAAGCAAAACCTAGGATGGCTCATATGATCATTTCTAACACCTTCTTGAAGGCTGCCTCTTTGCAATTGTGTTAAATCAATCACACACACCACAACCTCTCACCTGCAGACTTAAAACACCTGATAATGCACACCCTATCAGTAACATCTCTACTATATATACCAATGTGTCAATTTATATTGGATGTGAGATACATTGAGAGGCTGGAGGCAGTGTCCTGCTGGTGTGTGAAATGCTCCACCAACACACCCAACAGTTGGTTTTGTTCCCGCCTTCTGTTGTCAGTCTGCATCTGCATATCCGAAATAACTCTCATCATCTGAGACTGGTTTTGGACTATACTACTTAAAGATGCTGCCATATCCCGTTGCAGCTCAATGGAACGCTGGAGTAAAGTCTGTTGTCTTCTGTAAAACCTGCGTTGGTCTCTCTCTCTTCTCTCGCAGCTTGCTATGAGCCTCCTCTGGAGGGAAATGTATTCGGCGCCCAGGGCAGAATACAGAGGATCTACAAGCTGTTCACCAGCAGGGATTATAGGCGCAGGTTCACCTCTAGCTGCTGTTGCATCTGGAACTATGACAGCTGGTGCTTAAGGAGGAACTATGACAGCTGGTGCTGCAGGAGGAACTATGACAGCTGGTGCTGCAGGAGGAACTATGACAGCTGGTGCTGCAGGAGGAACTATGACAGCTGGTGCTTCAGGAGGAACTATGACAGCTGGTGCTTCAGGAGGAACTATGACAGCTGGTGCTTCAGGAGGAACTATGACAGCTGGTGCTTCAGGAGGAACTATGACAGCTGGTGCTTCAGGAGGAACTACAACAGCTGGTGCTGCAGGAGGAACTATGACAGCTGGTGCTGCAGGAGGAACTATGATTAGTGATGTCGCGAACCTAAAAATTTGGGTTCGCGAACGGCGAACGCGAACTTCCGCAAAAGTTCGCGAACCGGGCGAACCGCCATACACTTCAATAGGCAGGCGAATTTTAAAACCAACAGGGACTCTTTCTGGCCACATTAGTGATGGAAAAGTTGTTTCAAGGGGACTAACACCTGGACTGTGGCATGCCGGAGGGGGATCCATGGCAAAACTCCCATGGAAAATGACATAGTTGATGCAGAGTCTGGTTTTAATCCATAAAGGGCATAAATCACCTAACATTCCTAAATTGTTTGGAATAACGTGCTTTAAAACATAAGCTATGATGTTGTATCGATCAGGTAGTGTAAGGGTTACGCCTGCTTCACAGTGCGCAGTGTAGGTGATATACCTGCCCTGACCATGCTTTGCAGACCAGGTATCAGTGGTCAGATGGACCCTTGCCCCAACACTGTGTGCCAGACATGCCATTATAGCAGACATATATGGCTTTGGCGTTGCTTTTTGGTAATTAGAAGGCTGCTAAATGCCACTGCGCACCACACGTGTTTTATGCCCAGCAGTGAAGGGGTTAATTAGGGAGCATGTAGGCAGCTTGTAGAGTTAATTTTAGCTTAAGTGTAGTGTAGTAGACAACCCAAAGTATTGATCTAGGCCCATTTTGGTATATTTCATGCCACCATTTCACCGCCAAATGCGATCAAATAAAAAAAATTGTTCACTTTTTCACAAACTTTAGGTTTCTCACAGATATTGTTTACAAACAACTTATGCAATTATGGCATAAATGGTTGTAAATACTTCTCTGGGATCCCCTTTGTTCAGAAATAGCAGACTTATATGGCTTTGGCGTTGCTTTTTGGTAATTAGAAGGCTGCTAAATGCCACTGCGCACCACACGTGTTTTATGCCCAGCAGTGAAGGGGTTAATTAGGGAGCATGTAGGCAGCTTGTAGAGTTAATTTTAGCTTAAGTGTAGTGTAGTAGACAACCCAAAGTATTGATCTAGGCCCATTTTGGCATATTTAATGCCACCATTTCACCGCCAAATGCGATCAAATTTAAAAAAAAAAAAAAAAAATCGCAATTTTTGGTTTCTCACTGAAATTATTTACAAACAGCTTGTGCAATTATGGCACAAATGGTTGTAAATGCTTCTCTGGGATCCCCTTTGTTCAGAAATTGCAGACATATATGACTTTGGAGTTGCTTTCTGGTAATTAGAAGGCCGCTAAATGCTGCTGCGCATCACACGTGTATTATGGCTAGCAGTGAAGGGGTTAATTAGGTAGTTTGTAGGGAGCTTGCAGGGTTAATTTTAGCTTTAGTGTAGAGATCAGCCTCCCACCTGACACATCAGACCCCCTGATCCCTCCCAAATAGCTCCCTTTCCTCCCCCACCCCACAATTGTCCCCGCCATCTTAAGTACATATGCTGTGGTATAGCATCCCCCCTTAGCCCCCAACCTCCCTGATCCCCCCCAAAACAACTCTCTAACCCTCCCCATCTGCCTTATTGGCGGCCATCTTGGGTACTGGCAGCTGTCTGCTATTATTTCACAGTCAAAAAAGTGTTGTTTTTTTTAAATGTACACTACTGTTACACCAGATATGAGTGGTGGCATTGGGCAAGTGGGCACAGTATACACTGTCAGCCTGACACACACGCTGGCAGGCAGGCAACTGCAATTAGATTACACAGGGGAAAAAAAAAAAAGCAGACTTATATTCTAGCCCTAAAAAGGGTTTTTTGGGGTGCTGTCCTTACAGCAGAGATTAGATGAGTACTTCAGGACTGTAGTGGACACTGAATACACTAGCCTAGCTATCGATTTCCCTATTAAATCAGCAGCAGCTACACTGTCCCTCCTCTCACTAAGGGAGGGTCTGCTACTGATTGGCTGTAATGTGTCTTCTGACTGTGAGGTACAGGGTCAAATTTTACTCAATGATGATGAATAGGGGGCGGATCGAACATCGCATATGTTCGCCGTCCACGGCGAACGCGAGCATGCTATGTTTGCCGGGAACTATTCGCCGGCGAACTATTCGCAACATCACTAACTACGACAGCTGTATGCTCCTCTTGAGATGCTGGAGCTCTTCCAAGGGAAGCGGATGGTGGAGCTCTCCGGGTGGACTGGTAGTCCCATTGCTGACTGGTGTGCGACCACTCAGCATGTCCAGTTTGCATGTCCTGTGCATAAAAGCCCTGACTGGCCTGATATTGGGGGGGTAAAGACATCTACCCTTTGGGCCTGACTTGGCTCCCCCTCAAAGCCAAAAGAATAATCCTCCGGCCAGGACTCGTCTTCCAATGTTGGTGGCATGACGTCTGGGTCCTCAACAGAGGCAATCCAACCCAGCTCATGCCTGGGAGCATACCGTCCTTGTTGATGGAATCTCTGGACTGGTGGTTGCGGTGGAGGCATTCTCTGGACTGGTGGTTGCGGTGGAGGCATTCTCTGGACTGGTGGTTGCGGTGAATGCATGCCCGTTTGCACCCTGGTGACAGGAGGTTCTGTGGAGGAGTCAAATGATGAGAGGTATTAGTACAATCATATATATATATATATATATATATATATATATATATATATATATATATATATATATATATAATCCATGAGAGCATACAATGTACATTGGTACATGCTAGGGCCTATACTCATTCTCATGTCAAACTCTATAACATGCATGTGCACATTGTGATTTGTGATATGAGGGATTTTAATATGCAAAGTATACATGTATGTGTTTCATACAATAGTTATGTGTACATGTCACATAACGTGCTTTCTTGAGCTAAAAGTATTGTGATGGCGAAAGTGTCCATTTACTGAAAACTCTACATGTGGCTTGTGGCCTGTGTTACTCTGAGACATGTTAGTATTTCACTATTCCACCTCATATCATGAATTTCAATGTGTTAAGTAGCATTAAATGGACATTAAACCCATTTTTATTCTTTCATGATTCAGCTAGAGCATGCAATTTTAAACAACTTTTTAATTTACTTGAATTACCTAATTTGCTTCATTCTCTTGATATTCTTTGCTGAAAAGCATATCTAGATAGGCTCAGAAGCTGCTGATTGGTGGCTGCACATCAATGACTCATGTGATTGGATCATACATGTGCATTGATATTTAATAAACAAAGAATATCAGAATAATGAAGCAAATTAGATAATAGAAGTAAATTGGGATGTTGTCTAAAACTGTATTCTCTATCTGAATAATGACATAAAAAGATTTGGTTTAATGTCCCTTTAATGTGAAATCTAATTGTAGATGTTTTTGTTAGTAGGTCAAATACGATGCTCCTCATTGTGTACATGAATGTGTGACATTAAAGGATGTTATATCTCAAATACATATAATACTGGTGTGTGGGATGTTACTCACCAGCATGCTGTGCTGATGTTGCAGCCCCTGAGTCACGAGCCTCTGGAAGTCCACGGACTGCTGTGATGCTCAGGGACCTGCGAATGATCTCCTGCCATTCATTGTATTCAGCCTCCTGGGGAGGACCACCACCTGTTCCCCTCTGGTACATGGCTTCTTGGCCCATTTTCTCCTTCACCCGCCTCTTGCAGTCATTCCACCTTTTCTATAGCCCATCGACATTCCTCCTCTGCTGGACCACGCTGTTGACTGCATCCTCGACCAACAGCCAAGCAGCCTTACGCCTTCGGCCAACTCCTTTGCCCTTCCCTTGGCCAAAGAGGGCAGTGGGTTCTCCATGACGGCCTGGACTAGCGCTAGATTTTCATCAAAAGAAAAGTTCGGGCACCTCATGCGCTCATTGTCCGTGGCCGCCTGGCTTCCTCCCTGGGATGTCCCTGGTGTGGGTTCCTCCCTATCCTCTCCCTCCTCCACCCTTCTATCCCCATGTGCACCCTCTATCCCTCTTCTGAGTGTGCCTGGTCTTGGGGCAACCCCACTCCCATCCTCCCTTCTGGCTCTCCCTCTCCCCACTCCACTTACTCCCTGACGGGGACCCTGCTGCTCTTCCTGTCCATAACCCTCTCCCTGCAACTCCCCTCCCCTCCTCCCTAGCTCTCCCTGTCATCCTCAAACTACACACACACACTCACACTCACTCCCACTTCAATCACACACAATCACAACCAAACACTCAGCCTATCACACTGTAAAAGATAAATAAAATGTGTGAGATGTTATATAAAAAAAGTGTTGTGTATTTTCTATATGTATGTATGCAAAATGTGTGCAATATGTAAAAAAAAGTGTAAGTAAATGTACAGGCTTAATTAAACACAAATCCAAAAATCCGACCTAACTAACTGATGAAATGCGCCTCTCTCACTGCTCTTACTAATTATCACTATACTCACTGTAGTGTGCTGTAGCTCCAAGAACCAACCAAACACACTAAAGAAAATGGCGGCTGCGCATGGGTTTATGTATGGATTATATATTATATTATATATTATATTATATTACGTGGCGCATCTTTTAGAACTGGCGGTTATTTTTAACGATTCATAGCTAATTTGCATCAAACTACTCTTTATTGAGACTTTACGTGAACAAAATACTGGCGTAAGTACTTGCGACGATTAAAATGTGTATTTGCGCACATTTTAGTTGATCACTGGTGTTTCATACTTACGCCAGTTTAGCATCTGATGGCGCAGTATATTGGATAGCTCGAGTTTGGAGGTGAAATTTCGGGCAACGCGGGTTCCCTCGTTTGCCCCGAAAACTACGCCGTATATCGGATCGCGCCCCAGGAATGGATTACACAGGAGTCTAACAGGTGCAGCATATGTGTGTCACTGGCAATCAGCATCTGTATTCAGCTCTGGAGTGGAAGTGTATTAATATTGGATTAACTCCTTTGCAGAGGTCCATACAAGCAATAGTGCATATTTATATTTTATGTCCCTGTAATATTTGTCTACTTTCTAAATAGAAGATGCATACGAGAAATGTTGTCATTATGAATAATAGAATATTACCAACATTTTATATAGCATAAAAGATAATGAGTTAGATTACAAGTGGAGCGCTAATTTAATGTGCGCCTGTAAACGGCCATTACGAGTGGCTAGTTAATGCTACCGTGACCTCGCGGTAGCACTTTGCGCTCAGAAAATTAACCAGATGTCAGAACTCTGGTTAATTAAAAAAATGTCCCCCAATTGCCCCCAAAATAAAGTGTAGTGTTCCTTTATAAAATAAAAAATATGAGCATCTTTTTTTAAATTAAATATAACTGCATGGAGCAGTTATAAGGGGTTAAAGTGAGCGGATGTGGGGTGTTAGAAAAAAAACAATTACATTGTGGTGTATGGGGACTGTGTTTAAACTTGAAATATATATGTATATGCTTATATGCATGTATATTTATGTGTAAATATTTGTATATATAAATAAATATATATGTATATGCTTATATATTTATGTGTAAATATTTGTATATATAAATAAATATATATGTATATGCTTATATGCATGTATATTTATGTGTACTTATTTGTATATATAAATAAATATATATGTATATGCTTATATGCATGTATATTTATGTGTACTTATTTGTATATATAAATAAATATATATGTATATGCTTATATGCATATATATTTATGTGTAAATATTTGTATATATAAATAAATATATATGTATATGCTTATATATTTATGTGTAAATATTTGTATATATAAATAAATATATATGTATATGCTTATATGCATGTATATTTATGTGTACTTATTTGTATATATAAATAAATATATATGTATATGCTTATATGCATATATATTTATGTGTAAATATTTATATATATATAAATAAATATATATGTATATGCTTATATATTTATGTGTAAATATTTGTATATATAAATAAATATATATGTATATGCTTATATATTTATGTGTAAATATTTGTATATATAAATAAATATATATGTATATGCTTATATATTTATGTGTACTTATTTGTATATATAAATAAATATATATGTATATGCTTATATGCATGTATATTTATGTGTACTTATTTGTATATATAAATAAATATATATGTATATGCTTATATGCATATATATTTATGTGTAAATATTTGTATATATAAATAAATATGTATGTATATATTCATATACATTTAAACTTTGCTGCCCTTCACTGCACTAGGTTCTCTGCTATCGGCATGAGAACGAGGCTCTCATTGTAGCCTCTGCTCCCTTTAGTTATGGGTGCCGCCATGTTGAAATTCCATTGCTAACCTGTGCAGCAACTTTCGGTTTGATAACTGCAGTGAAACCTAGGTGCCATAATGGCAGCACCCATGATTAGAGGAAGATTCATGGAATGTTTTTAGTGTTTAGTGTCTCTGTTAAACATTTATTCACCTAGATTACAAGTTTTGCGCTATAGAGGGTGCGAAATGAACACTACAAAAGTTGCTTTATTTAACCCCCCCATAGCTCTGCCATTACAAGTTTTTGAAAAGCCGTCTTGTGCGTGTGATATGGTGGCGATGAGCTCCATACCGCACAAAATCCAAGGGCTGAGAATATGTGCTCGTGCGCGCTTTCCCCATAAACATCAATGGGGAGAGCGTGTTAGAAAAAAACCTAACACCTGAAGCACGGAATGGCGATCGCCGTAACGCAAACCCATTGATGTCTATGGGGAAAAAAAGGTTACGTTTAAACCTAACACCCTAACATAAACCCCAAGTCTAAACACCCTAATCTGCTGTCCCCGACATCACCGACACCTAAATAAAGTTATTAACCCCTAATCTGCTGTTCCCGACATCACCGACACCTAAATAAAGTTATTAACCCCTAATCTGCTGTTCCCGACATCGCCGCCACTAATAAAAGTTATTAACCCCTATTCCCCCGCACCCCAACATCGGTTTTAGGATTTGCACTTTCTTAAAAGAGCTAAATGCCCTTTTAACGGCAATGCAAAAGAGCTAAAATCTCTTTTAAGGACAATGCCCATACAAATGCCCTTTTCAGGGCAATGGGTATCTTATGTTTTTGTTAGAGTTAGGTTTTTTATTTTGGGGGGTTGGTTGGGTGGTGGGTTTTACTGTTGGGGGGTCTAGGTGTAATTGTTTTTCTTTTGGAAAATGTTTCTTTTTTTCGTAATTTAGTGTTTGTTATTTTTTGTAATTTAGTTTTGTTATTTTTTGTAATTTTTTTTTTTGTCATTTTAGATTCATTTTTTTAGTAGTGTAAGGTTTTTTTAATATGTTATTTAGTTTATTTAATTGGTAGTTATTTTAATTTTAGTATAATAGTTATGTTAGGTTAATTGTTAGTTTAAACTTAGTTTTTTTAATTTCACAGGTAAGTTTTTATTTATTTTAAGATAGGGATATTGTCATTTTAATTTAAAGTTTAGGGGTTAATAGGTTTATTTAGTGGCGGCAATGTTGGGGAGCGGCGAAATAGGGGTTAATATATTTATTATAGTGTGGGCGATGTTTGGGTGAGGGGGAATAGGGCTTAATAACTTTATTATAGTGGCGGCGATGTCGGGGAGTGGCGGAATAGGGGTTAATAACTTTTATTAGTGGCGGCGATGTCAGGAGTGGCAGATTAGGGGCTATTAAGTTTAATTTAGTGTTTGCGAAGCGGGAGGGCGGCGGAATAGGGGTAATAGGTAGTTTATGGGTGTTAGCGTACTTTGCAATAGTTTAGTTATGAGTTTTTTGTAACAGTTTTGTTGCGCAAAACTCATAACTACTGGTCTCAGATAGCAGAACGGATTGTGACGGTATAGGCTGAAACGCAAACATTTTGGCCTCACCGCACAACCTGAAATACCAGCGCTATGGAAATCTCATACAAAAACACAATTTTTTTGAGTGCGGTATTGATGTTGCATTACAGGCTAAAATGCTTGCGGTACAGCTATACCGACAAGACTCGTAATGGCTGCGTTACGGTTTTTACGCGGAAATGGCCAACGTTAAAACCGCAACGCAAAACTCGTAATCTAAGTGATTGTCACTTATCTGAAAGAACAGGACTGTTTTTTTCAAATCCCTTCAAATCACATGCTTCTATCCATATAATTCTTGTCATGGTGATCACCTGATGACCACCTGGTCATGTAACCTTAGTTAAAAGAGAGACTTCTACTCTGTCTAGCAGAGGACCCGTTTGACCCATTTTGTTGCTAAGATGACTGTGCTAGGCTTCTTTTTAATGACCCTATAAGTCATTAATTAGATAAACATTAGAAGATACTGAAGTAATAATATCCTACCTAGTCATGAAAAACCTCACTTGAAAAAGGACAATACCCTTTTTGTCTGTGGTCTACATGTTTTCATGCATAGATCTCCATGTTATTAACTTTAACTTGATAATAAAGTTGTTTTTTTTTGTTTCATCCTTAGTGATCTGGCTTATATCTTTTTGTTGTTGTTTTGTATATGGCGTATGCTGTTTTAGTTGAGAGGTGCTCTTCCACATGAGTTAAAATATTAGGTAGCTGACATTTCTTCCCTGTGTATAATACGGCAGGGGATCACCATTAAGATTTATTACCAGCATATTTGAAGTTCATGTGGACCTTCTTGGGGGGAAATACACCCTTTTGTCAATGGGGATTTATAGTTAATGTACCATTAATGCTATTGTTGCTCCAGCTACATATTATAGACACCACTCATTTCTAAAAAAATACTAAATTCTCCAAGCAACTGTATGCACTGTAAACAGAAAACTAACCAGATATTCAAGAAGAAAGGAAGGTTATCACTGGGTTGATCAGTGACTTATCCTCCAAAACCTTATTAATAATGTGACACTTTTCATATGCAAAAATAGAATATCCTGGTGTCTCTTTAAACCCATATAAAATCTATATATTTCATTGTTTATTACATTAATACAATATGAACATTTTGTATAATCAGCCCAAGCATGTAAATGTACTTTCCAAAGTTCAATAAAGGCAGTCTTTATTATGTCCACTCGTCTGTATGCCATATAGGGCTGAAAATCATTAAATTACTGCCCTCTCAAGCAAGAGGTGGGTTGCTGGTAGACAGTTTATCAATCTCAGAAGAATAAAAGGAGGAGGTAACCCTGTCTGGATTCAGCCTTGCTACCAAGAAAACAGTTACCAATACAGTACAATGAAAACTGTCCTAATATAATGATGTAATCTAAAAGGACCCTTAAACTTGACATTTCAACAACGCATAAAATGTTTCATTATTGCAAGATACATTCATTATTTATTTTGCAGCATTTTGCTGTAAAATACATCTAAAAATTGTGCTTGTTTCACTTTCTAATTGATGTGAGTTTGTGTTTATGTTTTCTTACCTCCCTAAGCTTTTATGGTGTCACATGCTTGTAAAAGGTAGATTATCAGTTTTTCACAACAATCATGATAGCAAAATCATTCTTTGCAAAAGTAACTAAGTTGAATCAGTGCTAAACCTCCTTAAAAGGACAGTATACTATAACATTGTTTTTCCCTTCATGCATTTCCAATTACTTTTTTTTACCAGCTGCAGAGTATAAATGTATGAGATTTGCTTTTTTAAGGCTTATTTGTGTATATGAATTAGCTGAGATTTTGTGTTTTGAAGCCACAACCTAATAAAATAGGTTGAGCTTGTAGGTATAATCAGATCTCATTACTGTATCACATTGTGCACATATACCTGCTTCTTTATCTTATATCTGTCCATAAACCAATCACCAATACTTGGAGAGAACAATGGAAAATTAACATTTTATTACCTTATCTCTTCTATACCCCACTGGGAGTGTAATTTCTTCTACTGGCTGTGTTAACACAGCTTGGCCTTGAGGCCAAAAACTTTCAGGATGGATGGGGATACCACAGGCTAAATAAACTAATTCAAATGCCAATATAAGGTTAATGGAAATACTTGTAAATAATTTATTACACCCCAGCAGGTAAAGTGGATTATTGGGAACAAATTAAAAGGGAGAACATTTTTGAGTAAACTGTCCCTTTAAGGGAATACAAGCGTACAGGCTACACCAGTATGCAAATGTAAAACATAGTTTGTGCTGTATCTGAATATTAGTTTGTAATTGGTCAGCAGGTGTTCTTTTGTTCTGAGGGACAGGGAAATCAGTTAAAAGAATAAACATAAAACAATATACTCATTTAACAAAACAAAGCTGCAGTTTTCATTGCAAGATTATTCTTCATAATCATGTAGTTTACAATTTGTGTTTAATGTCCGTTTAACTTTAAAAAAAAAAAAAAAGAGAGAAAAAGAGAAACCAGGAGCAGAACTAAAAACAATCACCTAGATTACGAGTTTTACGCTAAACAGGGTGTGAAACACAACAAAAGTTGCCTTATTTAACCCCTCATAGCGCTGCCATTGCAAGTCTCTGAAAAGCCTCCTTGTGCGTGCAATATGGTGGTGTTAAGCTCCATACCGCACAAAAGTCAAGGGCTGATTTGATGTGCTTGTGCATGCTTTCCCCCATAGACATCAATGGGGAGAGAGTGTTAGAAAAAAACTAGCACCTGAAGTGCGGAATGGTGATCGCCGTAACGCAACCCCATTGATGTCTATGGGGAAAAAAAGTTAAGTTTAAACCTAACACCCTAACATTAAACCCCAAGTATAAACACCCCTAATCTGCTGCCCCGACATCGCCACCACTATAATAAAGTTATTAACCCCTAATCTGCAGCTCCCCGACATCGCCACCACTATAATAAAGCTATTAACCCCTATTCCACCGCTCCCCAACTAAATATAGTTATTATTATTCTTTTATTATTATTCTTTATTTATAAAGCGCCGATAGATTCCGCAGCACTGCCCATGGGTACAAGGATAACAGTACAATGGAGAAAAATACGATAAAAGACAACATTTTTACAGACAAATACAGGGGGAATTGAGGGCCTTATTCCCGTGGGAACTTACAATCTAGATGGGTAGGAGGATGGGAAACAGGAGGTGGGGACTGCAAAGGTGAGAATAATATTAGTGAGGAGATAGAGGGTAACTGTTAGTTAAGCGAAGTTAGTTTGTTAATAGGTCGGGTGATAAGCTTCCCTGAACAAAAAGGTCTTTAGGGAACGTTTAAAGGAGGAGAGGTTAGGGGCAAGTCTGACAGCTTGAGGAAGTGCGTTCCAGAGGGTTGGTGCCGCACAAGAGAAGTCCTGTAGTCTAGCATGAGAGGAGGTGATGGTAGGGGACGCAAGAAGCAGGTCATTGTTGGATCTTAGGGGACGAGCAGGAGTATATTTGTTGATGAGTGAGGACAGGTAGGGTGGGGCAGCATTGGTGAGGGCTTTGTAGGTCAGGGTGAGAATTTTGAATTTAACTCTGTTGTGAATGGGGAGCCAGTGAAGGGACTCACAGAGAGGTGCAGCAGAAACAGAGCGTCGAGAGAGGTGGATTAGCCTGGCAGATGCATTTAGGATCGATTGGAGGGGAGAGAGGCGGGAGAGAGGGAGGCCAGTTAGTAAGTTGTTACAGTAGTCAAGTCAGGAAATTACCAGGAAGTGGATTAGCTGTTTAGTATTTTTAGCACTCAGAAACCGACGAATTTTGGAGATATTGCGTAGGTGGTTGCGGCAGGATGAAGAGAGCAGTTGGATGTGGGGAAGGAAGTACAGGTTTGAGTCAAGCATGACTCCGAGGCAGCAGACTTGGGGTGATGGGGAGATAGTGGTGCCACCAACAGTGATAGAAAAATTGGAAACTGGAGTGGAGTTAGAGGGGGGAATTAGAAGTAGTTCGTCTTGGACATATTTATTTTTAGGTGGTGAGAGGCCATCCAGGAGGAAATGCCAGATAAGCATTCGCTGATGTGAGAATTGACAGAAGGAGAGAGTGCAGGGGTGGAAAGGTAGATCTGTGTATCATCAGCATAGAGGTGATAGCTGAAGCCATAGCTGTTGATAAGTTTACCCAGTGAAGAAGTGTAAATAGAGAAGAGTAGAGGACCCAGGACAGAGCCTTGAGGTACTCCAACAGACAGAGGCAATAGAGAGGAGGAGTCACCAGCAAAAGAGATGGAGAAGGATTTGTTAGAGAGATAAGAGTGAATCCAGGAGAGGGCAGTGTCACAGAGGCCGAGAGAGCTGAGAGACTGTAGGAGAAGGGGATGATCAACAGTGTTGAAGGCAGCAGAAAGGTCAAGTAAGATGAGTATAGAGTAGTAGCCTTTGTTTTTAGCAGAAAGGAGATTGTTCGTAACCTTTGTGTGGGCAGTCTCGGTTGAGTGTTGTGGACGGAAGCCAGATTGCAGGGGGTCAAGCAATGAGTTGGATGAAGGGAAGTGTGTTAGGCGATTGAAAACTAGTTTTTCCAGGAATTTTGAAGCTAGCGGGAGCAGTGATATGGGGCGGTAGTTTGCAGGAGAGTTAGGGTCAAGGGAGGGTTGTTTGAGGATGGGGGTGACCTTTGCATGTTTGAAGGAGGCAGGGAATGAGCCGGTAGAAAGGGATAGGTTGAATATGTGAGTAAGAGCCGGAGTGAGGGTGGGAGACAGAGGAGGAATTAGATGTGAAGGAATAGGGTCAAGTTGGCAGGTAGTGAGGTGTTAGGAAGACAAAAGGGAAGCCACTTCGCTCTCAGTGGTTGGGAGGAGGGTACAGAGAGTGGCAGAGGGGGTGACTGGGAGCGGAGTTGGGAGATTGCAGGCTTGTGTTGGGATGTTTCCTCGGATTGCAAGTGTTTTATTGAAAAAATAGTCAGCAAGGTCTTGAGCACTGAATGCAGATGAGGGGGGTGGTGCAGGTGGGTGGAGGAGAGAGTTGAAAATGGTGAAGAGTCTTTTAGGGTTTGAGGAGTGAGTGGATATAAGAGAAGAGAAGTAGGTTTGCTTAGCTAAGCGAAGGGCAGAGGTGTAAGAGTAGAGAATAAACTTATAGTGCATGACATCAGGTTCAGAGCGGGATTTCCTCCATACACGTTCAGCAGTGCGGGAGCATTTTTGTAGGTGACGTGTTTGTTGGGAGTGCCAGGGTTGGAGCTGACGATGTGGGGCTTTGCGAGGTTGGGCCGGAGCGAGAGTGTCAAGTGCAGCAGAGAGAGTATTGTTATAGTGGGTTATAGCAAGGTCAGGGCAGGATATCATGGAAGTGTGGGGGAGGCGTATTTGAATAAGATTGGAGAGTTGGGGAGGGTCCACAGTGTGCAGATTTCTACTGGTGCAGAGGCAAGAGGGGGAAGTAGGTTTAGCATCTATATTAGGATTAAAGGTGAGCAGATGGTGGTCTGAGATGGGAAATGGGCGACAGGCAACATCAGAGAGAGAGCAGAGATAGGAGAATACCAGATCAATAGAGTGTCCATCGTGGTGGGTAGGGAATAGGGTGGATTGTGAGAGTCCGAAGGAGTTAGTGAGTGAGAGAAGTTTAGAGGCAGCAGGGGCAGATGGGTTGTCAATGGTGATGTTGAAGTCCCCTAGGATTAGAGCAGGTGTATTTGTAGAGAGAAATTAAGGAAGCCAGGCAGCGAAGTTGTCAAGGAATTGGGAGGTTGGTCCAGGGGGGAGATAGATAACTTCCACTTTGAGAGAGAGAGGGGAGAACAAGCGAATGCAGTGGACTTCAAAGGAAAAAAAGGAGAGATATGGAAATGGAGATAGGTACTGATAGGAGCAGGAGGGGGAGACTAAGATGCCAACACCGCCACCGTGTCTCTCACCTGGTGTGTGGCTAAAGTTGAGACCAAAGTGTGTGAGAGCAGCAATGGAGGCAGTGTCAGAGGAAGATAACCAGGTTTCAGTAATTGCTAAAAGGTTGAAAGCGTTGGAAACAAACAGGTCGTGAACAGTTGAAAGTTTGTTACAGACGGAGCGAGCATTCCAGAGGGCGCATGAAAAGAGAGGGGATAGGCGCTGTGTGTTAATGGAGATGAGATTGTTGGTATTGCGTGACCTAGAATTTTTGCAGTTGGGGATGGAGCGAGAATGTAAAAGTGTGGTGATTGCTGCAGGGCCAGGGTTAGGACAGACATCACCAGGAGCAAGCAGTAGTAGCAGTGAGAGTGACAGGAGGTGAGAGTGAGATCTGTAGGAGCGGGTATGATTAGACATAGGAGAGTTAGAGGGGGAAGTGTTTCTAAGGAAACAAAGTATTTCATGAGAGGACAGCATAGGGGATGAGAGAAGGGAGGATGAGATATGGATAGTGTGGGGGTTATTGTTATAGGGAAATGCAGTGATTTTTAGGAGAAGGGACAGACAGAGAGAGCAGAAAAGTCATAGCGAGCATTGTGTGGAAGTATAGTTATTAAGTTTACCTGTTAGTCGGTCTGCAGTTTCCACCTCCAGTTTCTAACTCCAGTGAGTAACTACTTGTAACATGGAGCTACTTAGAATCATTGAGCCATAAACCTCCGGCCTCCAACATCTCTGCCACTAAATAAACCTATTAACCCCTAAACCGCCAGCCCCCCCACATTGCAAAACACTAAATTAAATGATTAACCCCTAAACCAAACACTCCCCTAACTTTAAATTAAAATTGCAACATAACTCTATTTAAATAAATTAAAACTTACCTGTGAAATAAATATAAACCTAACATTAAACTATAAATTAACCTAACATAACTAATCTAATAAAATAAAAAATACTACCAATTAAAATATCTAAATTACAAATTTAAAAAAACAATCCTAAATTTTTTTTAAAAAAAATCTGTTTACTAAAAATAATAAACACTAAAATTACGAAAAATAAAAATCACTAAGATAACAAAAACAAATAAACTAAATTATCAAAAATATAAACAATTACACCTAATCTAATAGCCCTATAAAAATAAAAAGTCCCCCCAAAATAAAAACACCCCTTAGCTTACAATAAACTACCAATAGCCCTCAAAATGGCCTTTTGTAGGGCATTGCCCTAACGAAATCAGCTCTTTTACCTGTAGAAAAATACAAAGTCCACCGAAACAGTAAAACCCACCACCCAACCAACCCCCCAAAATAAAAAACCTAACTCTAAAAAAAACCTAAGATACCCATTGCCCCTAAATGGGCATTTGTATGGGCATTGCCCTTAAAAGGGCCTTTAGCTCTTTTGCATTGCCCTTAAAAGGGCATTTAGCTCGTTTTCAAAGCCCAAACCCTAGTCTACAAAAAAAAAAAAAAAAAACCAACACTAACCCCAGAAGATCTACTCACGATTTCTGAAGTCCGGACATCTAGGCGGCGAGAAGTCTTCATCCAGGTGGCGAGGTCTTTATCCAGGTGGCGAGGTCTTCATTCAGGTGGCAAGGTCTTCATCCATCCCGGGGGCGTCTTCTATCTTCATCCCGCCGACTGAAGTTGAATACAAGATAGCCGTTTCAAAATGGAGTCCCTTGCATAGATTTTTTTTTATTTTTTTCGCAGTGTTAGGTTTTTTTAAATTTGTAATTTAGATATTTTAATGGTAGTTTTTTTTATTTTATTAGAATAGTAATGTTAGTTTAATATATAGTTTAATCTTAGTTTTTTTTATTTCACAAGTAAGTTTTTATTTATTTAAATATAGTTATATTGTAATTTTAATTTAAAGTTAGGGGGGATATTAGGTTTAGGGGTTAATAGTTTAATTTAGTGTTTTGCGATGTGGGGGGTCGGCAGTTTATGGGTTAATAGGTTTATTAAGTGGGGGAGATGTGGGAGGCCGGAGGTTTAGGGGTTAATAACTTTATTTAGTGGCGGCAATCTAGGGGAGCAGCGGAATAGGGGTTTATAACTTTATTATAGTGGCGGTGATGTCGGGGAGCAGCAGTTTAGGGGTTAATATATTTAAATAGTGTTGGTGATGTGGGTGGGCAGCAGATTAGGGGTTAATAGGTTTATTTAATAGCCGCAATGTGGGTGGGCGGCAGATTAGCGGTTAATAAGTTTAATATAGTGTTTTGGGTGTTAGTGTGCTTTGTAACACTTTAGTTATGAATTTTGTGAAACATTTTTGTAACACAAAATCCCTAACTACTGGTTTCAGATGGCGTTATGTATCATGTCGGTATAGGCTGTAACGCAAGCATTTTAGCTGGACTGCACAACCTGTAAAACCAGCGCTATGGAAATCCCACGCAAAAATGTCATGCGAGTGCGGGATTAACGTTGCGTTACAGGCTAAAATGCTTGTGGTATAGTTATACCGACACGACTCGTAATATGCGTTCCTGGTCATTACGCTGAAATTGCCACTCAATGTCACACACATGAGTGGTCCTAAACCTGAGCAATTTGGAGTGTTATAAAAGTTATTAATTAAATAACATATTTACTCCTCAACTAACCATGGATACATAAAAAGACATGTAAGGGATAACTTTAAAATTGTTGGGGGGTTCTTAGCCCCTCTCACTCCACTCTACAACAACAACTTGTTGTAAATATGGTGTATTTTTTTCAAAATCTAACAAATTAAATTACACAAAGCGTGATTACAGCTTTGCATGGTACTGAGCTTTTGACCACAAGGATATATGAAGAGCAACGTAATAACAAACTAATAATAGCTATATTTTTATCACTATCTTAGCTATACAATATCCTTTTTTTATAAGTCTTTTATTGATTTGAATTTTAGAATTACACTTGTATTAAACATTACAAATAATTGTCATACAAGTTTGCCACAAAACCTTTTTATTTGAACATTACACTGTGACTATGAGGCCAATTTAACAAATGTCTTGCGGACCTGATCCCACAATGCGGATCAGGTCCGCAAGACATCGCTGAATGCGGAGAGCAATACGCTCTCCGTATTCAGCATTGCACCAGCAGCTCACAAGAATTGCTGGTGCAACGCCGCCCCCTGCAGAGGTGTCAATCAACGTGTTGAATTCCGGCGATTCCTGTCCGCCTGCTCAGAGCAGGCGGACAGGGTTATGGAGCAGCGGTCTTTGTGACCGCTGCTTCATAACTGCGGTTTCTGGTGAGTCTGAAGACTCGCCAGAAACACGGGCTGTCAAGCTCCATTCGGAACTTGATAGATAGACCCCTATATGTATATTTACTAGTTTCTTTTTGATTTTTAATAACTGTTTATAGTTTAGTATAATAAAAAACCTAATGGTTAAAAAAGATTATTGTTGGTCAGTATATTGTGTTCTATTGTCCACTTTTTTTAAGAGCATCATAAAATATAAAAGTTCCTAAAATAAACTAGGAGTAACTTATAATATATAAATATATATATAAATATATATATATATATATATATATATATATATATATATATATATATATATATATATATATATATAATATACAAGTGGGCATTGCTTTTCGAAGACTCCAGTGGATACATCATGCACATAGAGGTTTACTCTAACCACATAAAGCCAATTGGAACACTTTAGAGATCAGTCCCCATTAGCTCACTGCAGGCAGTCCACATGCTCAAAGGATTTGACTTTGAATATGTTTTTATCATTTTACATAAAAGAAAAGACAAATTGGAACAAAAATATAGTGTTTGAAATGTCTGATTAACTTAATATGTTTAATGCTTTTTGATGAAGTAAGGCAAAATGAAGCCATATTTAAATATTGAAATATCTTTTTAGGAACATTTGCATTATTTCACATTCATTATCTATATAAAACTATTTCACTTTTCTATTAAGATATTTAGTATACATTTTAAAAAAAAATCTATTTATCAAAAAGTAATTGAAATCTAGTTATCAAAAAGTAATTATAGGTAAAAAAGGAGAAGATAATACTACAAACCGATAGTAAAATAATTACATATAACTGTAAATTCAGCAACAAAAAAGAGGAAACCAGTTTACGAATTAAAAGACAGCATATGAATACTTAAATAATTTAATTATATCTAAAAACCATAAAAAAAACATTTGAATACAATAAAAATGTTTATTTGTATTAAAAAAACACAAGAGGACAATGCAACAATACATGAAGATGTGTGACAATGATGATGTTAAATTAATATGCTTATGTTTTTTAATGTTGTAAAAATTTAAATAAAAACAATTTCATCATAAAAAACACAAATGATGATGTCTCCCAACAGTTGTCTGTCTGGCCCTACAGTAACCACAACACGTTTCAGAGCCGTGCCAGTTCCCAAAAACTACAGGTTCATGGTTGATAATAATGTCATGAGATTATCATTGCGTCTAAACATGTATTGGATTATGGCTATATGTCCCAAATCATATATCATGTTGAGTATTGGTAGTCTGCAAACGTTTTTTACAGGAAGAAAGAAAAAAGTAAAATTCCTTGAACATAATAGCATTAGTGACAGCAGAAGATAGTTGTGCACATGCTTGACAGTAAAGAGCAACATTCCAGGGTGAGGAAAATGTTATGCCTTTGCCTCTCCTTTGTCCAAATGCACATGATAGTGAGGTAACATCCTTTTGTTTTTTCTAAAAAAATTACAGAGAAAGTTAATTAAATATGTATCATGACATTTTTGCTAGGTTTAACAATGAGCTAATATATTAAACCTTTTGAAATATTTTTTTTTAACATTGCATCTTGTGCATTGTTTTTATGTTAACGAGCTATGGTAAAGTTGCATGAAACTTTTCTTTAAGATATAAGGAAGAAGTGGTGATGAAAATTAATGGGCTGAATGAACAGATGCGTAATAAACTAAAAGAAATGTAGAACCTAATAGCTTGCAATTACATTATGATTTATTTGTAAGAACCCTCTTTGGAGTAGATCACAACCTTTCCAGTATTGGCTTCTGATAACCTGGGTTTTGGCGATATAGGAAGTGTGTTATTTGGGAGATCCCAATTCAAAATGGATTTGGCCACTAACAGCCCACAGCTGTGAACAAGTTTTCAAAAAAGATGTTCCCTTGGTTAAGTACTGAAGGTTACATTACAGTTTTTTTTTTAATTAACCACTTTGTACCATGTGGAAGGGAAATTATTATTTACATGTGTGAGATTAACCTATTTTAATCTCAATCCATCCTGATCCTAAGCAAGATTAATGCCATTTGTATATTGACATGATGGGTATAATGGGTATGTTTACGCAATAATTATAATGACACTCCAATTATTTCTGGATTGGTGAGATATACATAAAAAAAGCAAGAAGTTTCCATTAGAAGGAAGTGGCTGCAACTTATCTCATATTCTAAAATGGGATTTTAACAGTTCTCACAATGTAAAACACAAAACCACTCTATTGAAATAATATTGCCCAAAAAAGTTGTGCAAACAGGATTGCTGATTTGGAAAAAGGCTTTCAAAGTGAACCGTGCCTTTGTGTTTGGACTTTCAAATGGGATTGTGCCTTTGTGACCTGGCTTTCAAATGGAATTGTTGCTTTGTTACCAGGCTTTCAAACAGGATTGTGCCTTTGTGACCTGGTTTCAAAAAGGATTGTGTTACTTGGATTTCAATAATGTAGCCACATAAAATCACAGTCTTGGTCTTCCATTCACAAAAGCGCAATTCCATTTGATATACCTGTAATGAAGGTATGATCCCATTTGAAAATCCAGTCACAAAGGCACAATCCCATATGAAAGCCCAGTCATGAAGGCACCTGTACAAAAAGTGACAATCATGCAACTGAGACTGTGAATTAGAAACAAACATTTACAAAAATTGATTGCCACACCCCCGTTCTGGATGTTGAGCGCGCATTCTATTGGCTGATTGGAACAGCCAATAGAATGTGAGCTCAATCCTATTGGCTGATTGGATCAGCTAATAGGATTAAAGCTCAATCCTATTGGCTGATTGCATCAGCCAATAGGATTTTTTTACCCTTTAATTAACCCTTTAACTTCTCCCGGCTGGATGAGGATGGATGTCCGGTCTTCAAAAACTGTAAGTGGATCTTCGGGGGTTAGTGTTAGGTTTTATTAAGTGTTTATTGGGTGGGTTTTATTTTTAGATTAGGGACTTTGGGCACTGTAAAAGGGCTAAATGCCCTTTTAAGGGCAATGCCCATCCAAGGCAATGTGGAGCTTAGGTTTTTTAGGTAGGTTTTTATTTGATGGGGCTGGTTGTGTGGGTGGTGGTTTTTACTGTTGGGGGGTTGTTTGTATTTTTTTTTTACAGGTAAAAGAGCTGATTTCTTTGGGGCAATGCCCCGCAAAAGGCCCTTTTAAGGGCCATTGGCAGTTTAGTGTAGGCTAGGGTTTTTTTTTTTATTTTGGGGGGGCTTTTTTATTTTGATAGGGCTATTAGATTAGATGTAATTAGTTTAAATATTTGATCATTTCTTTTTTATTTTGTGTAATTTAGTGTTTAATTTTTTTTGTAATTTAGATAAATGTATTTAATTAATGTAATTTATTTAATTTTAGCATAATTTTTTTTTTAATTAATATTTAATTTTAGTGTAATTACATTAAGTGTAATGTTAGGTTTTATTTTACATGTAAATTTGTATTTATTTTAACTAGGTAGTTAGTAAAATAACTATTTACTAACTAATCAACCTAGTTAAAATAAATACAAACTTAGCTGTGAAATAAAAGTAAAACATAAGCTAAATACAATGTAACTATTAGTTATATTGTAGCTAGCTTAGGTTTTATTTTACAGGTAACTATTTATTTAGTTTTAAATAGGAATAATTTAGGTATTAATTGTAATTTTTATTTTGAATTTTTTTAATTAGGTTCAAGTTAGTGGGTGTTAGGGTTACTTTAGGGTTAGATTTAGGGTTAGTTTTAGGGGTTAATAACTTTAGTATAGTGGCGGCGACATTGGGGGCAGCAGATTAGGGGTTAATAACAGTAATGTAGGTTGTGGCGATGTTAGGGACAGCAGATTAGGGGTTAATAATATTTAACTAGTGTTTGCAATGCGGGAGTGCAACGGTTTAGGGGTTAATATGTTTATTATAGTGGTGGCGATGTCCATAGCGGCAGATTAGGGGTTAATAAATGTATTTTAGTGTTTGCGATGATGGAGGGTCTCAGTTTAGGGGTTAATATGTAGTTTATGGGTGTTAGTGTACTTTGTGACGCTTTAGTTATGAGTTTTATGGTACAGCTTTGTAACGTAAAACTCATAACTACTGACTTTCAGGTGGCGGTACAGATCTTGTAGTAATAGGCTGTACCGCTCACTTTTTGGCCGGACAGGCAAACTCGTAATACCAGTGGTATGGAAGTCCCATTGAAAAAGGACTTTTTGAAAGGTGCAGTAGTTACGTGGCATGACGGCCAAAAAAGTGTGCGGTACAGCTGTACCTACAAGACTCGCAATACCAGCAGTAGTGAGAAAGAGCCACAACGCTGCTTTTTTACTCGTAACGCAAAACTCGTAATCTAGCCGACAGTTATTTACCTGTATTTTCCGACTCTTTGTTATTTCCCTTTTTTTGAGGTTTACATCGGATTTAAACCTATACTCTCATCAATTTTGGACTATATCCTTTGTTATATATTACACAGTGTTGGTGATATTGACATCTTTTTTGTTGTATTTTATATTTTACATTTGTTTGTGGGCTTTCACTGTTAAGTGAATACTATTTTATTGTAAAGAAAATGTATTTGCATCTCCAAGAAATGAAAACCCCTGTTGTGATCAAAACAAAAGTACCCTTTTCTAGCTAAAAATATGCCAAAACAAAATGGCTGATAGACTCCAATATTTATTATCTCTGATCAACCCCAGTGTTTCTTATCTATTAGTATATGATCACAGCACAATACATTATACTCTGTAAAATTTCATTTTATACTTGACAGTACAAAACAAAGCAGAAAAATAGACAACAATGTTCAAAAAAGCTTACAATTTGTATCCATGAGGTTGTAGTCACTTGACTTTTAGGTTCCTGAAAATATAAGCTTATTCTTGTCCATGCATTGTCAAGGAAAACAATTGTCTGAACTTATTTTAAAATGCATTTTCAAAGTAAAATATAGAACATATGTAAATAGAGACCTACATAAAAGAACAGTACAACAATACATGTTACTACTAAAATAATTAGAATTTTTATGTACTTCTTTTTAGACGTGATATGTTGTTTCATGTATGAGATGTGTTGAGTAGCCAGACCCATAGACCATTTAATTCACATCTGTGTATTTTTATTCAGTCTCCCCTGAACTATTGGCTTTATTTTTCCCCAATCAATTTGCAGTATACCACACTGTGGGAGCTAACATACCTAGGATTCAGCAGCTACTGGCAAATACTTTGTGAGTTCATATTCTGCTGTGTTGTATTGGAAAAACAGGAAGAAAATCAGGCTATATTTTAACGTTTTGGATCTTGTGTGGTCTGAAAAATACATTTTGAGCCAATTTCAATTTTTTTTAAAATAAAAAAATACATTTTGCATGACCAAGTCTTTTTTGTTATTATTATTTTTTTTTTTAGAAGGCTGAATTCAGCAAATCTTTCTTGTTGGGATAAAAAAGAAATAGTGTCAATTATATGAGTCAATCCTATGGCAAGGTGAGAAAATAAAGCTTTGCAACTGTTAATAAGAATATTTTAATGGGCACTCCCTCTAAATGCAAGAGAGAAAGATGAGTAAAGTTGAAGGATTTATGTAGACTGTTCTAGTTACTTGGAGATGTATTCTCCTCCCATCTTGTCTCCTCGTTCATTTTACACCCTGAGGGACATCACAGAAAGAGGTAAAGCAAATCCAAAGCTCTCTGACTAAGCAAAATGTAAAAAATAGACCATCTGTGCTTCAGACAATATGCTTCATATAAGTGAAACTGCATAGTGTATTGGATTCATTACATCACAAAACATCACAATCCTATATAATAAAAGGCCAAGCGTGTTTGTCCGAAGCTGTCATGCGCAATAGAGACAGCACGAGGACAAACACACCTGGCCTTTGAGAGTCCCTAGCTGATCTGCAGCTGCGGCAGAAGTGGGTGTGGCCGGACATGAGCAGGGGGCGGGAGACAGATAGATAGGGGGGAAAGAGAGGGGGGAGAGAGAGGGGAGAGGGGGGGAGAGAGAGACAGCAAAAGAGAGGGGGAGAGAGACAGCAAAAGAGAGGGGGGAGAGACAGCAAAAGAGAGAGGGGGAGAGAGACAGCAAAAGAGAGGGGGGGAGAGAGACAGCAAAAGAGAGAGGGGGCAAGAGACAGCAAAAGAGAGGGGGGAGAGAGACAGCAAAAGAGAGGGGGAGAGAGACAGCAAAAGAGAGAGGGGGAGAGAGACAGCAAAAGAGAGGGGGAGAGAGCGCAAAAGAGAGGGGGGAGAGAGAGCGCAAAAGAGAGGGGGGAAGAGAGAGTACAAAAGAGAAGGGGGAAGAGCGCAAAAGAGAGAGGGGAGAAAGAGCGCAAAAGAGAGGGGGGAGAGAGAGCGCAAAAGAGAGGGGTGGAGGGAGAGCGCAAAAGAGAGGGGTGGAGATAGAGCGCAAAAGAGAGGGGGGAGAGAGAGCGCAAAAGAGAGGGGGGAGAGAGAGCACAAAAGAGAGGGGGGAGAGAGAGCACAAAAGAGAGGGGGGAGAGAGCACAAAAGAGAGGGGAGAGAGAGAGCGCAAAAGAGAGGGGGAGAGAGAGCGCAAAAGAGAGGGGAGAGAGGGGGAGAGAACGCAAAAGAGATGGGGGAGAGAGCGCAAAAGAGATGGGGGAGAGAGAGAGCGCAAAAGAGAGGGGGAGAGAGGGCAAAAGAGAGGGGGAGAGAGAGAGCACAAAAGAGAGGGGAGAGAGAGAGTGCAAAAGAGAGGGGGAGAGAGCGCAAAAGAGAGGGGGAGAGAGCACAAAAGAGAGGGGGAGAGAGAGCTCAAAAGAGAGGGGGAGAGAGAGAGCAAAAGAGAGGGGGAGAGAGATCTCAACAGAGAGGGGGGAGAGAGACAGCTCAAAAGAGAAGGGGGAGAGAGAGAGTAAAAGAGAGGGGGGAGAGAGAGCGCAAAAGAGAGGGGGAGAGAGAGCGCAAAAGAGAGGGGAGAGAGGGGGAGAGAACGCAAAAGAGATGGGGGAGAGAGCGCAAAAGAGATGGGGGAGAGAGAGAGCGCAAAAGAGAGGGGGAGAGAGGGCAAAAGAGAGGGGGAGAGAGAGAGCACAAAAGAGAGGGGAGAGAGAGAGTGCAAAAGAGAGGGGGAGAGAGCGCAAAAGAGAGGGGGAGAGAGCGCAAAAGAGAGGGGGAGAGAGAGCTCAAAAGAGAGGGGGAGAGAGAGAGCAAAAGAGAGGGGGAGAGAGATCTCAACAGAGAGGGGGGAGAGAGACAGCTCAAAAGAGAAGGGGGAGAGAGAGAGTAAAAGAGAGGGGGGAGAGAGATTGCAAAAAAAAGGGGGGAGAGCGCAAAAGAGAGGGGGAGAGAGAGTGCACAAAAGACAGGGGGAGAGAGAGCGCAAAAGAGAGGGGTGGAGAGAGAGCGCAAAAGAGAGGGGTGGAGAGAGAGCGCAAAAGAGAGGGGGGAGAGAGAGCGCAAAAGAGAGGGCGGGAGAGAGAGCACAAAAGAGAGGGGGGAGAGAGAGCACAAAAGAGAGGGGGGAGAGAGAG
The DNA here is from genome assembly GCF_027579735.1 of Bombina bombina. Lineage (NCBI taxonomy): Eukaryota > Metazoa > Chordata > Amphibia > Anura > Bombinatoridae > Bombina > Bombina bombina. The sequence continues at coordinate 285,269,432 of NC_069503.1, read as the reverse complement.
CGCAAAAGAGAGGGGGAGAGAGCACAAAAGAGAGGGGGAGAGAGCGCAAAAGAGAGGGGGGAGAGAGAGTGCAAAAGAGAGGGGAGAGAGGGGGGAGAGAGCGCAGGAGAGATGGGGGAGAGAGAGAGCGCAAAAGAGATGGGGGAGAGAGAGAGCACAAAAGAGAGGGGGAGAGAGAGAGGGCAAAAGAGAGGGTGAGGGAGAGCGCGCAAGGGGTGGGACCGCTGTACTTCAAAAAATGGCCCATGTGAACGGTCTTTAGGACTAGTTATAATATATTTGAGTGATCAACATAATTTACTTAACGGGACATGAAACCCATTTTTTTCTTTCATGATTAAGATAGAGAATACAATTTTTTTTTTTTTTTTTTTTGTTTATTTATAACCAACAGAGAGTGCAATGAAATTCAAGTACAGACTTTACGCCTCGCAGGGCCAATTTTTCCATAACAACCATGGAGAGACAACAAAATAATAAAAAAAGTAAAGAGCATCATAAAAAAAAAAAAGTAACAGTCCCATTTGACACGGTATAACTATATGTTTAAGGAAAAGAATAAGAATTATGGCATCAAAAAGAAAAAAAAACTGCACACTCTACTGGGGTTTTTCCATTTTTACAAATATTCTATACATCTCAATACTCTGATCGTACTCGTGAGAATTTACCTGCATAACAAAGAAGATAATTAATAAATAAAATATATATATATAAAAAAAATATATATATATAAAGAGAAATAGAGATCAGTCACCAAATTCCTAGCAGTACTAGTTCAGTGTTTCTAAATGGGTATATTAAATGTTCAATTTCCGTGGGGGGGAGAGTTTTTATAAAAATAGACCACTTTACAAAGAACTTCTTAACAGCTGCCTCACTTTGCAAGTCAGTATCCACTTGTTCAATCATACATTGTTTCTTTAAGCTATTTTTGATTTCTTTTACACTCGGGACTGCGCGATTCTTCCATTTCTTTAAAATTAGATATCTGCCTGCTAGTATTATTAAATTGATCATTTTCCTTTTGTTGGGGGATATTTCTCCTTCATGGGCTAATAACACTACCTTTAGCGGGGAAAAAAAGAAAGAGGAGAGGCCCAACGTATTTACCATCCAATATTGGACCTTCAACCAAAAGTTTCTAATTTTTGGGCATTCCCAGAACATATGTAATAAATTAGCTAGGGGCAGCGAACATTTTGGGCAGGTGTTAAAGCTAGAGTTCAAACACTGTGATCCCTTTTTCGGTGTAAAATATGACATATGAAGGAGCTTCACCTGCGCCTCCCTCCATGTTGCAGAGAGAGTTGCGTTTGCAACCTCTTGAACTGATGCAATAATTACATTGGAGTCAAGCCTTTCTATTGTTAGCATATCGGCCCACTTGTCTCGAATTTTTTCAATAGTTTCTGTACCTTTTATAGAGACCAGATTTTGATATATATAGGAGATTGAAGTAAATCCATTTCTGACTAGTAAGAGCCAATTTTCTATCTTTCCCAATGACCAGTCCCATCCATAATTAGCTGAGAGACTGACAGCGTAGTGTCTTGCCTGCAAATAGGCAAAGAAGTTTTTGCTAGGGATGTGAAATTCCTTTTTTAAGAAATCAAAGGTTCTAGTACTTTTATTCTCAAAGTCTAGTAATTGATGTACAAAAACAAGCCCTTGAGTCTCCCATTGCGTAAAGAGAGCTGATTGCATGCCGGCTTGAAACTGTGGGTTATTTAGTAATGGATTATATCTTGATATTCTAGATTCTATAGTTAATAGGTTACAAACCTTTTTCCACATATGGAGTGGGTTGCAGGTTGACCTCATTTTCTTTATTACTAGAGGAAGCGCGTTTTTATTACAGTTCACCAGGGCCCTTAAATCGACTGGATGTATTATATTAGAATCCAGCTCTAAATTTATAATATAGTTACTACTAGTCAACCAGTCTGCTATAATACGGGCTAAAAACACCTGATTATATGTACGTAGATCAGGAAGAGAGAGACCCCCAAGTTTCATAGGTAGAGCTAATTTAGCTAGAGAAATTCTAGGCTTTTTGTTCTGCCAAATGAATAAACGTAAAGCCAAATTAAAAGAAAGGATATCCTTAGCTTTGAGAATAATAGGGGTATTTTGGAGAACATATAGAATTTTTGGTAAAAGCGACATTTTATATAAAGCTATACATCCTGATAAAGAGAGGGGGAGCATCTGCCAGTTTTTAAATGCTTCTTTTACCTTTTTTGAGGACCGGGAGTATATTCAAATTATACCAGTTGTCAGGATTGGCTGATATCCATATTCCTAAGTATCTAACTGCGTCTTGAACTATACTGAAAGGAATATCTAAGGCAGAGTGTTTTGTTTGTTTAATCCATAGTAGTTCTGATTTTGTGTTGTTAACCCTGTAGCCTGAGAATGATCCGAATTGTTCGATTATTTTAAGCAATCTAGGGATATTTTTGGAGGTGTTTGAGATATATACTAAGATGTCGTCCGCATATAATGCCATTCGCATCTCCTTCTTATTGACCCTGATACCTTCTAGTTGTTGCCGGATTAGGATGGCCAGCGGTTCTATAGCCAGGTCAAATAAGAGTGGGGAGAGAGGACACCCCTGCCTTGTTCCTCTGCCTAGTTTTATGTCATGAGATAGGTCCCCGTTTACTATGATTTTAGTTGTGGCATTTTTGTATAAATTATCAAAAAAGCGAAGAAAATTTCCCCCCAGGCCGAATCTCTTTAAAGTAAAAGACAGATGGTCATAATGTACTGAATCGAATGCTTTTTCAGCATCGATAAAAATAATAGCCTTATCACGGGCATCCTCTTCCCCCTTAATCCCTAATTCTTCCATTACTTTAAAATACTCTATGGTAAGGAATACTTCCCTTATTTTAGCTGAAGAATTGCGCTTCAATAAGAACCCGGCTTGGTCTGTATGGATGATTTTGGGAAGGAGGGATTGAAGCCTTCCTGCCAAGATCGTCATTAATATCTTATAATCTGTGTTTAGTAATGCGATGGGTCGATAAGATTCTTTCTTCTTCGGGTCTTTTCCGGTTTTTAAAATAAGGACTGTATTTGAAGCAACAAAATCTGGTGATGGGGTCAGACCTTTAATGTATAAATCATTGAAAAGCGAGGTTAGATGAGTTGTTATTTCAGGTGCCATTATTTTATATATTTCATTGGGAAGAGCATCAGGCCCTGAAGCTTTATTTAAAGTTAAATTCTGGATCGTCAATAGAGTTTCTTGTTCAGAAATGGGAGAATGTAATTCATCCAAAAGATCAGGAGTTAAAGCCGGATGAACCAAGTTCTTCCAGAATTCTTCACGTTCTATAAAGTTTGAGGTTTTAGCAGTGTAAAGGGTTCTATAATAATCTTCAAATACTCCAATCAATTCAGTTGGTGTTTTAAGACACTTTTCCTCTGTTTTAATCATATCAATTATAGGAGATGCTTTCTCCCGTCTAACCAAGTTTGCCAGAAGTTTCCCTGTTTTGTTCCCATAATTATATAATTTAGCCTGAAGTCTTAAATCACTTTGTGTTGTTTTATACAAAAGAAAAGAATCCCTCTCTGCTAATATGGATATATATCTAGACCAGTTCTCTGGAGTTTTCATATATATGTATCGATTGTAGGCATTTGTTACTGCCTTCAGAAGCTTCCCCTCTCTTAACTTTAATTTCTTGGATCTAGATATGCTATAAGCTAGTATTTCCCCTCTTAGAACTGCCTTGGCTGTTTCCCAGAACACGGCCGGTTTAGTTATGTATTCAGAATTCAATTGGGCATATTCTCGGAACTTGGCGTTCAGCCAATTTTTAAATTTATTATTAGAAGCCAAGTATCGCGGGAACTGAAAAGACCTAGTTCCTTTCTTAAAATTATCAAGCTGGAATTCTAGATAAATCGGAGAATGATCTGATATTGTAATTGGTGAAATTCCAGCTTTTATCTGAGATTTACAAATTCTTTCATCCACCAGAAAAAGATCTATCCTGGATAGTGTTTTGTGTGCTCGAGAATGACACGTGTATTCTTTAACTTCTGTATTCTGAAGTCTCCAGATATCACATACTTTCAGGTTTTTATTTAGTTTAAAGAATAGCTTAGATTCTAAATTATCTCTCTTTGTTTTCTTTGGGGTCGAGTCCCGTCTAAGCCTGTCAATTGGGAATTTAGGTGCCATATTAAAATCTCCACAGAGGATCAGATAGCCCTCTGCACATGAGATAAGTTTATTCTGTAGTTTTTCCCAAAAATAAAGATTAAAAACATTAGGAGCGTAGACATTGCAAAGTGTGTACAGAGTTTTTAGGATTTTAATTTTAACAATCAGGTATCTACCCTCATCATCTGTTTCTATTTGTGTAACTTCATATGGAGTTTTCTTACCTAACAGAATTGCTACTCCGCTTTTCCTTTTAGATGTGGAAGAAAAAATAACTTCCTTGACCCAAGAAGTCTTGAGCTTGCGGACTTCATCTGGTTTTAAGTGAGTTTCCTGTAAAAAGGCTAAGTCAGTATTGGGTTTTTTTAAATAAGAAAGTATTACCTTGCGTTTAATAGGAGAAGTAAGACCTCCTATATTCCAGGAGGTCATCTTGAGCTTATTTTTTATACTCATCTAGTAAATATTTAGAAGAGAAAAAAAAAAGAGAGAAAAAAAAAAAAAAAGCAGGTGACTAAAAACTTCAATATCCCTTATGTCCCATCTAAACCAAGCACTCAGAGGGAGTATGTTCCTGCTCCCTCTGCAACCCTTAAGCACAGTTACTTCCATTTTTTTTTTTTTTTTTTGTAAAACAGAAGAGAAAAAAAATATAATACTAGCTTTTACTTTTAGCTGACTCCCCTTCTGCTCTGTTCTAGTTCTGTGGGGTAGGTTTCCTTATAGAAATTTTCTGCATCCTGTGCTGAATCAAAAAAATGATTGTGACCATTTAATACTATTTTCAGTCTTTCCGGGTAAAGTAAGATAGCCCTTGCACCTTGCTTGATAAATTTTGTACAGTGTGGGGCAAGTTCCCTTCGTTTTGAAGCTGTTTCAGATGAATAATCCTGAAACAGAAGGATTTTTGTACCATCTAGCAGAATAGGTTGATGTTTACGATATGCCTGAAGTAGTATAATTTTATGATGGAAATTTAGAATTTTTGCAATAATTGGTCTGGGTCTTATGTTTTCTTTACTTTGATTAAGTGAACCAATTCTATGAGCCCTTTCAATAATTATCTGGGGGTGAGAGTCTGGAATCTGAAGTAATCGGGGTATAGTAATTGAGAGCAATTTTTCTAGATCTTCATATTGTTTACTCTATGGGACTCCAATAACCCTTAGGTTATTTCTTCTCGACCTGTCCTCTAGATCTTCGATCTTACTTTGCATTTTCTTTAATGTGTTATTTGTTAATTCAAGTGCAGATTTATAAGATGAGGTCATATCCTCAAGGTCAGAAATCCTTTGTTCTGCCTCTGAGATTCTATGAGCAAATTGTTTAATTTCAGTGGACAAAGAAGCAATATCCTGTTTTATTTCTACTTTAAGAAGATCAAATTTGGGAGTTAAAGCAATCAGTATATTATTTACCAGGATTTGCATATCTAGGGGTTCCATTATATTTGGAGGATTTGCACCTCCTGTTTGTGTCTCTACCAGAGGTTCAGGAGTAGTTTTACTTTTTTTGTCTTTCCTCCCCGCCATGGCTGATGGAGAAGATTTAGGGTGACCATGCAAATATTTATCCATAAATAGTTAAGGTACCCCCAAAAATACCACGTGCGTTGTGGGTGTGTTGGGGAAACAAAAAATAAAAAAAATAAAAAATTGTGAAGTGCTCTCGTGAAGTGAAAAAAAAACAAAAAAAAACGAAAGGGGTGGGAAGTGTCCACCTGAGTGACAATTTATTATAGTCAAGAATGTATTTTTAGTGAAGATAATATGATTTTGTGATTATATCCTATTCAGCCGTGTGAGGAGTCAGTATTTAGGCTTAAATTTACCTGAACTCTCAGGTCAAGAATTAGTTTCTCTTATAGTTCTTATTTACTAGAATGGCAGATTTACTTTTATCTTCCCCTAATCCTATAGCTACTGTGTTCCCCACTTAGAGCCAAGATTTAGTGCCTTAAAAGGAGAAGAGAAGAGGATACTGATCTATGTATTTCTGTCAATTCTTTTCAATATCCATAGTTTTCACTCAGCCTAGCAATATACAGCACTAAAAGTATGTGTCTGTGATTCCTTTCATACTGTATGTCAACAAAAACAGGAAAATTAAGATCTAAGACCTAGAGAGGCAACAAAAGATTACTTGTTTAAGAACTACTTGCAATTTGAGTCAAAAACCAGAAACATTAACTCACTCTATGCCTATCCCAATAGCAGAGGGAGAAGAGAAATGGGGTATATCTCTTCTCCCCTTTCTTTTTTTTTTTTTTTTCCCCCCTCCTTTCCTCTCTAAAGTTTAGTTTTTTTTTTGCCGTTTTGTATAGCAACACTATAATATAATAGATACTTTTAACAGTATGGAATAATATTTAAGCCGACATAATTTTCCTTTCTTTTCTTTTCTTTCTCCAGTTATCTCTTTTAAAATCAGGAGCTTCCTATTAAGGCTTAAGATTGTCAGCTAAAGCAGAGATTTAAGACCTTTATGAGAGGATATTGAGCTATATAATTTCAACAGATATTTTTAGTAACCAGAATTTTCACTCAGGATACCACTGCCTAACACGTAGAATATATATATATGATTCCTTTAACAAATCACCAGAAATGGGGAAATTGTGACTCAATACTTAAGGGCATACCCATAGATAGTTATAAAGCTTCTTATAGTCTATTAGCTTCAAGGCAGAGTTAGATTACGCTATACCTACAGCAGTGCTCTCTATGCTTTTTAAAACTGGTACAGATAATGGGGAAAAAAAAAATTCTTTCTTTTTCTTTCCCCTTTCTTTCCCTCTTTGATAGGCAGAAAGATATAGGGGGAGTGAAAAAGCACAGTGTATCAGAATATTATATTATTATTATTTTTCCCCCCCCTTTTCATTTCCCCTTTCCTCCCTTTCCTCTCTGCTCTTTTTAGAGACAAAACATTTGCAGTTTTATGAGGCAGTCATGTATCACAATGTAGCGCAATATACAACAACATAACAGAGTATATCATGGAATGTCCTTTAAACAGTATAGGGTTGTATTTAGCCCAGCAAGTTTTTCATATCTCTTTTTCCTCCCTCCAGTTATCTTCTCTTAGAGGTATTTAATATTTCTTTTAGAGTTACTTATTGTAGTTAGACAAAGACCCTTCTGCCCTCAGTCAGATATTTGTTTTCTTTCTGCTTTCTCTTCTTTCTTTCACCCTCTTCTTCTTTATGGGATTATGTCCTTTTATATAAGGGCCGCTTTTCCCCGTCTACACGATTGACCCCTTACACCACTTTTAGTGGTATGCTTTGTTAATATTCTTGCCCACTAAATCCTCTAAGCACCTCTGCAGCCTGTTGGTCTTAGGGCTTTAAAAAATACTGAAAGTCAAACTGGTAATACAAGCAAGCTTGCCTCCCCCCACACGCTGCTCACCTGTCTATCGTGTCACAGTATCCAGTAGTGGTAGACCTGCTTCTAATCCTTTCAGGTCCCTTCTCAAGATACCTGGCAGTCTCTCCTCCTCTCGCGCAGCACCGGTGGGAAAGGAGAGAGCGACTATGGCAGCAGCCTTCACGGCCCATGCAGGAACCCTCCGCGATCTTCACCCTTCCACCTTGAGGGCTCTAACTCCTGCCCCTCTCTCGCAGCACCGGTGGGAGAGGGGAGTATCCAGCAAGAGAGCGGAGGCTGAACCCGGATGCAAGCAGCCCGCGGATACCAATGTCAGCCCGGTATCGCAGTCGGCTCACAGGAAAAAGATGCCCATTCCGGCAAATGCAGGTGAGTATAGATTAGGAATCCAAACGTGGCTGACAGACTTGTTATATGTTGGGGTATATTCTCCTATGGGCCACCTGCCCAGCCGGGTCCGTTCACTGTCTCAAGCGAGCCCACATAGGCAAAAAAAGGAGAGAAGGAGACAGCTTGCAGCGGGGGGGCAGTCCACAATTAGCAACGGGGGCCAGTATTCTCTGGGGTAAGCACAGTAGTAGATGGCCGTTAAGATCCCTGCAGCAGACGTGCTCAGAGGGGAAAATAGGAAGGACCGGTGAAATAGCAGATACACCTGGCCGTGCTGAGTAGGAGCGGAGGAGGCCACCAGCTTAGCAGGTATAATATAGGGATTCTTTAACGTGACCAGTTAAGGACAAAGGTTTGCCAGTTAGAACAAATGTTTGTTAGAGAAAGCTTGAATATCAGCAGCATTAATTCCAAAATAAGGGTGTGTTGTTTTTTTTTCCCTTTTGCTTAGTTTAGTCTGTTATACAGCGAGATGTAATAACGCTGTTCAGGTTCCAGAGGCGTTGTCTGAGACTATCCAATTAGCTACCCCACTGATTGGGGTGAGGCGCGAGAGAAACCGCCAGCAGCTCTAGGACTGGAGCAGAGAGCTCAGCAGCTTACACCTTGCTCCTCCTCCACCGGAACTTCCAGGGAATCAGAGAATACAATTTTAAACAACTTTCTAATTTACTTCTATTATCTAATCTGTTTCATTCTCCTGGTATAATTTGTTAAAGGAGCAGCAATGCACTACTGGTTTCTAACTGAACACATGGGTGAGCCAATCACAATCAATATATATCTGCAGCCACCAATCAACAGGTAGAACCTAGGTTCTCTGCTGCTCCTGAGCTTGTCTAGAAAAACCTTTCAGCAAAGGATAACAAGAGAAGGAAGTAAATTAAATAATTGAAGTACATTGGAAAGTTGTTTAAATTTGTAGTCTCTATCTGAATCATGAAAGAAAATTGGGTTTCATGTCCCTTTAAGAAACACATTTCTAAAACTACAAAATTCACTGGCAATTATTGCGACTAAAATATGGCACTTTAAAGGGACAGTGAACACCAGAATTGTTGTTGTTTAAAAAGAAAGCTAATCCCTTTATTACCAATTCCCAAATTTTGCATAACCAACACTGTTAAAGAAATACACTTTTTACCTCTGTGATTACCTTGTATCTAAGCCTTTGCAAACTGCCCCCTTATTTCAGTTCATTTGACAGACTAGCATTTTAGCCAATCAGTGCTCACTCCAGGGTAACTTCACGTGCATGAGCTCAATGTTATCTATATGAAACACATGAACTAATGTCCTCTAGTGGTCAAAATGCATTCAGATTAGAAGCAGTCTTCAAAGTCTAACGCCTAGATTTAGAGTTCTGCGTTAGCCGTCAAAAGCAGCGTTAAGGGGTCCTAACGCTGCTTTTGGCCGCCCGCTGGTATTTAGAGTCAGACAGGAAAGGGTCTAACGCTCACTTCCCTACCGCGATTCCAGGCTACCGCAGATCCCTTTACGCCAATTGCGTATCCTATCTTTTCTATGGGATCTGCCTAACGCTGGTATTTGGAGTCTTGGGAGAAATGAGCGGTAGAGCCTCTACCGACAAGACTCCAGCCGTCAGTAGTTAAGAGCTTTATGGGCTAACGCCGGAATATAAAGCTTTTAACTACTGTGCTCTAAAGTACACTAACACCCATAAACTACCTATGTACCCCTAAACTGAGCCCCCCCCCATCGCCGCCACTCTAATAAATTTTTTTAACCCCTAATCTGCCACCACCTATGTTATACTTATGAACCCCTAATCTGCTGCCCCTAACATCGCCGACCCCTATATTATATTTATTAACCCCTAATCTGCCCCCCCACGTCGCCGCTACCTAACTACACTTATTAACCCCTAATCTGCCGACCGGACCTCGCTGCCACTATAATAAATGTATTAACCCCTAAACCGCCGCAGTCCCGCCTCGCAAACACTATAATAAATTTGATTAACCCCTAATCTGCCCTCCCTAACATCGCCGCCACCTACCTACAATTATTAACCCCTAATCTCCCGCCCGCACCATCGCCGCTACTATAATAAAGTTATTAACCCCTAAACATAACTCTAACCCTAACCCTAACACCCCCTAACATAAATATAATTTATATTAAACAAAATAATATTCCTAAAATTAACTAAATTATTCCTATTTAAAACTAAATACCTATAAAATAAACCCTAATATAGCTACAATATAACTAATAATTACATTGTAGCTATTTTAGGATTTATATTTATTTTACAGGCAACTTTGTATTTATTTTAACTAGGTGCAAAAGCTATTAAATAGTTAATAACTATTTAATAGCTACCTAGTTAAAATAAATTCAAAATTACATGTAAAATAAATCCTAACCTAAGTTACAATTAAACCTAACACTACACTATCATTACATTAATTAAATAAATTGCCTACAATTACCTACAATTAAATACAATTAAATAAACTATTCTATAATACAAAAAACAAACACTAAATTACAAAAAATAAAAAAGAATTACAAGCAGTTTAAACTAATTACACCTAATCTAAGCCCCCTAATAAAATAAAAAGCCCCCCAAAATAAAAAATTCCCTACCCTATTCTAAAATACAAAAGTAATCAGCTCTTTTACCAGCCCTTAAAAGGGCTTTTTGTGGGGCATGCCCCAAAGTAATCTGCTCTTTTGCCTATAAAAAAAAATACAACCCCCCCAAAATTAAAACCCACCACCCACATACCCCTACTCTAACCCACACAAACCCCCCTTAAATAAACCTAACACTACCCCCCCTGAAGATCTCCCTACCTTGAGTCGTCTTCACCCAGCCGGGCCGAAGTCTTCATCCGATGGGGCAGAAGAGGACATCCAGACCGGCAGAAGTCTTCATCCTATCCGGGCAGAAGAGGAGATCCGGACCGGCAGACATCTTCATCCAAGCGGCATCTTCTATCTTCATCCATCCGGAGCGGAGTGGAGCCATCTTCTTCCCAGCCGACGCAGATCCATCCTCTTCAACCGACGCCTACTCGCTGAATGAAGGTTCCTTTAAATGACATCATCCAAGATGGCGTCCCTTGAATTCCGATTGGCTGATAGGATTCTATCAGCCAATCGGAATTAAGGTAGGAAAAATCTGATTGGCTGATTCAATCAGCCAATCAGATTCAAATTCAATCCGATTGGCTGATCCAATCAGCCAATCGTATTGAACTCGCATTCTATTGGCTGTTCCGATCAGCCAGCTCAGCCCCATTGTTTCCTATGGGGATATCGTGCACGAGCACGTTTTTCCAGCTTACCGCTACTGTAAGCAACGCTGGTATTGAGGGTTGAAGTGGAGCTACATTAGGCTCAAGGCACCCTTTTTTGAGCCTAACGCAGCCCCTCAGACAACTCTAAATACCAGCGTTGTTTGGAAGCAGTGGTAGGAAAAAAAGCTGCGTTAGCTACGCGGGTCTTTACTGACAAAACTCTAAATCTAGCCGTAAGAAATTAGCATATGAACTTCCTAGAATTAGCTTTCAACTAAGAATACCAAGAGAACAAAGCAAAATTGGTGATAAAAGTACATTAGAAAGTAGTTTAAAATTACATTCCCTATTTAAATCATGAAAGGTTTTTTTCGGACTTGACTTTAACATCTACTATATTTTTGTTTCAAAATGAATGTTGTTGACTATAGGCTTATGAAGACTTTCCCCTATTTACTATTAATACAGTTGTATCCAACATGCATTTCCCACTGTATTATTAGCTTTGATATTTGCACATAAGATAGTCTAACATATTCAGTTGTTGTTCCTTAATGTATATTTTGGCATTGCTTTCCAGTTTCTATGAGTATCTATCTCTATTTATGTGTATGTCTGTCTATAAATGTGTCTTTCTGTCTATGCATGCATCTGTCTACGTGTGCACCTGTCTGTCATCTGTTTATGCGTCTTTCTGTGTATGCATGCGTCTATCTATGCGTGCGTCTATCTATTTGTGCATCTTTCTGTGTTTCTATCTATGCATCTGTCTATTTATCTATATCCATTTTTACGTTATATTGCTTTCACCCCTCTCTCTTACCAGCTGACGTATCACTTCCTCTACATTTTTTTCATGCTAAGTTTTTTCAGAGCCTTATACACAGGTTTTAGCATACTCTATCATTTTAATTATTTAACGTATATCCTACCTCTAGGCCTCCAAGAATAATTATAGCTATAATTAATTGCTGTCAGAACAGACGCTAAAGAAGGTGAAAACTACAGGAAACATTAGCAACTAATGGAAATCTCTCAATTCAAATACAGAAACTAATCTTCAACAACTATTTCTTAAATTAGAAATGGATTTAAATAACAAGATGTGTCATCGTCTTGACATATAGATTCTTTAAACATTCTTACAGCATAACATCATTTGATTTAATCTTTTTATTATCAAAAATTATAGCTTCCAGGGTGCAAAGGATGTGGAAAGATTGGTATGCTAGATTTGCTGCTCCAAAAAAAAAAACATCTAAAAAAAATCTGGGGGGTGGAGCTAACTTCTGAGCTGAGCAGATGTCTTTACATAGAGCTCCATGAACAAACTAGATATAAAGTTATTAAAAGTAAATATTTTCAGCAGATTAACTCCTCTAAGCAGCCTTAACAGTCACCAGGACACTTGGTACAGTTTGCCGGGTTACTTCGGTGATAATAGTCTACACTTGGAAGTATATCGGATTACTGGCTTCGTGGCTACCTAACAATGGGCCTATGCAAGCCTCATATTTCTGCCTGAAGTCGGTACTCCGGAGGGTAGGGGATCTGCTCCGGAGTATAATTAGACAGCTTGGGAAAAGCATAAGGTCGGAGGTGCTACGAGGCTGGGGGGACTGACCTGAAGGTATCATAGGAGACGGAGTAGCCCCTGTAGTTACCCCAGTGTTGTGACTGTTTGCTACGCGACACCACAACTTAGACTGGGACCTGGATCCAAGACATACGCTTCCTGGAGTTCTACTCCCTGTAATCGATTACGTCCCCAGCATAGGGCGAGAAGCTAATACTCACTTGCTCTAACCGCCTCACTGTCAGCGCAATGGGGTGTGTGGCAGCCATCTTGAAAGCAGAGTTGAGGTGCACATCCTTGCGACAAGGTTCGGCCTGTACTGGCCCCTTGCTTGGTGGTCTTCTTCCGCTGCTGGTGCATAGCTGCGAAGACTTTCCGGACTTGCAGGAGCTGTAAGGGGAGACAAGGAGGTGCCTGTTGTGGAGGTGAATTGAAAGTGGCCGCCATCTTGGACCTAGGACTGAGGCGGTAGTTCTTCTGGCGGTATCTATTGTAGGCCTTCTGCTGGCTTCTGACTTGCAGATCACTTCTTTCTAGGGGCGGGCTATCCGCCTGCGAGCAGATTCGACGGGAGGTTGCCCCGAAGTATCCGAGGACTCCCTGTAAGAGGTAGTTGCGCAGGCTGTAGAGGGCACTGTGGGATTGGGGCCTTCACACATGGCAGCTCTGGGCCAGATAAAAGTTTAAGAGAGTGCCGGTAACACTGGACTTGGAGTGACAATCACACTCTCCCTTAACAGCTGATTCTAAGCCCTCTGTGCAACATCATAACGGAGTAACTGCTCTGTTGGATTCTACAGTGTGTTACCCGACTGTTTTTCATCTACAGTCTTCGGGAGGTCCTTTTGGGTGAGGTTTTTGCTTTTTGATAACTGCCTATAGCTCCACTTGTGTTACTTTGAACTTTACTGCATTACCTCATAGCATTGCAGTTACACCATTAATTTACACAACCTGCTTCAAAGCTTATTTAGCATCTGGCATAAGCAAACTACTCCTCACATGCTCTTTAAGGAGTCAGAACTTTGTCAATTAGATTGGACTCATTTGCATCCATCCCTATCTTAGGTCCCACCTGGCCTTTAAAGGATTTACTCATGTAACATCACTATTGCCCATGTAACATCACTATTGTACCAAGTACCATTTGCGATTGGAGGAACTTTGTCTTCTCACAGAACTGTAACCTGCATATACTGAATAGCACCATAGCACCATCACCATTATGGATTTACTATAACCTAAAACAGTTATTATTGTTTTAATTTGCTTTTGCAACTCAAGATCTCAACCCAGAACTGATTTTACCTTATTGGCATTCTTGTTATCATATTTTTTATTACTGTTCTAACCCATATTTATGTGGTACTATTTTACTGTATTGGTCAAACCTATTGCTGCTGGTGTATAACATATCACATAGCTCTGGTGTATGTTTTGCTAGCACTGTCATTTTCTGGTGAGCCCTGGCTGTGTAACTGGTTGCTGGAGGCCCTCTTGTGCCTCCCCCTTTCCGGCCCAGCTTGTCTGGGTTGGTCACTTCCCCTCCCCCTTTCCCCTTCCCTTGGGTCGTATCCCCCTTTCCCTGAGGCTTGAGGGGGTCTGCAGCGCCTTACCATATTGTGATACTTGAATTGATGCTGAGTTGTTTGTAGATTGGGGTTACGCCACAGTCCATGATGAGGATGGTATAGCCCGAATGGGTAGGCAGTTGCCAGCCCCCACTCTCAAACTTATGTTCGTTTTAAGTGTATTAGCTTTAATCAGATAGTAAGGCATAGGTCATCTTCTTTTTTTTTCTTCAGTGAAAGCGAAATTGAGCTAGGTTCCACTATCACATTTCCAGGCTGACTATACCCTTACCAACAATGCCGCATACTTCAAGAAGACACCCCAGAACCCCTGCAACTGTTAAAAAGACTGTACTAGATCACTTTTCCCAACAGTCTAAAGACCCAGACCCTCCTAGGGGAGTTGTCAGTGACCCAGAGTCTTAGGACGAGGGTTCTCAATCCAGTACACAGTCCACTCCCCACTTACATCATTATATCACTGAAAATATCATTAAAAAAATGTTAGCGGCGCAAACAAAATCCATCACAGCTGAGATTCAACGCAGTTCCGCAGAGCTTAGAAAAGACATTGCGGAGATTGGTGATAAAGTCGATACTTTGGAGAGGCAGCATGACGACCTCACCACTGACCATTCAAACCTACTTTCATACGCTGAGAACCTTTTGGTATGCTTCCATAACTTTTCCTTAAAGACCGTCTAATGCAGGCCGCATTTAACAAACCAGCTTTACCGGACACCTTCAAAGACATCCAGCTATTACCGGACCTGTCTGTCCACACTCTGCAACAACGCAGACTCTATGCGCCCATAACCACGCAGCTCAGAAAGGCTAACATAAAGTATAAGTGGGGCTACCCCACTAAACTCATAGTAACAAAGGACAATAAAACTCATGTGGTGTCTTCTCCATCTCCATCCCAAGGCAGCACTCTTTTGGCTAACTGGGGCTTACTAACGGAACGGGTGCCTCCGGTGGCTGCCCCTCCTTCCAAATTGAGGGTCTGAAGGAACAAAAATGAAAGCATCAGAAATCCAGCCTCCTAGATTAATTATGTTACAAATGTTATATTTTCTATTTGCTGTTGTTAGATTAGCTAGTTTATGCTTAGCTTTTTCTTTTTGAAAGCGGGGCTAATTACTCCAGCTCCAGTTTCATTTTTTCACACTTGCTCCCCCCCCGAATTTGGAGCCCACACTAGGGCTCCACACAGGTGGACTACCACCAATTTCTATTCTCCAGACACCCTTCCCTCTCCGACCCCTTAACCCTTGTTCCCAACCCAGGACCCCCCTTCCACAGCCTCATGCTAATTTACTAATTGAACCTGAAGTTGACTTAGGATATAGGGTTACATATGACCGCCCTCAAGTTCATAACACATAATGTGAAAGGTCTTAACACTACCGGGAAGAGAAGCCTACTTGCTAGGTCTCTTAGATTTCACAGAGCCGATGTGGCATTCCTTCAAGAAACGCATTTGTTAGTGGATGGCCCGCCCACACCCATATCTAAAGATTTCCCAATATTTGAATCAGCCTCTTTTTCTAAAAAAGCTAGAGGTGTAGCTATACTGGTGCACAAGAGAGTGGCCTATGAGCCAATCCACATTATCAGAGACCCTCAAGCTAGATTCATTATACTAATCTGTAATTTAGACCATATTACATACACCTTAGTTTCCTCCTACCTACCAAATGCCCTTTAACCTAAATACCTAAAGAAGATCTTAAGCAAGGTAGAGCAAGTTAATCAGGGCAGGGCAATGCTGGCAGGTGACTTCAATATGGTGTGGGATGGCAAGCTAGACAGGAAATCTAAACCTACTAGTGGGAGGGCTGCTGCTCCAGACTTGGTGAGTTGTAGATTTAGAACCTTAATGGCACAGTATGGCTACTATGACATTTGGAGGTCTTTCCACTCATCAGATAAAGATTACACTCCTCCCACCCCAACGCCACCTACTCTAGATTAGATAACTTTTTCTGCCACTCCATGACCAAGCCCTTCTAGACCTGCAATTCACACATACAGTTAGGACCAAGTCCTCCTGGCGGTTGCCCCACCATATCTTATCAGATGTTTCTTTTAGGGAGGAACTTAGGAATGAAATACAATTAATTATACATACAAATGACAACCCGCTAATCCTAGATAACCTGATTTGGGGGGGGGGGCGTTTAAAGCTAGTATCTGAGGCTATTTCATAAGAAAACAGGCATTTCTGCAGAAACAGGCAGGCCTCCCCCTTTCTCAATCCCATTGAAAATTGAGGGACTTAGAAAATCAGCAGCACACCTCAGATTCATTAGATATTAGAGATAAAATTGCAGAACTTAGACAACATATTAGCCAATTAGAATTCAAGAAAACTCAATCTCAACTTTTCAAATTAAAACAAATTATCTACTCAAAAGGCAACACCACGGACACCATACTAGCAAACAAACAGACAGCACACAGAGGCCTCTCAAATTCATGCACTTAACCAAGGGACCCAAATTCTTAGGCTCCCAGTCCTGATTGGCCAAGAGTTTAGTGACTACTACTCTGCTTTGTACAACATACAAAATAAAGAGCCAAAAAAACAGCCTCTCCAGAGGTTATAAGCTCCTTCTTACATTCAATGAAGCTGCCAACCCTCAATAAAAATCAAAAGGAGGCCCTGGATAACCTTATCTCTGTCCAAGAGATCAAACAAGTCATCAAAAAATTAAAACCCTTTAAAGCCCCAGGCCCAGATGAGTTTGCGGCAGTCTTCTATAAGACGTATTTGCTTGAAATCTCGCCCCTCTTACTTAGGTTCTTTACTTTGGCAAGTGAGGAGGGTAAGTTTCAGAGAGAGTTCCTCGAGGCCTCCATCATAACCATTCCTAAACCGGTCAAAGACCCCTCATACTGCACTAACTACAGACCCATCTCATTAATCAATGTAGATATCAAAATATACTCAAAAATCATAGCAAATAGAATTTCCAGGCAGCTCCCTGATCTCATGATTGAACATTCTCTTAGAATCCAAAAGGTTGAATAATCCCTTGGCGGTAGTTTCCCTTGATGACGAGAAGGTGTTCAACCGGGTTAGATGGGAATACCTGTGGAGGATCTTGGAAACTTTCCAGTTCCCTGAGCACACAATTAGGGCCATCAGGGCATTATATTCCACCCCCATGGCCTCGGTCCGGGGTCTGGGATTTAGTTACCCATCATTCCCCATATCCAATGGCACCCGAGAGGGTTGCCCCTTGTCCCCCTTACTTTTTGCCCTAGCAATAGAGCCCATAGCAGCACAAATTAGGAGTGACAACAAAATTGAGAAAATCACATTACATGGTACGGTACATAAGGTTGCACTGTTTGCTGATGACACTACGATTTTCTCCACCAAACCACAACAAACTATACCTAGGTTATTAGAGATATTGAAGACATTTAGTAGCCTCTCTTACTACAAATTGAACCATAACAAAACCGAAATCTATACTAGAGGGCTTCCAGCAGATCTCCCCAAACACTTGCAAGAAAAGTATAATTTTTTAGTTAAAGATAACCACATATAACATTTGGGGATCAAACTGTCAAGCGATCTCCCTCAAATTGTAAATGCAAACTACCACCCCTTATTATCCGAGCTAAGAACCCTTAGGCAAAAATGGCACTTCAAATCTATCTCCTGGCTGGGACATATTACTGCCCTTAAAATGAGCTATCTCCCTAAATTGACCTATCTGTTCCAGTGCCTCCCAATTCGGGTACCCAAACACATGCTATTACAGTTCCAAAGTTAATGCACAAAGTATATATGGCAGGGAAAACCCCCTCGTACAGCCCACAAAATATTGCAGTATCCTAGATTGCATGGGGGGTTAGCCTCCCCATCCATCACTAGATACTTTGAGGCAGCAATGCTTACGCATATTTCCCAATGGAGCGTCAAGGACTCCAATAGCAAGTGGAGGGATATGGAGCAGGCCTCATTACCCTTCCACATTTCCTTCCAAGATCTTATCTAGACCCCGCCGCACTACCGCAGGAATTTATCTTTTGATAATATTATAATCAAAGAATGTCTCTCTTTTAGGAACAGCCCCTCACACCTCCCCCATCACTGCTATTTCAGGCCTTCTTACGGGTCTACCTGACTCCCACGCTGTAACATGGGCATGTTTGGGTTTTCAAAAGGTGGCAGACCTATGGTCCACCTCCTCGCAAGGCCATTTTGTTACACTCAACCAAATTAGGGATTCTGTACATATACCTCCCTTCCTAGTTTTTGAATATTCTCGAGTAATCAGTTTGTTGTCTAGTTGGGGTTTCAAGCCTACATCCTTCCGTCAGCTTACATTGTGGGAAACTAGATGGCAACAAGGGTTCAGACTAGGCAAACCTATGTCAATCCACTATAGCCTAATGGAAGGAGCGACACCTGTCTACAACTCCTGAGGTGACCTTGTTCTACTTGGACTCCTGGAAATTGCCCTAGCATCAGGGTTACCTTTGCATATACCTCTTCTCAGATATAAAACGTTCTATCGCCAGAGCATGGAAAAGATTAAACCCCCACTACTAGTCTGAAATTGTTACAGTCATGGCATATCTATGGAGAAAAATGTCTTTTACTCCTTAGAAAACTCATAGCTTTTTTAAATGATTTGGGCTGATTGGAAGCCATGTTTAACACCCTCTGGTTTCCTAGCCTTGATACTTAAGGGGGTTCCCCCATTTCTTGTATGGCCCCTCCTCGTCTCGCTATCTCCTATACTTTTAGCAACATTATACCAGAACCTAAAACATATGTATACAGTAGTATGGGTCCATTACCCTGCCCACCTCTGTCCCCTTCCATCCCCACCTCCTTCTGGTCCAGCATAATTGATTTAATATGTTTTCATGTAATTCCCTAAGGGAATTGATCTGTACGAGTCCTGAATGTTTTTCAGTTATCATACATATGTTATTGTGTTCTCTTTGAACTGTTGTGTGCTAATAGGCGCACTGTTGTACTTTTATTTTGAAAACTCAATAAAAAAATTTAAACAAAAAACAAACAAAAAAACACCCAAAAAAATTCATATCACTAAACCTCAAAGATAATACTCACCAAAGTTGAATATGGACGGCGGCAGTCCATCTTCATCCCGACGGCAGGCTTCTGTCTTTATCCTGGCGGCTTGTTCTATCTTCATACATCTTCTTATCTTCCCCCGACGCATACTGAATTTTGAATGCATGGTACCCCTTTATATAGGGGTACCCTTGCATTCCTATTGGCTGATTTTCAATAGAATGAAAGCCAGGATGAAGATAGAAGACCGCAACCGCAGTATGGATGAAAATGTAGAGCCACCGCTGAGATTCAAATTTGGTGAGTATCGATAGGATTTTTTTTTTTTTTTAGGGCAGCAACCATGCAAAATGTCCAGCCAAAGGGCAATTTTTAAAGTAGGTTTTTTTAGATAGCATTTTTTGTAGAATGGTTCTGGGGATTTTTTTGTTTTAAAAAGAGCTAAGTCACTTTAGGGCAATACCCTACAAAAAGCCCTTTTAAGGGCTATTGCTATAGTTAATTGTCAGTATAGTTTTTTTATTTTGGGGTGTTTTTTTAGGTGGGGCTTTAGTTTTAGAATAGGCATAACTTTTTTTTATAAGCTTATTTTTTTTGGGGGGGGGGGGGGTAATTTAAGGGGTGTTAGGTTAGGGGGGTTAACTGGTTAGAAAGTTTCGATGTTAGTGGGTATTTTTCGGTGGGGGTTGTGGCAGTTTAGGGTTTAATAGTGTAGAGGGGTCATTTGTGATAGTGTTGTGGCGGTTTAGGGGGTTAATGGTGTAGAGTGATAGTTTGTGAAGGGGGGTTGTGGCGATTTAGGGATTAATAGTGTAGAGGGGTAGTTTGAGATGGGGGTTGTGGCAGTTTAAGGGTTACTAGAGCAGTTTAGTGCAACTGTTTCCTCCGACCAAACTTAAAGGTCACATAAAAAGTTTGAGCATTAAATGTGATTGCATTAGAGCGATCACATTTACTTTCAACTTGTAATATGAGTGGACATTGCCGACCAACTCCGCCCATAGAATATATGGGGAGTGTAATTTAACACGAGTTTGCACAAACAAATTTGTGGTAATTTAAACAGTGCGTTACTTGTAATATGGATTTGAGCATAAAGATCATCGCTATCGCGTTTATGCTCCTCATGCTAACACTAGCGACCCACTCGTAATCTGACCCTATATTGGGAGAGTGGATGGGGCAAACACCATCAAAATTCCTGCCAAATATTCAAGTAATTTAATTTATTGCTTTTCCAATCCCTCTATTTTAAAACCACATTTACTAACTATCCTTCTACACCAGCCTTCACCTGTGTAATACCCCTGTATACATCATGTGTACATTTGCAAGCCAATACAAATCAATATTTTATGGTAAATTCATTGTCACTTTTATTACAACAAATTTAATGACGATTATAACATTTCATGCCAATGAGTTTGAAAAGATAAGAAACAGGAATTGAGATTGAGATTGAGATTTTAACAAAAAATGTTTTGGGTGAGCACTGCTTCAATTTTAAATTTCAACAGTGCCTACTAGACATCTAAGGTCTTCTAGTTTGCCCATAGAGAAACTAAGTACGATGGCTATCTTACTCCAAATGCACTCCTTAGGGAATCTGAAATTCTGTAAAATTAAACAGCCTAAGTCCGTTACTTATTATGTACTAGATTACAGGTGGAACACAATCAATAGTGCAGGTAGTGTTATCTCGCTCTCGTTCTCAGGCTAAGAATAATGCGCTACTCTCATTATGCTTGTATTACAATTTGTGAATAAAGTGGTTCACCCAAGCACATTTCTAAATACTGCTGTAAAAATGTATCACTTTTTGAGACCTGAAGTAAACCATAGTTATTAATAAAATAGCACAAATAATTCAATATTTGCACACCATTGGCTTAGCAGACCCTTACCTTTGCATACCATTGGCTTATCTGATATCTTCTATTATAACTCTATATTGTGAGGGAGATTTAGACATGCAGATGTTAGTGTGCCCAAGTGTTAAACAAAAAAAATAACTGGATTTGTAATACAAGCACAAATAATAATAATAACAATTTTGTCTAGGCCTATGTGTTTAACTTTTTTTTTTAATATATCAATATAACATTTAAAAGGGGACACAGGTGATGTAAAAGGGTTTTTACTTGTTATCTGGACCAAACATTACCAATCCTCCCCTGGTACTTATGTGATCATTATTTTTATAAAGTGTATCTGCTGATACATTCTACAAATGCTTATGTATTCCCTTGTGAATTGCACCCTGTGTGAAGTACAGTTAGCATTTTTTGCAAGTTTAAAATATTTGATGTAAGACTTCAAAGTAAATAATATTATGCCAGAGCAGACCTGTAAGTCTTACTGGCTAACAAAAAAAGTGGAGAAAATAAAAAAAAAATTCCCATGAAATGACTAAAATAAATACAAACTGCATTAACATGTCAAGTAAAACACTTGCTTAATGAACACATTGCCAAAATAAGTAAAAACTCTTATATACAGGAAGAGTATTATTCAACTTTTGGTGATTGTTTCGCACAAACCTTCTGTAAGCATATTAATATTTTTTATTAATGCAGCAATACATTTTAATCTTTATTCTTTCACACAACCGTTTGCAACTGTATAATGTCCTATTATATAAAAGCTTAAAAAAGCAATAGTAAACAAAAGCATAAGTATGTCTGAATCTATAGTCCTGGGTCCATAGACAAAGGAAAAAAACTATAAAATCTGCACTATACAGTTAAATTGGCATGAAATAAAATCTAAACTTGAGTTCATAGCTTGACGAACGAGTGGGGAATATTGATTTATACAAGATCTTGACCAAAATGAATATATATATATATATATATATATATACAAACAAATAAATATAGAAATAAATATTCAAAAATAAAAAGAATATATTTGCAGAGCATTGGAATGTGAAATATTTACAGAACATACACAGTAAAACACATTCAGGTAGATTATGAGTTTTTGTCGGTAATGGTGTGCGGTGCTAACGCTCCTTTTTTTCTCACCGCTCACTTAAGACGTTGGATGTCTTCAAGATGGACCCGCTCCGCTCCGGCTGGAAGAAGATAGAAGATGCTGCCTGATGAAGACTTCTGCCCGTCTGGAGGTCCTCTTCTGGCCGGATAGGATGAAGACTTCGGACCGTCTGGAGGACCACTTGTGCCCGGCTGGGTGATGACGTCTCAAGGTAGGGTGATCTTCAAGGGGGTAGTGTTAGGTTTTATTAAGGGGGGATTGGGTGGGTTTTAAAGTAGGGTTAGTGTCGGTGACGTTAGGGACGGCAGATTAGGGGTTAATAAAATTTAACTAGTGTTAGCAAAGCGGGATTGCAGCGGTTTAGGGGTTAATATATTTATTAAAGTGGCGGTGATGTCCGGTCGGCAGATTATGGGTTAAAAATTTTATTTTAGTGTTTGCGATGTATACGCATAAACATAAATACACATGTATACACATATATACATATGTTTACATACAAAAATTACATTATTCCAAGCGGATCAGCGGGCTTAGCGGAGGGTACAGGTTCCATGGCAGTGAGGGGTAATTCCATATATCAAACAGACTTTCTGTGTTACAATTCTCACCTTCTGTTCATCCTATCCGGACAAAGCTCTGAGTGTTCAACAAAACGCTTTGAATTTCATAACCTGTTGTTTGATGTGCCTGTGAATACTTTTTTGTCTTGTGAGTACAATATAGCGAGTGAGGCTATAATAAAATAATAAATCTACACTTGAATCGTTCTTTGCACGTCTCTCCTCTTCATTTTCCTTTACACGTCTGTTTGTTTGGGGGATTCAGAATCACCCGTATAAGAGGAGCAGCAGAACTGATTCTTTGAAGGAGTAACGTTCTTTTCAACGTCTCTCGCAGTAGGATCTCAAGTACTTTTATTTTTTTTTATTTTATTTTTTTTCTCTCATTTATTTTTTGTATGATCTATTGTCACTAAGAGAACACATTTTTGGGACTCCATCGATCTGGTTTTAATCAAATTATATTATATATTACATGTGTCATATTGCCTGTTCTATATATATTTATTTATTTATATTGTATTTTATTACATTTATTTATATATTGTTTTTAAGTACTAGTCTTACAGCCCTACTTGGTGTATTTATACACTGTTTTTGTCTTTTATTGTGAGCCATATTGGATATTTGCACGCACCAGAAGTAGCATGTATATTACTAATTTTAAAGTAAACGCGTTCACTGGACTGCAATCGCATTTTACACTTGTCAGCTTAGCGTGACTGAAAACCTTATGGCTAAAAAAAAAAAAGTTTTTAAGGGCTTTTAAGGGTTATTGGTAGTTTATTGTAGGTTAGGGGGTGTTTTTATTTTGGGGGGATTTTTTATTTTTTTAGGGCTATTAGATTAGGTGTAATTGTTTTTTTTTATAATTTTGTTTATTATTTTTTGTAATCTTAGTGTTTTTATTTTTCGTAATTTAGTGTTTATTTTTTTGTAATGTTAGATTTTTTTTTATTTTTTCGTAGGATTAGTTTTTTTTAAATTTGTAATTTAGAATTTTTAATTGGTAGTTATTATTTTATTAGAATAGTACGGTTAGGTTAATTTATAGGTTAATGTTAGGTTTATTTTTATTTCACATGTAAGTTTTTATTTATTTAAATATAGTTATATAGAAAAGATTTTAATTTTCTATCAAGATGGTCTTTAAAAGAGGTACTGTCTTCCAAAGGAATAGTATATAATAGTAGTACATTTAGCCAAGGTAGAAATAGACCCATCCACCTTAGGAATGGTTTCCCATAACTCCAGATTAGCAGATGGCAAAAGGTATAACTTTTTAAACCTTGCAGAAGGAATAAAAGACACATCTGGTTTAGACCATTCCTTAGAAATTAAATCAGAAACAGCATTAGGAACAGGACAAATCTCAGGGAGATTAGACAGATAATTATAGACTGAATTTAAATGACTACAGGGTTTAATATCAGTAGGTTTAGGGTTTTCAACCTCTACATTAATTAAAACCTCTATAAAAGAGAATGAATATATTCAATTTAAAATAAAAAAGAGGTGTTATCAGGCTCAATATCAAGTAAGGAATCCTCACCATCAGAGGAAATCTCACCATCCAAAGATACAGCAGTATCAGAACACTCATTGCTAGTAGAAGACAACACTTGAACTAATCTTCTAAACATTTACGTTTGCTAGAAGGAGGCAAGGCAGCTAGTGCCTGTGAAAATCCTGTAGAAATAAACTTCTTCATAGCTGGAGGAACTCCATCATCATCACCCTGTAAAGAACAGACAATGGGCCCTCTTTATCATATGTCTGTCAGATCTGATCCGACACTGCGGATCAGGTCCGACAGACATCGCAGAATGCGGAGAGCAATACGCTCTCCGTATTCAGCATTGCACCAGCAGCTCTTGTGAGCTGCTGTTGTAACGCTGCCCCCTGCAGACTCACGGCCAATCGGCCGCCAGCAGGCAGACAGGGTTATGGAGCAGCAGTCTTTAGAAACACGGGCCTTCAAGCTCCGTTCGGAGCTTGATAGATAGGCACCAGTAGGTGCATTACAACCCTGAGAAACATTAGAAACATTAGATTGATCAGAATGTGATAACAAATCTAAGCACACGTCACATAAATGAGCTAAAGAAGATACTTCAGTTGATTTACAATAAATACACTTTATATTGGTAGAAAGGTGTCCAGGAGATTCAGTTTCTAGGGAATATTTAGGGACAAATTTTTGCTGCTCGATAATAGCAAAAACAAAAATAATGCTAAAAAACTCCCCTTAAGTCAAGCTCTTGAGGAAAGGGAAAACAAAGCCGCCTAATCGCAATGCATGTCGATAAGACACATAACGCCTGCAAAAAACTTCAGCTTAAAAAACTAAAAAACACAGCAAAAGACCAAGCACGCACCACAACGCATGAACTCCAACATGCAAAAAGGAACCCACCGACATGCGCAAACCCAATAGCAAAAACCTAAGGGCCAATAAAAAAAAAGAGCATGCAAATTCAACTAGCGTATATTTACGTCGAACGTATGGCATGCGAAAACTAAAGAGCATCAATATAACCTAATCTTTTATTTGCATTGAAGTGCTTTACAAAATATTTTTTTAAAAAATTAAAAAAATTAAAGAATGGAAGTGTTTTTGTCACATATAGTAGATTTGAGCAAGAATGCTCACAACAAAGATTGAATGCGACAGTTACATGTAATGGCTGACTCCAGTTTGGCTGCTCTTTCTGGTTACTGTGTGCACATAGATGAACAGAAGAAATTCAGTCCAAGATGTTTAAAGTATGGGATATCATGATCACAAAATCTTATAATATCTCAGCAATTCCATCCCCACTATCTTTCCTTTTGGGAAATCTAAACTTCCCAGCAGGGATAAATGCTTCTCCTTTTTGGCCTAACACTATCCATAGGATTATATCCTGTTATACCGCTTTAAAGTGAAGTTATGTTCCGAATTGTGAGATTTTGTCAATGCTATGTTTGACAACTGGTACAGGTACATTATAGCTTTATATCACTACTCAATACTCAAAATTGTCAGGCCCCCAAATCCTTTTGAAACCCTTTGTTGCTCCCCACAGTTAAAGCACAGGGTTCTTTCACTACCTTACAAATTGTTGTTAAGCTATCATTAACGTCATCTCCCTTCATATGTCAGAAAGTGAGAAGATGAACTGCGGTTACATTTATCAGATATAGACAAAAGAAAAGGAAATGGTGAACCCCGTTTTGATACCAATAGATCCAACAATGCTTATATCTAATAAATATTTCTCACTGGATTCTATGTTTCGTTGCACATTCGCTGTATAAAACATTGTATTATGATTAACTGCGCCAAACAAATGATCTCCCAATTCTAGAAAAAACAGATAGCTCCCAGCTTGGAAGATTGGGCATAAGGTGTATAAACCATGCTAGCTCTAGAAAAATGTCCCTGCTTGATAGCAAAATAGATGGATGATTATTATTCTATCAAATGTATTTGGGATAAATAAAGAACAACTTATTAGCTACCTACCTAATTTACCTCTTGTGTAAAATTCCTCGTATATTCTCATATTTATTTTCCAGTTATTATTTTCCAAAATTTAAGCAATAGGGTGAAAGTATTTTTTGGTATCTTATGATGTATATATCTAAGTATTTTTTTAGATGTCTGGGCCATGTGAAATATTTCTTATTATTCTTGAGAGAGCAATTTGTTTTACTGTATGTTTTGTGATGTTACTTTTTCTGGTATATTTATTCTTTGAAAATTGAATAAAACTCTAGTTAAAAAAATGCCTCAGTCTACAATTGTATAAACTTTAGATGGTTTCTGATGGGGTGTCTGAATAATAGAATATTTGTATACAAGTAATTTTATAACTGTATTGGCAGGATTAGAAGATAACTTGCAAAATTACAAATGTATCAATTTCCTCAAGATAAAGATCAGAATTATTTTTACCTAATATTTTATTCTTAATAAATGCTAGAATAATGAGCACTGAGAATTTAAATCTAGAATGTTATATGAAATATTTCCTAAAGGTGAGTCAGGTAAACACTTTCAGTTACTGGGTTGGACAGAATTAGTTTAATTAATGTTATCTTAAGTAACAATACTTGTAAGGGAATTACACTAATACCTAACCTATTATTATTTGGGACTAAGTGTCTGCTACCTAATGACATAGACTAACTTTCTTATTTGATATTATCTTATTCATAAATAATTAGTAAATTACTGTAATTCCCTAGTTACCTAAAATGTCCTATCTGATGTCTTTTAAATGCCATTGAATTAAATGGACATTGTAGCCAACTTGTTTCTTGTTTATTTTTCAATTAATGTTCAGAGTAAACCATTTGTTTTTCATTGTACCGGCAGGCTTTGTAGTGCTAATGGTCCCACAATATAGGAATACTGTATTATGGCATTTGTTCTCTAATAACATAGGATAAAAACATATATTATAGAACTATGTATAATCATAAAACAACACTCTGAATGAAAATGTGACCAAACTGTTTTGTATGTGTAATTAGGAGAAGATAGTCATAAGCTTTAAGTCAAAATGCAATTTATTAACAACAATGTACCAATAATAAAAAAAATGGGCCAGATTATGAGTGCTAAGTGGTATATCGCAAGGGTATCCACTCATTGGGTTTACTGCTCGTATAACGAGTTGAAAGTAAACACGATCGCGTGAGCACAATCGCGTTGTTTGATAGAATGATTACCGCGACTTCAGAGCTCTGGTTAACTGTTTTGCGAAACATAAAGTGTCACAAAATACATCAAAAATACATTACAAAGTACACTTACACTCATAATAATACCATCTAATAAAAAATATAAAAACAAACGCCTAGATTACGAGTTTTTGTCGGTAAGGCTTGTGTTGCTAGCGAGCCTTTTTTTCTCACCACTCACTTAAGACAACGCTGGTATTACAGGTCTTTACAAACCCTGCGTTAGCCGCAAAAAGTGAGCGGAGAGCAAAATTTAGCTCCACATCTCACCTCAATAGCAGCGCTGGTTACGTTAGCGGTAAGATGACAAAACATGCTCGTGCACAATTTCCCCATAGGGATCAATGGGGCTGAGCCGGCTGAAAAAAGTCTAACACCTGCAAAAAAGCAGCGTAAAGCTCTTAACGCAGCCCCATTGATTCCTATGGGGAAACACATTTTATGTCTACACCTAACACCCTAACATGAACCCCGAGTCTAAACACCCCTAATCTTACACTTATTAACCCATAATCTGCCACCCCCGACATCGCCGCAACCTACTTTATATTATTAATCCCTAATCTGCCTCTCCGGACACTGCCGCCACCTACATTATATGTATGAACCCCTAATCTGCTAACCCCAACATCGCCGACACCTACATTATATTTATTAACCCCTAATCTGCCGCCCCCAATGTCGCCACAACCTACCTACACTTATTAACCCCTAATCTGCTGCCCCCAACGTCCCCACCACTATATTAAAGTTATTAACCCCTAAAATTAAGTCTAACCCTAACCATAATACCCCCCTAATTTACATATAATTTAATTAAATCTAAATAAAATTACTACAATTAACAAAATAATTCCTATTTAAAATAGACCCTAAGCTAGCTACAATATAACTAATAGTTACATTGTAGCTAGCTTAGGGTTTATTTTTATTTTACAGGCAAGTTTGTATTTATTTTAACTAGGTACAATAGTTATTAAATAGTTATTAACTACTTAATAGCTACCTAGTTAAAATAAATTCAAATTTACCTGTAAAATAAATCCTAACCTAAGTTACAATTACACCTAACACTACACTATAATTAAATTAATTACCTAAACTAACTACAATTAAATACATTTGAAAAAATAAACAAACACTAAATTACAGAAAATAATAAAATAATTACAAGTTTTTTAAACTAATAACACCTAATCTAATCCCCCTAATAAAATATAAAAGCCCCCCAAAATAATAAAAATCCCTACCCTATACTAAATTACAAATAGCCCTTAAAAGGGCCTTTTGCGGGGCATTGTCCCAAAGTAATTAGCTGTTTTACCTGTAAAAAAAAATACAATACCCCCAACATTAAAACCCAACACCCACACACCCAACCCTACTCTAAAACCCACCCAATCCCCCCTTAATAAAACCGAACACTAACCCCTTGAAGATCACCCTACCTTGAGACGTCTTCACCCAACCGGGAAAAAGTGGTCCTCCAGATGGCCAGAAGTCTTCATCCGATCCGGGCAGAAGAGGACCTCCAGACGGGCAGAAGTCTTCATCCAGATGGCATCTTCTATCTTCATCCATCCAATCAGCCAATAAGATTTTTCCTACCTTAATTCCGATTGGCTGATAGAATTCTATCAGCCAATCAGAATTCAAGGGACGCCATCTTGGATTACATCATTTAAAGGAACCTTCATTCTTCAGTTGGACTCCGTTTGAAGAGGATGCTCCGCGTCGGATGTCTTGAAGATGGACCCGCTCCGGATGGATGAAGATAGAAGATACCGTCTGGATGAAGACTTCTGCCCATCTGGAGGACCACTTCGCCCGGCTTCGTTGAGGACTTCGGCCCGGTTGGATGAAGACTTCTCAAGGTAGGGTGATCTTCAAGGGGTTAGTGTTAGGTTTTATTAAGGGGGGATTGGGTAGGTTTTAGACTAGGGTTGGGTGTGTGGGTGGTGGCTTTTAATGTTGGGGGGTATTGTATTTTTATTTAACAGGTAATAGAGCTGATTACTTTGGGGCAATGCCCCGCAAAAGGCCCTTTTAAGGGCTATTTGTAATTTAGTATAGGGTAGGGATTTTTATTATTTTGGGGGGCTTTTTTATTTACTAGGGGGATTATATTAGGTGTAATTAGTTTAAAAAACTTGTAATTATTTTATTATTTTCTGTAATTTAGTGTTTTTTTCGTACTTTAGATAATTTTTTTCAATTATATTTCATTGTAGTTAGTTTAGGTAATTAATTTAATTATAGTGTATTGTTAGGTGTAATTGTAACTTAGGTTAGGATTTATTTTACTGGTAAATTTGAATTTATTTTAACTAGGTAGCTATTAAACAGTTAATAACTATTTAATAACTTGTACCTAGTTTAAATAAATACAAACTTGCCTGTAAAATAGAAATAAACCCTAAGATAGCTACAATGTAACTATTAGTTATATTGTAGCTATCTTAGGGTTTATTTTATAGGTAAGTATTTGGTTTTAAATAGGAATTATTTAGTTAATTGTAGTAATTTTATTTAGATTTAATTAAATTATATGTAAGTTAGGGGGGTGTTAGACTTAGGTTTAGGGGTTAATAACTTTAATATAGTTGCAGCGACGTTGGGGGCGGCAGATTAGGGGTTAATAAATGCAGGTAGGTGTCGGCGATGTTAAGGACGGCAGATTAGGGCTTAATAAAATTAAACTAGTGTTTGTGATGCAGGAGTGAGGCAGTTTAGGGGTTAATATATATTTTATAGTTGCGGCGATGTCCGGTTTGGCAGATTAGGGGTAAAAAATATTTTTTTAGTGTTTACGATGGGGGGGGCTCGGTTTAGGGGTAAATAGGTAGTTTATGGGTGTTATTGTACTTTTTAGCACTTTAGTTAAGAGTTTTATGTTATGGCGTTAGCCCATAAAACTCTTAACTACGGACTTTTAAATGCGGTATCAGTCTTGACAGGAGAGGCTGTACCGCTAACTTTTTTGCAGATTCGTAATACCGGCGTTATGCAAGTCCCATTGAAAATATAGTATACGCAATTTACGTAAGTGGATTTGCGGTATTAACGACACTGGCCAAAAAAGTGAGCGGTGAGCCTGTCATTTCAAGATTCGTAATACCAGTGTTAGGAAAAAAGCAGCGTTAGGACCTCTTAACGCTGCTTTTTAACCCTAACGTAAGACTCGTAATATAGGTTATAAAAAGTTATAAAGGCTCAAAGATAGGAGGCAGGCAGGCATTAACATTGAGTTACATGCATATACATCTTTAAAGATGTATATGTATGTATATATATATATATATATATGTGTGTATATGTATTTATGTGAGTAAATATGCTGATGAAGGGGTTGTGAACCTCGAAAACTTTACATCATTAAATTGGTTTTTGAAAAGTTTCACAAACCAATATACTGCACATAGCAGAATATGTTCTATGTATTTGTAAATAGATATGCCTATACAATATCTCACAAAAGTCAGTACACCCCTCACATTTTTGTGACAACACTGAAGAAATGACACTTTGCTACAATGTAAAGCAGTGAGTGTACAGCCTGCTTAACAGTGTAAATTTGCTGTCCCCTCAAAATAACTCAACACACAGCCATAAATGTCTAAACCGTTGGCAACAAAAGTGAGTACACCCCTAAGTAGAAATGTCCAAATTGGGCCCAATTAGCCATTTTCCCTCTCCGGTGTCATGTGACTCATTAGTGTTACAAGGCCTCAGGTGTGAATGGGGAGCAGGTATGTTAAATGTGGTATTATCACTCTCACACTCTCTCATACTGGTTACTGGAAGTTCAACATGGCACCTCATGACAAAGAACTCTCTGAGGATCTGAAAAAAAGAATTGTTGCTCTACATAAAGATGGCTATAAGAAGATTGCCAAGACCCTGAAACTGAGCTGCAGCACGGTGGGCAAGAACATACAGTGGTTTCACAGGACAGGTTCCACTCAAAACAGGCCTCACCATAGTTGACCAAAGAAGTTGAGTGCACATGCTCAGTGTCATATCCAGAGGTTGTCTTTGGGAAATAGATGTATGAGTGCTGCCAGCATTGCTGCAGAGGTTGAAGGGGTGGGGGGAGGGGTCAGCCTGTCAGTGCTTAGACCATACGCCACACACTGCATCAAATTGGTCTGCATGGCTGTCATCCCAGAAGGAAGACTCTTCTAAAGATGATGCACAAGAAGGCCTGCAAACAGTTTGCTGAAGACAAGCAGACTAAGGATATGGATTACTTGAACTATGCCCTGTAGTCTGATGAGACTAAGATAAACTTATCTGGTTCAGATGGTGTCAAACGTGTGTGGTGGCAACCAGGTGAGGAGTACAAAGACAAGTGTGTCTTGCCTACAGTCAAGCATAGCGGTGGGAGTTTCATGGTCTGGGCCTACATGAGTGCTGCCGGCACTGGGGAGCTACAGTTCATTGAGGGAACCATGAATGCCAACATGTACTGTGACATCTTGAAGCAGAGCGCGATCCCCTCCCTTCAGAGACTGAGTTGTGAGGCAGTATTCCAACAGGATAATAACCCCAAACACACCTCCAAGACGACCACTGCCTTGCTAAAGAAGCTGAGGGTAAAGGTGATGGACTGGCCAAGCATGTCTCTAGACCTAAACCCTATTGAGCATCTGTGGGGCATCCTCAAACAGAAGGTGGGGGAGCGCAAGGTCTCTAACATCCACCAGCTCCGTGATGTTGTCATGGAGGAGTGGAAGAGGACTCCAGTGGCAACCTGTGAAGCTCTGGTGAACTCCATGCCCAAGAGGGATAAGGCAGTGCTATAAAATAGTGGTGGCCACACAAAATATTGACACTGTGGGCCCAATTTGGACATTTCCACTTAGGGATGTACTCACTTTTGGTTTAGACATTAATGGCTGTGTGTTGAGTTATTTTGAGGGGACAGAAAATTTACACTTTTATACAGGCTGTACACTCACTACTTTACATTGTAGCAAAGTATAATTTCTTCAGTGTTGTCACATGAAAATATATAATAAAATATTTACAAAAGTGTAAGGGGTGTACTTACTGTGAGATACTGTATATATCTGTATATATCTATACCTATATGTAATCATGTAAATATATAGATATATATTTTACCAAAATATCATCAGATATATAAATATGTATTTATGAATAAATAGAACATATTCTGTTATGTAAAGAACATTGGAATATGAAATATTAATTTTTCATGTCGGGTTAGCACAAATGAGAATATATTGGGTGTTAGGTTTCTTTTTTCCACTTTTTGTCTCCATTGACTTCTATGGGGAAATACGTGAACGCACATGCAATATTCTAACTTCAGATTTTTGCACTTTTCGGGTTACTGCGAGAGCAAAAACAGTTTACTTTCAACTCGTAATACGAGCACAACCTGAAAAACGCAAACATCTTAATTCTAGTGCAAGTGATGCTCAAGCAGAAGCGTTAATTTGCGTTTAACTCATAATCTGGCCCAATACAGTGATATGCAATCATCAATAGCAAAACAATTGTAATGGTAAATCAGTGATCAGTAAACATTTACCATGTCAGAATAATAAATAGCAAACCAATTGCCTAATAAAAGATAATACAATAATTGCCATTCTCATATGCTTGGATTACACAATGCAAAATAAAGAGAAAGTATTTGCAAAGATTTTACAAAATACAAAGAAAAACAATAAATGCACAAGTGTCTCTGTGAAGTAATTTGGAGATGAGAAAGTGTAATGAGAATGAAACCCTTGGTTTAGTGGAAATGTGTAATGTGTGATACATTTATAAACTTACTAGGAACAATTACTGAAGTATAAGAGAAAAAATGACAGTATGTAATGTGGATTATTTTTTTACAATTTACCTGTACCAAGTAAAAGGTATTATTCTGAAGTCATATCATTGCCTGAGGTCCTTAAAAAGAGACATGTAAAAAATATTATAAATCAATATTATAATAAATATGATTATTGTTTAGTTACTAGTACTTCCATATAAAATAAACACTTTCCCTTTTGTGTTCTTCATTATTTATTATTCTTATAAATAAAATAGAACAAAGTAAAAAGTTGTTTTTATATTATATTGCATTACTATTCCTGTTTAACAAAGGTATGTGTGGGGTGATGTATAAAGTTATCTATCAGTGATAGGGAGATATATATGTAGTCCATGAGATGCGGCAGGTCTTGGAGTCAGCTTAGGTTAATTTAATCTAGGTTGGGTGTAATGTGACCATATCTGGTTCTATTTTGGCCTCTGTGGTTGTTGTGTGCTGTCCCCCATCAGTCTGGCAGCCCCCTTTGTATTGTGTGTACCCTCTTTATTGATAAATATAATATGTAAACATTAGTATCTCCTATGACCTGTGTATTTAGGTGATTAGCACTTGTAACATACTTATTATGATACTATGGTGCCTATTTATTATTGTGCGAGCGGACATGATCCGATATTGCGGATCATGTCCGCTACACATCGATAAATGCATTCGCTCTCGGCATTTATCATGCCGCCCCCTGCAGATTTGCGGCCAATCGGCCGCTAGCAGGGGGTGTCAATCAACCCGATTGTATTCAATCGGGTTGATTTCTGGCGATGTCTGTCCGCTGCCTCAGAGCAGGTGGACAGGTTATACAGCAGCTCCATACGGAGCTTACTAAATATGCCCTTATATATTAATATGGAGAAACATATGAATAATAATACAGAATAAGAACTTTCTATAACATAAGTTTCTCTTCTTATATTATTATATAACTCATTATTGTTATAATTGGATGTCTTTAAAAATATTGCAAAACTGGCCACTCCCTATACATTTCCCAAAACAAAATGTATGACGCCTGCAGTTTGTATCATGATAGAAAAATCTAATTATAACCTTAAACCAGAACTGACATAGACTCCCCATCAGGATGTCATAAGAAAACAAGTGGTTTCAATTCATATACTTTGATAATGAAATTTCCCACCATTAAAAACAGAAAACTATGACTGTGTTCCAACCTTAACTCTTATACATGAATATAAGTGAATAACAATACATAGCTATCTTTTTAAACAATAAAAATGTTGGAGTTGGCAGTCCCTGTTCTGTGTCTTTCTACCCTGGACCTTTATAACAGCATGTCCTTCTCCACCTGTTAAAAAATAGTAATTGTCCTTATTAGCCATCAAAGATTAGTAAGAAGCCCACAACCAATACTGCACTATTAGTTTTGGCTAAAATTCAAACAACTTTTTTACCTAAAAATCTTGTTGATGTGTAAATGCTGCTGTTTCGTATGTATGATAGATTATTTTCTTAGTACAATGTCCCTATGCACGTAGATAAAGAACTTGAGTCTGATCCTTGTTTGAGCAATGTTTTAAACATTCCAGGCCTTTGAGACATCTAAATTAGCTACCTCTGTTGTAGACTCAGTGACTACAGGTGATGAGTCGTTTGGAGAAGTTTTGTCAGTCTAAGTCATTAAATTAATTTATTAAGGCTCCAACCTGATAGGTATCTCATGCAACTTACCCTATGCAAAGCTGTCATTATAATTAGAAAGCAAACATCATTAAAGAGTGAAGCACAGGTTCAACAAGTCCCCATATACTGTATTTATAGTAATTACAAAAACTAACAACATATAGCTATTTCAGAGTACTACAAAAGATGATTTAGTAACAGACTGGTGGATTGCAGTTAGACAAAAAAAAAACAATCATATTTGTTTTATGTAAAATGTTGACCTTTGAGCTGTTCTTGAAAAGTATCAACAATTCAGATCAATCTGGGCACTAAATCATCAAGGAGAGGTTAGAGTTTGAGGTAATGACAAGAATATGCATAGTGTTTCTTATAAATATTCAATAGTTGTGAGAGAATCCAGCAGGTAATCTGTTTTTAAAATGTTTTGTACATTTAAAGTGATGGTAAATTCAACATAACAGCTTTTCAGTATAAATAGTTCATTGTAAGATAACTATAAAAAGCAGTGAGGAACAACTTCCTAACACATGGGGGGGGGGGGGACATTATATTTTAGAAGCTTCAAAGGGACAGTCAACACCAAAATTGTTATTGTTTAAAAAGATAGATAATCCCATTACTACCCGTTCCCCAGCATTGCACAACCAACATTGTTATATTAATATACTTTATAACATTTAAACCTCTAAATTTCTGCCTATTTATTAGCCACTACAGACAGCCTCTTATCACATGTTTTTTTATTAGCTTTTAACGTATGGCCCACATGCTCTCTCCCGTGGGTTGTGGACAATACTGCACTAATTGGCTAAAACGCAAGTTAATAGATAATAAATAAATAGCCATGTGATCAGGGGGCTGTCAGAAGATGCTTAGATACAAGATAATCACATAGGTAAAAAGTAAATTAACATAACCGTGTTGGCTGTGCAAAACTGGGGAATGGGTAATAAAGGGATAATCTATCTTTTTAAATAATAAAAATGTTGCATATTAATTTATGGACATTAAACACACAAAGAAATGTATTTGTTAAAAATGTTTAGTGGCGCAGGTTCAGATTTAAAGGGCCAATTACATAGTTGTCAACATTTAAAAAAAATTATCCAGGGACACTTTGCAGCAGAGCAAGCAAGCAGTTTATTGACGACCTAGCTCCGCCCACTTAGTTCTACAGTCAAAACAAATCTATTTGATACTAATGGTATAATTTATACTTATACATAGCTTATTACACAGATTACAGCATCAAACTCTTACACAATATGGAACACATTCTGGGCATATGGTTATTGTTACAACACAGCATCAAAATTAGGCAGACAAATAATATGTGAGCCCATTCAATAATAATAACAATATTCCAGAAGGAGTTATTTATATTTAAATAACACTATATATAGAGACTTGTTCTGAGTGATCAAGCAGAGTACTTGCTGCATCTTACCATTATTGTATGTCACACATGCCTCAGCTCAGCTGCAGCCCTCCAAATCTCCTGGAGGGGACATTTCCAGGGACAAAAAGAATCCAGGGACATACAAAAAAAATCCAGGGACTGTCCCTGGAAATCAAGAACTGTTGGCAACTATGCACTTAATGCACTAGAAGTGAATAAGTGACAGAGAAACAATAAATTACAATGCAATAGCACTTACTATAAATTGGAAATGAGCAGTAAAATATTTTCTAAATGAATCCAATTTTCCATCTCCTATATCATGTGGCAGACATAAACCAATCACAAAATTCATATACATATATATATTGTGCACTTTTGCACATGCTCAGTAGGAGCTGAAGCCTAAAAAAACTTGCATATAAAAGGAATGTGCACAATTTGATAATGGTAGTATATTGGAATTTATTTTTTATTTTCTTTTT
Organism: Bombina bombina; assembly: GCF_027579735.1. Classification (NCBI taxonomy): domain Eukaryota; kingdom Metazoa; phylum Chordata; class Amphibia; order Anura; family Bombinatoridae; genus Bombina; species Bombina bombina. The sequence continues at coordinate 285,232,313 of NC_069503.1, read as the reverse complement.
TAATTGCATACTTTATGTAAATCACTGGTTCTCAAACCTGTCCTCTGGCCTCCCTAACAAGCCCGGTTTTCAGGATTACCTTGGATGAGAGCAGTTAAAATAAACATGTTTACTAATCACCTGCGGACAGATTACGAGTTTTGCGGTAACAGGGGTGCGTTGCTAACTTGCACTTTATTCTCACCGCTCACTTACCTACAGCGCTGGTATTACAGGTTTTTATAAACCCAGCGTTAACAGGCAAGAAGTGAGTGTAGAGCAAAATTGTGCTCCATACCGCACTTCAATACCAGCGCTGCTTAAGTCAGCGGTGAGCTGATTGTACATGCTCGTGCACGATTTCCCCATAGACATCAATGGGGAGAGCCGGCTGAGAAAAAGTCTAACACCTGCAAAAAAGCAGCGTAAAGCTCCGTAATGCAGCCCCATTGATTCCTATGGGGAAACAAAAGTTATGTTTACACCTAACTCCCTAACATGAACCCTGAGTCTAAACACCCCTAATCTTACACTTATTCACCCCTAATCTGCCGCCCCCGACATCGCTGACACCTACATTATACTTATTAACCCCTAATCTGCCGCTCTGGACATCTCCACCACTATAATAAACATATTAACCCCTAAACCGCCGCACTCCTGTATCACAAACATTAGTTAAATATTATTAACCCCTAATCTGACACCCCTAACATTGCCGCACCCTACACTATACTTATTAACCCCTAATCTGCCGCTACGGACATCGCCGCCACCTACATTATACTTATTAACCCCTAATCTGCTGCCCCAACATCGCTGACACCTACATTATATTTATTAACTCCTAATCTCCCTCCCCCAATGTCGCCGCAACCTACCTACATTTATTAACCCCTGATCTGCCGCCCCCAACGTTGCCGCCACTATTCTAAATTTATTAACCCCTAAACCTAAGTCTAACCCTAACCCTAACACCCCCTAACTTAAATATAATTAAAATAAATCTAAAGAAAACCTACTATTAATAACGAAATAATTCCTATTTAAAACTAAATACTTACCTGTAAAATAAACCCTAATCTTGCTTCAATATAGCTATTAGTTACATTGTATCTAGCTTAGGGTTTATTTTTATTTTACAGGCAAGTTTGTATTTATTTTAACTAGGTAGAATAGTTACTAAATAGATATTAACTATTTAATAACTGCCTAGTTAAAATAAAGACAAATTTACCTGTAAAATAAAACCTAACCTAAGTTACACTAACACCTAACACTACAATATAATTAAATAAATTAACTAAATTAAATACAATTACCTAAATTAATTTAGCTAAAGTACAAAAACAAACACTAAATTACAGAAAATAATAAACAAATTACAGATATTTAAACTAATTACACCTAATCTAATAGCCCTATTAAAATAAAAAAGCCCCCCCAAAATAAAAAAAAACCCTAGCCTTAAAAGGGCCTTTTGCGGGGCATAGCCCCAAAGTAATCAGCTCTTTTACCTGTAAAAAAAAAATACAAAAACCCCCCCCAACAGTAAAACCCCCCACCCACACAACCACCCCCCAAATAGATTACTATCTAAAAAAACCTAAGCTCCCCATTGCCCTGAAAAGGGCATTTGGATGGGCATTGCCCTAAAAGGGAAGTTAGTTATTTTGCCGCCCAAATACACCTAAAAATAAAACAAAACCAATACACCCTTAAAAAAAACCTAACACTAACCCCTGAAGATCGACTTACCGGGCAACGTCTTCATCCAAGCCGGGCCGAAGTCCTCAATGAAGCTGGGAGAAGTCTTCATCCAAGTCGGGCGAAGTGGTCCTCCAGATGGGCAGAAGTCTTCATCCAGATGGCATCTTCTATCTTCATCCATCCGGCGCGGAGCAGGTCCATCTTCAAGACACCTTTAAGTGAAGTCATCCAAGATGGCGTCCCTTAGATTCCGATTGGCTGATAGAATTCTATCAACCAATCGGAATTAAGGCAGAAAAAAATCTATTGGCTGATGCAATCAGCCAATAGGATAGAAGTTAAATCCAAATTACATCAGCCAATAGGATTTTTTTAACCTTAATTCCGATTGGCTGATAGAATTCTATTCTATTCTCTTGTGAGCTGCAGGTGCAATGCTAAATACAGAGAGCGTATTGCTCTCCGCATTCAGCGAGGTCTTGCGGACCTGATCCGCACTGTCGGATCTGGTCCACAAGACCGTTGTTAAATAGGCCTCAACAAAATCAATCTGTTAAATTCCAGGCTACAGCGAATCATGTCCTCCCAGCATCTCTAAATGCCGACAGCATACGTAATTTAACATTGCTTAAGCATTTCTAGTGAAATGCTTGTGCAATGCCGCCCCTTGCACATTCATGACCAATTGGCCACTAGCAGGGGGTGTCCGTATTGGATCGGGATAATTGCAGTCCGCTACCTAACTTCTTAACTTCTGTTTAAGGTGACCCGGAAACTACGTGCGTAGATAGCAGCATCTGCTGCTTATTAAATCTACCCCTATGTGTACACACACACATATACTGTATATATATATATATATATATATATATATATATATATATATATATATATATATATATATATAAATAAAATGTATTTATTTTTGGTTATTGATGCACAAAAGCTCACTTTTTATGTAATTTTTGGGATACCAGTTCCATTTTGGGATTTTGCTAAACTGTTTATTGAATAGCATATTTTAGAGATTTCAGTTGAAAACCCTATATATATATATATATATTTCTATCTCTCTCTCTCTCTCTCTCTCTCTCTCTCTCTCTCTCTCTCTCTCTCTCTCTCTCTCTCTCTCTCTCTCTCTCTCTCTCTATATATATATATATATATATATATATATATATATATATATATACATAAAAAAAGACTATGTAAAACCGCACTATCCTATATAATATAAAATATGTATATGTAATTGCATACAAAATAATAATATTGCTAAAATGTCCACAAATCCACAGGATATGATATATCGAAAGAAGGCTGCAAGACCGAAAAGGGTTAATGAAGACTCCCTGATAATCTTCACCGAAAACAAATATATACAAAAGACTAGGGCCTCTATTTATCAAGCTGCCTACTTTCTAGCATTCGCTGGCACCAATACGCTTGCCTAAGCTCGCCTAACATCGTCGCCGCGGACCTGAATACGTTCGCCAAATTTATTAAGAAAGCTGTCAAAAAGCCGCGCACCAAGTACGGTGTGATGAGCAGCGGACTGTTGTTAACTGACAGTCATCGATCTCGCTGCTCATCAGCTTATTCACAGCTTTCTTGCTAGCCTGTCACTAAGCACCCACACTATACTATACTGTTTTACCCCCTATACCGCCGCTCACAGAGCCCCCCGCAACTAAATAAATTATAAACCCTTAAACCGCCGCTCCCATACCCCGCCGCAACTATAATAAATATATTAACCCCTAAACCGTTGCTCCCGGACCCCGCCGCAACTCTAATAAATTTATTAACCCCTAAACCGTCGCTCCCGGATCCCGCCGCCACCTACATTATACCTATTAACCCCTATCCTGCCCCCCTACACCGCTGCCACTATAATGAAGTAATTAACCCCTAAACCTAAGTCTAACTCTAACCCTAACACCCCCTAACTTAAATATAATTAAAATAAATCTAAATAAATATTACTATTATTAACTAAATTATTCCTATTTAAAACTAAATACGTACCTATAAAATAAACCCTAAGATAGCTACAATATAATTAATAATTACATTGTAGCTATTTTCGGATTTATTTTTGTTTTACAGGCAACTTTGTATTTATTTTAACTGGTTACAATAGTTATTAAATAGTTATTAACCATTTAATAACTTCTTAGCTAAAATAAATACAAAATTACCTGTAAAATAAAACCTAACCGAAATTACAGTTACACCTAACACTACACTATCATTAAATTAATTACATAAATTAACTACAATTAAATAAAACTAATTACAATTAAATAAAATTAACTAAAGTACAAAAAACCCCCCACTAAATTACAGAAAAAAAATTACAAGAATTTTAAACTAATTACACCTAATCTAATCCCCCTAATAAAATAAAAAAGCCCCCCAAAATAATAAAAAATTCCCTACCCTATACTAAATTACAAATAGCCCTCACAATGGCCTTTTGCGGGGCATTGCCCCAAAGTAATCAGCTATTTTACCTGTAAAAAAAGAAATACAACCCCCCAACATTAAAACCCACCACCCACACACCCAACCCTACTCTAAAACCCACCCAATCCCCCTTTAATAAAACCTAACACTAACCCCCTGAAGATCACCCTACCTTGAGCCGTCTTCACCCAGCCGGGCACAAGTGGACTGTGTTTTATTTTACAGGGAATTCTATATTTATTTTAGCTAGGTAGTTATTAAATAGTTAATAACTATTTAATAACTATTGTACCTAGTTAAAATAAATACAAAGTTGCCTGTAAAATAAAAATAAATCCTAAGCTAGATACAATGTAACTATTAGTTATATTGTAGCTAGCTTAGGGTTTATTTTATAGGTAAGTATTTAGTTTTAAATAGGAATAATTTAGTTAATAATAGTAATATTTATTAAATTATATTTAAGTTAGGGGGTGTTAAGGTTAGGGTTAGACAGGTTTAGGGGTTAATTACTTTATTATAGTGGCGGCGGTGTAGAGGGGGCAGGTTAGGGGTTAATAAATATAATGTAGGTGGCGGTGGGCTCCGGGAGCGGCAGTTTAGGGGTTAAACAATTTATTTAGTTGCGGCGGGGTCCAGGATCATCAGGATAGGGGTTAATAACTTTATGTAGGTGGCAGCGGTATTGGGGGGCGGCAGATTAGGGGTTAATAGGTATAATGTAGGTGGCGGCGGGGTCAGGGAGCGGCAGTTTAGGGGTTAATATATTTATTATAGTTGTGGCGGGGTCCGGGAGCGGCGGTTTAGGGGTTAATATATTATAGTTGCGGCGGGGTCTGGGAGCAGAGGTTTAGGGGTTAAATAAGTATAATGTAGGTGGCGGCGGCGTAGGGGAGCAGATTTGGGGTGTTTAGACTCGGGGTACATGTTAGGGTGTTAGGTGTAGACTTTTTCCATAGAAATCAATGGGATATCGGCCAGCAGCGAACATGAGCTTTCGCTGCTGTCAGACTCCCATTGATCCCTATGGCATCCGCCGCCTCTAGGGCGGCGGATTGAAAACCAGGTACGCTGGGCCGGAAAAGTGGCGAGCGTACCTGGTAGTTCTTTGATAACTTCCAAAAGTAGTCAGATTGTGCCGAACTTGCGTTCGGAACATCTGGAGTGACGTAACCATCGATCTGTGTCGGACTGAGTCCGGCGGATCGTATGTTACGTCACTAAATTCTACTTTTGCCGGTCTCTAGCCTTTGATAACTAAGGCGAATCAGGCTCTACACAAATACGCTGCAGAATTCCAGCGTATTTGCGGTTGACAGCTTGATAAATAGAGGCCTAGGTGTCAGCGCCTTCCTTCTTGTGCAAAGGATAAAACCAGTGTATAAACTGTTGTGTGGTAACAAGTCCCCTATCCCCATCCACTTACTTCTATAAACCTCAATCCATATGAGGTAAGTAGCCACCATATATAGACAATGCCAAATTAGCTGATGATTCCAGGTCCGTGGTAAAAGAACCAGAAAGATAATTCAGCTATGCAGCAACTGAAATGCTTGATCCAGACCTCCACGATATTCCTTCTTTGCAACAACTATGCAATTCCACCTTAAGTGCACAAAGGTGGAATTGCATAGTTGTTGCAAAGAAGGCATATCATGGAGGTCTGGATCAAGCATTTCAGTTGCTGCATAGCTGAATTATCTTTCCGGTTCTACTTCGTTCTTTTACCACAGACCTGGAATCATCTGCTAATTGGGCATTGTCTATATACAGTGGCTACTTACCTCATATGGATTTTGTATATATTTATATATATATATATATATATATATATATATATATATATATATATATATATATATATATATATATATATATATATATATATACATATATATATACAGTATATATATATATATATATATATATATATATATACACAGTACACACCATATGTATTTCTCATTATATTAAAGATATATGATACAGGACATTGCAAACATATTTTACTTTAGACTTGTATGTTATCTAACTTGGATACATTTTCATGGTGGACAGATGTTTCATTGTGTAACATATGCACATACCCTGCAACAGAACATAAATAATAAATATTTGGTAAATGGAATATGGTTGTTCTTTCATGTCTTGGTTTGCTAATATCACATTACTATAACATGCTTCACAGACTTTAGGGAATCTAGCCACTGTTTATCTATTTGATTGATCTGAACTAAGATTATATTTTCCATTTTCTATTAAAAGGATATGACCTGTATCAACTTAAATTACTATACACAGGCTTGGAACAAAAGGACATTGTTCAGTGCTTTGACTGATAACATATCGCCTTGCATTAAATTCTTAATGTAAATCTAACCCTGTCTACTTTTTAATATAATAAAATGTACATGGAATCCTTTTAAATAAATCTTGTATTATTTGCTGGGGCACAACAAATATAAGTAAATCTACAACAATTGTGGAGTTCTCAACAAAAATGTGTTTATGTGATCTAGATTTATATTAAATTCAGAAGAAAATGTATTTCTGACAACTAAATTGGTTTCTTTGCACTTTGGACCTTTCTGTTTTCCTCTAATACTGGACACTTATACTATACATAGGCATGTGCAGAATGTGTACAATCCTAATGCAGGGGAGCCTTTTATTAGTACAGATTGCAGGTCCATCTATCTATCCTCACAATCATTATATAGAGCAGCACGTACATTATATTACTGCTATTGCTTACTACTGAGTTGCAGTTGGGGGTCCCCCAAAAAAATTGCACCGGGGCCCTATGTTGAGTAGGTCCACTACTGTAAAGGGCTATTAAACGGTTGGGCATAACTACAGTGACATGGCTACTACATTACTTTTTAACTCGTTACTAACTCATTACAGAATCTATTTGGAAAAGCTATGCATCTTTATACTGGGAGCCGCAATCTTTGTTCCCATGTATTGTTGCATCTGGCGAGAGAAGTTGTGCGCATACACAGAACAGTGATGTTAGCGGGCTTTTTGACAGCTGTACCTTGCACTTCCGGTCAGATCTTCACCAACCAGTACTTGTAAGGGGGTTAAAATAAGAGAACGGCTTTGAAGAGAGCTATAGGTACAAGAGGAGAAACAGAAGTATGGTGAGTAGTAACCATGGCATCATTGTTCTACCCAGCATTTAAATGTCCCTTTAAGCATAACACAAAATATAATTATCCCAAATAAAATGACTTTGTATAGAAGAGAGGTCATTTTAAAATTAATTCTGAAAAAGCTATGTTCCTGTAATGGATAAATCATGTTTTTCTGATCATACTTGAAGAGGTTTTTTGGCGTCCAAAAATGCATCAGTTCTTTAGTTCTGTCTCCTCGTTTGCTAGATACAGCTCTCCCATACTGCATCCTTCATTCATTAACAAGCTATCCTCTCTGAAGCATGGACCTCCAGGCACATCACTAGTGCCAACGGCTGCTACAGACATTATTGCTAAGGGCTGCATAATAAACATCAGTGGATCAGAATGTGAAGAGCCAACTGGTCCCCATACAGCAGAGATTATACTTAAAGAGAAAGTGGACACCTTCAGATTTGTATATAAAGGGCTAGATTACAAGTAGAGCACTAAATGATTACAACCAGCCATTACAAGTTGCTGATTATTGCTCCCGCAAGTTTGCGGTAGAAATTAGCACTCTAAACATTAACCCGAGCTTAGATCTTTGGTTAATTTTCCAAAAGTGCCCCAAATGCCCTCAAAATAGAGGGCATTATAGTTTTCTATTTTAAAAAAAAAATAGCTTTTTTTTAAATAAAAAAAACTGCACTGGGGGCGTGTCCAAACAGCGACCAAGATGGCTGCTTTTTAATATCGGCTGAGACCTGAAGCAGATAAATCGCCTGATCATCCTACAATCCAAGTTTTTCTCAAATATTACTGTACAGTTCAACCTCTGAGGAGTAGATTTCTGTACCCCTTACATAAAATCTCAGCCTGGCAGATTGGAATAGATGGGGTATGCAGTGGAGGCCTTGTAACGCCCTGGAACCTCATTTACCCCCCTAGTTCCTGATGTCTCAGGTTAAGCAGTGAAATAGTTTCAGCACTCATACAAAGATTCTTCATTTACAGAGCGTAATACATGATTATGGTTAAGTATAAACGTCACTCAGTAGCCTTTCAGTAGTGCACAGTGAATGTGTGTTCAATAGCAAGTGTTAGTTAACATTGGCGTTCCTTTAGCACTTGTTTGCAGAGTAACCAATAGTATACACAATATATATGGTAAAATGTTAGAGAAGAAAAAAGTGCAAACTATGCTCCATGTAACTTAGACAATAGCGGTATCCACACAAAAGAATATGGAGGTTCAGGACAATACCTTGTCTTCTTATAGAGTTAATGCTGTGCCCACTTACCGGGAAATCTGTTGATTCTCTGACAATTAAGTCAGACCAGTCCTACTAGCCGCAGGGAGGGGAACAAACAATGCAACTGTATATCTCTATGCTCTATGTAATTGAAACAGTAGCGGTATCCACACGTATATGTATGAAGAAATCCAGGACCATACCTTGTCTTCTTACATCGTTACTGCTGTGCCCACACAATGGGAAATCTGTTGATTCACTGTCAGTTAAAACAGACCGGTCCTACTAGCCACAGGGATGGGGAACAAACAATTCAGCTGTATGTCTCTCTTACTTCATTCTGTGGATCCACGCCTATGAACACACCTGCTCAGTAGCAAGTAATGTGCTGTTTACCTAAACGGCTTCCAGAGTGATAGCTAAATCCTTTGTTGCAGCGATTTTCAACACGCTGTACTATGCACAAAACTTCAACAAGAACATCGGATTAAAAGGCAGCACCAAAAAAATAAAGTAAAATCCATAGTCTTTATTGATCCAGTTAAAAATTCATAACAATCCAAGCACACACCATTGCAAATTTACCCTAGCACATAGGAGCTGCTCATCCGACGCGTTTCCTGCTTTACCAAAAGCACTTCATCAGGAATAACAGCTGATTCCCTTACGAACACTTATACCTACAGGTTGTTAACCCCTGCTGTACCGTGCAGACACTGATGTCTATTTTCTGTGTCATACAACCGTCAGAATATATTTAGAATAACTTCACTACAGTCAGGGTTTAAGAAAAACCTGTACGATAAATGTAACAATTAAAAAAAATAATTTAGTATTGAAACAGTAATTCCAACCTTAAAAAATGATACATATCTCAAATAACCAAAATGTGAATACATATGTATACAATTGAAGAAAGGAGAAAGGATAGATTATATCAATAGCATAAACAAACATCATATGAACTTGGTTAAAGTTAGGATCAGTGCTATCAAAATTTATATATCTCAAAGTATTACACTATATTTAAGAGATTCTCCTATTGAACGAATAGAATTGAGATGTCTATTATATGTGTACAGTTACCTCTAAAATTCACTATAATTCAGTATAATTCTAATAGTCACATAATATAATTAAATTTAATTTTGAATTTGAATTCAAATACCAGTGTATAATTGTAAGTCCCATATCTTATTCATGCCTTTAGAGTATCCTGTTTGTAATTTATGTATCCAAAAAGCCTCCTTTTTATTAAGTTTAGCTAGTCTGTTTCCCCCTGTAGTTCTTTTAGGGTCTCTGTCAATAGCTTGAAATTCAAATAAAAGGAGTACATGGTTTAGAGCTGTTTTGTCAAACGTCTGCCCCAGACGATGTCTAGCAAAATGTTTAGCTGCCGGAGTTCTAGGTTCTAATGCTTCCAATGACAGGAGATGCTCCCGGATGCGGTCCTTAAGGGGTCTAATAGTTCTCCCTGTATATTGACACCCGCAAAGTTTGCAGGAGATAAGATAAACTGCATAATTTGACTGACATGTGAGATGTTGATAAATTTTGAACTCACATTTGGTTATATTAGATAGAAAAATGTCTCCCTTTTTGACATATTGACAGCATTTGCAAGGTCTAACTCCACATTTGAAAGTTCCATTTCTTTCTTTCAGCCAACTATTAGATTTAATGGCAACCGATTTACTGGATTCTGAGAAATTTTTACTAACAAATTGACCTATAGTTTTTGCTCTTCTTGAAAAGACTAAATTCATATCTACATTCTTAGTCCTTAGTTTATCCTGAAGAAGACTACTACAATTTCTGCGGAGTCTATTTGATAGGGGTTACAGTAGTAATCTTCTAAATGATACTTTGGAAAAGTTAGATCAATGGACAGAAATAGACGTTTGACAAAACAGCTCTAAACCATGTACTCCTTTTATTTGAATTTCAAGCTGTTGACAGAGTCCCTAAAAGAACTACAGGGGGAGACAGACTAGCTAAACTTAATAAAAAGGAGGCTTTTTGGATACATAAATTACAAACAGGATACCCTAAGGGCATGAATAAGATATGGGACTTACACTTATACACTGGTATTTGAATTCAAATTCAAATTTAAAATTAAATTTAATTATATTATGTGACTATTAGAATTATACTGAATTATAGTGAATTTTAGAGGTAACTGTACACATATAATAGACATCTCAATTCTATTTGTTCAATAGGGGAATCTCTTAAATATAGCATAATACTTTGAGATATATAAATTTTGATAGCACTGATCCTAAGTTTAACCGAGTTCATATGATGTTTGTTTATGCTATTGATATAATCTTTCCTTTCTCCTTACTTATATATATAACATATATATAACATATGTATTCACATTTTGGTTATTTGAGATATGTATAATTTTTTAAGGTTGGAATTACTGTTTCAATACTAAAATTCTTTTTTAATTGTTACATTTATCGTACAGTTTTTTCTTAAACCCTGACTGTAGTGGAGTTATTCTAAATATATTCTGACGGTTGTATGACACAGAAAATAGACATCAGTGTCTGCACGGTACAGCAGGGGTTAAAAACCTGTAGGTATAAGTGTTCGTAAGGGAATCAGCTGTTATCCCTGATGAAGTGCTTTTGGAAAAGCAGGAAACGCGTCAGATGAGCAGCTCTTGTGTTCTAGGGTAAATTTGCAATGGTGTGTGCTTGGATTGTTATGAATTTTTAACTGGATCAATAAAAACTATGGATTTTACTTTATTCTTTTGGTGCTGCCTTTAAATCTGATGTTCTTGTTGAAGTTTTAAGCAGTGAAATACACTGAACTAGATCTCTAAGCTAGTCCATAGAGAACATTATTGACAGAAGGTAGCCTAAATACTAGAACATGTCTAAAATGCTACCCCTGGGTACATCACTTCTGCAAAATTGGACTTGTTATTCAGCAGTCATTTCTAGAGGCTAGAGAACCTTCTTACCCGAGAGTGGAAAAAACCCCAGTTTACTTTTGTCATGAGCAGGCTTCGAGACAGGTGGTTGAGGACCTACAACTAGATTTAGTGATTTGTCATCAGAGCAGATTCCCTGGGTTCTGATAGAGCCAGTGGTCACACCGAGTGAGAACAACCTGCTGTGGCAGCATGTTCAAGGTCAGGAAAAGAGACCACGATCTGCCTGGGCTACTTTGACAAATACAGCTAATGCCGGAGGACCTACAGATTTAATGGGGGACTTCTCTGAGACTACAAGGAACACAGAAGGATCATATGCTACCAATTGGGAGAAGAATCTTGAAAAAGATCACACTGACTAAACCGCAAATGTTAGTGGACAGCCTATCGGGCATAGGCCCCTGTCTTACACATCTTCCCTTCTGATACTAAGCTTATCAGTGTTCAACACTACAGAGCCTGATAACAGTATGAAACTGTTTGCCCTGTATGAGAGTCCATATGGGACAGAGAAAACCTGCAGATCTGGCGTAGGTTGACATCTGTAGCAAATAATATTTGTAAAATAGAGTCATAGAGGTCTCTTTATTATTGCTTTGTATTTATATAATTGCCAGTCCATTGCTTCACTATTTACTATATATGTTCAAGATAAAAGATTCTTAGCTAATAAGCACAATATATTAGTTTCTATAAATGATTCAGCTATTGATTACCTAGATCCATGAGAGTGTAAACGTTTGATAATTGTTTGAGTTTTCTATTATTGTATAAATACAGATGAGATTTACCAATGTTTTTCAGATATAAGCTGAAAACCTGACTATGCATTCCAATAGATTCCTCAGAGAATATGGATAAGACAGCCCAATTTAAAGGTCTGATTGATATATTTGCTGTCATTTACAATACTTACCTGTTCTCCCATACATAGCTTCTAGATATTATTGCATATAGCTTCAATATGGATAACTATAATAATTATATTGTTCCTAACAGTTTACTTGCATACCTAGATTTGTTCTCGTTGTTATTTTATAATGTACTTTGAGCTCTGTTTTGTTCAGTATACCTAGTATTAGACTGCAATCTATACTTAGGATCCTAATGGGGGAGGGTCTTCCCAGCCCTTCAGGCTTGTTATACTTGCTATATGAAAGAAAGGGGGTAAGTGTGTGTGACACAGGAAACCTATTTAGATCCACAAAATAGAGTTTGGGGAGGGTGCTAAGTGCCAATAATAATGAGTAAGTAGAATAAAAAGAAAGCGCCAGTTACAGCACTCGCTGTACTCAACCTATATGTGTGAAAATTGTTCCACATATGTCCTATAACGTAGCCTTATAACTTAGCTCTATAATATATTATTATATATATACCTTTAAGTATTATCCGCTTGTGTGAAAATTGTTCCACATCCGGTCTTAGGCTAACTTGTCAGGGCTATTTACTGGGTATCCCTCATAGGGCTGTTCGCATTTTTAAGTTATAATCTGGGACGGTGTTTCCTCCGGTATAGTGCATTACTCATTATATGTGGGTTCCCTATATTTAATTTATCCCAGCATTTGATACTATTTAGTATTCATATTGATACACAGTTGTTACATGAAGGCCTCCATTTGTGCCATTTTTAACTTAATGTGCTATTTATGTTGTCTGTCTCCTACGGATTTTTATTTTTGATATAATTGAAAATTATATTTTATGTTGTAGGGGCTTTTACTCTCCATACTTTCTTTAAGCAAGTGCTGTAACTGGTGCTTTGTTTTCATTCTACTTGTTATACTTGCTAGTCTATAATGTTTTTATCTCTAATGTTCATTACTATGTGACTGAGAGGTTAAGCTATATAGTATCAATGTTTTATGGGGTTCCCTTTTTTAAATAATTAAATTTGCCACCTGGATGTCAGCGACTGAGATAGTGAGGCGTGCAACTTAATCCCATATATCTATTGGGAGTCTATCCCATTTTACTCAAATAATAGATAATTGGTGACTATTAGCCCCATCTTTGTGACCATTTATGCAAACGACTATCAGTTGGGGGGCCTGGTACAGATGAGAAAACAAATTTTAAGTAGAGCTTAATTTTGTTTAACGGGTGAGCCCTCCCAGAAACTTGATCTATGCTTATAATCATTAAGGACCACAATGGCCTGGACAAGGGGTTCATTTTCCCCCATCCATTAACAGTAAACATAGCACCCAGGTGTGGTCATACTGAACATCCACTATGATATTTCCTATACCATGTTGAGAGCATTCTACCTAACTTCTAAACTACCCGATTTCAAAATATTACTAGGGTCTGAGTAATTTAGTCCCTGGCTATATATATATCTTTTACAGTCTGGGCTCCCAATAGTTTCAGAAAATGTTTGTGTTATTCGCATATCCATATTGCGTTGACCCAAGAGTGGTCCTATACTACTAACAGAAAAATTCTAACCCTAAGTCTAACCCTAACACCCCTAACTTTAATATAATTAAAATAAATCGAAACAAAAATTACTATCATTAACTAAATAATTCCTATTTAAAACTAAATACTTACCTGTAAAATAAACACTAAGCTAGCTACAAAATAACTAATAGGTACATTGTAGCTATCTTAGGTTTTATTTTTATTTCACAGCTAAGTTTGTATTTATTTTAACTAGGTAGAATAGTTATTAAATAGTTATTAACTATTTACTAACTACCTATTTAAAATAAATACAAAACCTAACCTGCCTCACACTAACACCTAACATTACACTAACATTAAATAAATTACATTAATTAAATATAATTAACTAAATTACAAAAAATAAAAAACACTAAATTACACAAAATAAAAAAGAAATGATCAAATATTTAAACTATTTACACCTAATAGCCCTATCAAAATAAAAAAGCCCCCCCCCCCCAAATAAAAAAACCCTAGCCTAAACTAAATTGCCAATAGCCCTTAAAAGGGCCTTTTTGCGGGGCATTGCCCCAAATAAATCAGCTCTTTTACCTGTAAAAAAAAAATACAAACAACCCCCCCCAACAGTAAAACACACCACCCACACAACCAAACCCCCCAAATAAAATCCTATCTAAGAAACCTAAGCTCCCCATTGCCCTGAAAAGGGCATTTGGATGGGCATTGCTGTTAAAAGGGCATTTAGCTCTTTTTCCTTGCCCAAACCCCTAATCTAAAAATAAAACCCACCCAATAAACCCTTAAAAAAACCTAACACTAATCCCGAAGATCTACTTACAATTTTTGAAGACCGGACTTCCATCCTCAACGAAGCCGGGAGAAGTCTTCATCCAAGCGGCAAGAAGTCGTCCACCAGATGGGCAGAAGTCTTCATATAGACGGCATATTCTACCTTCATCCTTCTGACACGGAGCGGCTCCATCTTCAAGGCATCTGGAATGGAGCATCCTCTTCTTTCGTTGGCCCTTCAAGAATGAATTTTCCTTTAAATGACATCATCCAAGATGGCGTCCCTTGAATTCTGATTGGCTGATAGATAGAATCAGCCAATTGGTATTAAAGACGAATGCCCTTTTAAGGGCAATGCCCATCCAAATGCCCTTTTCAGGGCAATGGGGAGCTTAGGTTTTTTAGATAGGATTTTATTTGGGGGGTTTGGTTATGTGGGTGGTGGATTTTACTGTTGGGGGGTTGTTTGTATTTTTTTTTTTACAGGTAAAAGAGCTGATTTCTTTGGGGCAATGCCCCACAAAAGGCCCTTTTAAGGGCTATTGGCAGTTTAGTTTAGGCTAGGTTTTTTTATTTGAGGGGGGGTTTATTTTGATAGTTCTATTAGATTAGGTGTAATTAATTTAAAAATTTGATAATTTCTTTTTTATTTTGTGTAATTTAGTTAATTGTATTTAATTAATGTAATTTATTTAATGTTAGTGTAATGTTAGGTTTTACTGTAAGGCAGGTTAGGTTTTATTTTACAGGTAAATTTGTATTTATTTTAAATAGGTAGTTAGTAAATAGTTAATAACTATTTGCTAACTATTCTACCTAGTTAAAATAAATACAAACTTAGCTGTGAAATAAAAATAAAACCTATTAGTTATATTGTAGCTAGCTTAGGGTTTATTTTACAGGTATTTAGTTTTAAATAGGTATTAGTTAGGTAATAATAGTAAGTTTTATTTAGATTTATTTTAATTATATTAAAGTTAGGGGTGTTAGGGTTAGGGTTAGACTTAGGGTTAGGTTTAGGGGTTAATATATTTATTTAGTGTTAATGATGTGGGAGGCCAGAGGTTTAATTTTAATGAATTTTGATTTGCCCTGGAATGAGCTTAACCTAGCAGCAATACACACACATACATACACATTCACATATATACACATAAATAAACATCTTTGATCCATTCCCAGTCAAACACCTTTATTTTACTTGTGTTTTGTTATACTTTTATTCTAACCCTAACACTTTACTTCAGGTCTCAGCAATGTTTATCCATTGAAAGCACAGGGCGCACTAAAAGGATGTAGGGCGCACTAAAGGTATGTTGGCCGCACTCAACATTTGCTGGTTGTTCAATTTTACCATGGACTTGTAATTTCCAGGTTTTGCAAGCTAATCTTAGCCTGGTTCTGCAATATTGATAGTGCACCCTGCACTATCAATAGTGATCCACTTGTAATCTAGGCCTAGATGTGCATCCTCCATTTTTATTTTTATATCAGCATTTGTGAGATGCTCTGTGTTGGTTTAATAAAATATATATTTAATTGAATTCATGCTCTTTTAAATATAATGGAAAATCTGTGCATTCCATAAGATTTTAAGTGCTTTTTTTATTCTGCTTAATAAATAGTTACAAATTCCACATTCTCTCCCTGGTGGAATTAATAAAACATTTTCTCCTGTTCCTTCTGTTTCTTGTAACCTGGTGTCTTATGAAGCACATTATTTTACAACATTTTTATAGGGCTTGTTATATTAGTTTCAGGTTGCAGTAGTACTGAAATTTGTTACTGTTTATATTTTTTAGTAAAGCTCCTAATTATCAACCTGCTTTGTTTATATGAATTTTCAGTTTTATGTCATGCTGTTTTTGGATGGCATTAACCAATTAAATTGGCCCTAGTCTGACCGTTTTGGTTTCATATTGCAAATAAATGTGTATAATATGAAGTATTTTGCTCATTTCGTTTACTATATTTTCTTTCCTTGACAACTTGCTGTTACTGCCCCAGAAGAATGTAAAAACAAATGTCAAGAAAATTCTTGTTCCACTGTCTCATTAAATTGTGTTTGGACAGCTTTATGCCTTAGTGTCATTGCCAGTTTTATTGCATTTCAGTCACTGACTGCCCTAGTCAAAACACAGTGTTTAAATCCGCTACAAAGTAGTTAACCATACTTTCAATTAAATGTCAATGTGTATTTCCCTATTGGTAGAGGCAAAATGCATTATAAATATTTCCAATATAAATGCTGACTTTCAAATGAGTATAACTCTCAATTAAGTTATCAGATACTGCTAATTTATTATAATTATTATAATGATTATTTACATATGATTACAAATTATAAAATACACTGAAAGTTTTAAGTAAATCAAGTCCAGCAGGTTTTTCTTTGTATTTGTTATTTAGGGTTTATGTTAGGTGTTTATCCAAATGGTAATATCAGAAAAGTTTTGTCAGACCTACAACTAAAACTATCCAACTAAAACACTTAAAAAATGGCAAGAAGATAGATCTTAGGCGTCTAGTGCCAATGATAAGCACATTTATTTAATAGTTTTAGAGATAAGTAAGCTTAAATATAAAGCAGTTTAATTTATGTGTGCATGTAATTTGGTATCCAAGGAAGATCAGTAAGATGTGAACCTTCCGGGACAGGCAATTTTATTCTGAGAGTTGTTTTTTTTTTGCCTTGCAAAATATAATTCGAAAAAATAAGTTTAAACTTAGCCAGGTTGTCCCCCAATAAATTGAGAGGAAGTGACACAATCCTGTACAACCAGGAAATGTTCCTAAAATCCCAGGATTAGAGGAGGTTCCTGAAATTTGATAGGAGCCTGTCATAATTCAAACTGCTTGCTTTATCAAGATCAGGACCTAAATAAACACCTAGGTGTCAAACAACCTTAAAAACCACTGAAAATGGTAGCCAACTTTAAACACCTCCAAGTAAGAGGGGATATTGATACCTAAGGCATTAGTTTTAAAGTAGTTAATTTTGTAATGTGTCCAAATTCAACAATAAGATTAAATACTGTCACAGAACTCAATGGATTTGTGAGAAGTGTAATATTGTCTGCAAATAATGCAATTTTCTCATGAGTCATCACTATGCGCACACCCTCAACTAAGACAGAAGCCAAGGGCGCAATCATCATAGCAAAAATAAGTAGAAACAACAAAATTTATGCTTACCTGATAAATTTCTTTCTCTTGTGGTGTATCCAGTCCACGGGGTCATCCACTACTTGTGGGATATTCTCCTTCCCAACAAGAAGTTGCAAGAGGACACCCACAGCAGAGCTGTCTATATAGCTCCTCCCCTAACCCCCACCTCCAGTCATTTGACCGAAGACAAGTAAGAAAAAGGAGAAACTATAGGGTGCAGTGGTGACTGTAGTTTAAAAAATAAAAGCACCTGCCTTAAAGTGACAGGGCGGGCCGTGGACTGGATACACCACAAGAGAAAGAAATTTATCAGGTAAGCATAAATTTTGTTTTCTCTTGTAAGGTGTATCCAGTCCACGGGTTCATCCATTACTTGTGGGATACCAATACCAAAGCTTTAGGACACGGATGAAGGGAGGGACAAGGCAGGCACTTAAACGGAAGGCACCACTGCCTGTAAGACCTTTCTCCCAAAAATAGCCTCCGAGGAAGCAAAAGTATCAAATTTGTAGAATTTAGAAAAAGTATGAAGCGAAGACCAAGTCGCAGCCTTACAAATCTGTTCAACAGAGGCCTCATGTTTAAAAGCCCATGTGGAAGCTACCGCTCTAGTAGAATGAGCTGTAATTCTTTCAGGAGGCTGCTGGCCAGCAGTCTCATAAGCTAAACAGATTATGCTTCTCAGCCAAAAAGAAAAAGAAGTTGCCGAAGCCTTTTGGCCTCTCCTCTTTCCAGAGTAGACAACAAACAATGCAGATGTTTGACGAAAAGCCTTAGTAGCTTGCAAATAAAACTTTAAAGCACGAACCACGTCAAGATTGTGTAACAGACATTCCTTCTTTGAAGAAGGATTAGGACACAGTGACAGAACAACAATTTCCTGATTGATATTCCATTTAGATACTACCTTAGGAAGAAACCCAGGTTTGGTACGCAAAACTACCTTATCTGCATGGAAGATCAGATAAGGGGAATCACACTGCAAGGCAGATAACTCTGAAACTCTTTGAGCCGAAGAGATGGCTACTAAAAACAGAACTTTCCAAGATAAAAGCTTGATATCTATGGAATGCAAGATTTCAAACGGAACCCCTTGAAGAACTTTAAGAACTAAATTTAAACTCCATGGTGGAGCAACAGGTTTAAACACAGGCCTGATTCTAACTAAAGCCTGACAAAATGCAGGAAACTCTGGAACATCAGCCAGGCGCTTGTGAAAAAGAATAGACAGAGAAGAAATCTGTCCCTTTAAGAAACTAGCCGATAATCCCTTTTCCAATCCTTCTTGGAGAAAAGATAGTATCCTAGTAATCCTGAACTTACTCCACGAGTAACCCTTGGATTCAGACCAATGAAGATATTTACACCATATCTTATGATCGATTTTCCTGGTGACAGGCTTTCGAGCCTGAATCAAGGTATCAATTACCGACCCGGAGAAACCACGTTTTGATAAAATCAAGCGTTCAATCTCCAAGCAGTCAGATGCAGAGAAATTAGATTTGGATGTTTGAATGGACCTTTGAGTAGAAGGTCCTGCCTCAGCAGCAGAGTCCATGGTGGAGAGGATGACATGTCCACCAGATCCGCATACCAAGTCCTGTGTGGCCACACAGGCGCTATCAAAATCACTGAAGCTCTCTCCTGCTGGATCTTGGCAATCAGACGAGGGAGGAGAGGAAATGGTGGAAACACATAAGCCAGGCTGAAGGACCAGGGCACTGCTAGGGCATCTATCAGCACTGCCTGGGGATCCCTTGAGCTGGACCCATAACAAGGAAGCTTGGCATTCTGACGAGACACCATCAGATCCAGTTCTGGTTTGCCCCATAGTTGAATCAGCTGGGCAAATACCTCTGGATGGAGCTTCCACTCCCCCGGATGAAAAGTCTACCGACTTAGAAAATCTGCCTCCCAGTTCTCTACTCCTGGGATATGGATAGCTGAGAGATGGCAAGAGTGAACCTCTGCTCATAGAATTATCTTAGAAACCTCCATCATTGCCAGGGGACTCCTTGTTCCCCCCTGATGGTTGATATAGGCTACAGTCGTGATATTGTCCGAAATCTGATGAACTTGGCCGCAGCTAGTTGAGGCCAAGCCTGAAGAGCATTGAATATCACTCTTAGTTCCAGAATGTTTATCAGAAGGAGGGCTATCTCCTGAGTCCATGAACCCTGAGCCTTCAGGGAGTTCTAGACTGCGCCCCAGACCAGAAGGCTAGCATCTGTCGTCATTATAGTCCACTCTGGCCTACGGAAACTCATTCCCCTGGACAGATGGACCCGAGATAACCACCATAGAAGAGAATCCCTGGTCTCTTGATCCAGATTTAACAGAGGAGACAAATCTGTGTAGTTCCCATTCCACTGATTGAGCATGCAAAGTTGCAGAGGTCTGAGATGTAGGCGGGCAAACAGAACTATGTCCATTGCCGCTACCATTAGGCCGATCATTTCCATACACTGAGCCACTGACAGCCGAGAAGTGAAATGAAGAGCACGGCAGGAAGTTAGAAGCTTTGATATCCTGACTTCTGTCAGAAAAATTTTAATTTCTACTGAATCTATCAGAGTTCCTAGGAAGAAAACTCTTGTGAGAGGAGAGAGAGAACTCTTTTCTATGTTCACTTTCCACCCGTGAGACCTCAGAAAGGCCAGAACAATGTCCATATGGGACTTGGCGATTTGAAAAGTCGACGCCTGAATCAGAATGTCATCTAGGTAAGGGGCTACCGCTAGGCCCCGCGGCCTTAGAACCGCCAGAAGGGACCCTAGAACCTTTGTAAAGATTCTTGGAGCCGTGGCTAACCCGAAGGGAAGAGCCACAAACTGGTAATGCCTGTCTAGGAAGGCGAACCTGAGGAACTGATGATGATCTCTGTGAATCGGAATGTGGAGATAAGCATCCTTTAAGTCCACGGTAGTCATATATTGACCCTCTAGGATCATAGGGAGGATGGTTCGGATTGTCTCCATCTTGAAGGATGGGACCCTGAGAAATTTGTTTAGGATCTTGAGATCCAAGATAGGTCTGAAAGTTCCCTCTTTTTTGGGAACTATAAACAGGTTTGAATAGAAACCCAGCCCCTGTTCCTCTCTTGGAACTGGGTGGATCACTCCCATAACCAGTAGGTCTTGAACGCAACGTAAGAATGCCTCTCTCTTTATCTGGTTTACAGATAGTTGTGAGAGATGAAATCTCCCCTTTGGAGATGAACCTCTGAATTCCAGAAGATATCCCTGGGAAACAGTCTCTAGTGCCCAGGGATCCTGGACGTCTCTTGCTCAAGCCTGGGTGAAGAGAGAAAGTCTGCCCCCGACTAGATCCGGTCCCGGATATGGGGCTACTCCTTCATGCTGTCTTAGAGGCAGCCGCAGATTTCTTGGCCTGCTTCCCCTTGTTCCAAGCCTGGTTAGGTCTCCAGACTGGTTTCGACTGGGCAAAATTTCCCTCTTGTTTTGGATTAGAGGAAACTGAAGCTGCGCCACTCTTGAAGTTTCGAAAGGAACGAAAATTATTCTGTTTGGTCCTTAACTTATTGGACCTATCCTGAGGAAGGGCGTGACCTTTTCCTCCAGTAATATCAGAAATGATCTCCTTCAGACCAGGCCCGAATAGGGTCTGTCCCTTGAAGGGGATGTTAAGAAGCTTAGACTTTGAAGTAACGTCTGCTGACCAGGACTTAAGCCATAGCGCCCTATGCGCCAAAATGGCAAAACCTGAATTCTTAGCCGTTAGCTTGGTTAAATGAAAAACGGCGTCAGAAATAAAGGAATTAGCTAGCTTAAGAGCTTTAATCCTGTCTAGAATATCGTCTAATGGGGTCTCCACCTATAGACACCTCAAGAGACTCAAACCAAAAAGCCGCTGCAGCAGTAACTGGGGCAATGCATGCAAGAGGCTGGAGAATAAAACCTTGATGTATAAAAATTTTCTTAAGGAGACCCTCCAATTTTTTATCCATAGGATCTAGGAAAGCACAACTGTCCTCGACGGGGATAGTTGTACGCTTAGCTAGGGTAGAGACTGATCCCTCCACCTTAGGGACCGTCTGCCACGAGTCCCGTATGGCAGCATCTATGGGAAACATCTTTTTGAAAGCAGGAGGGGGAGAGAACGGCACACCTGGTCTATCCCATTCCTTAGTAATAATTTCCGAAAACCTCTTAGGGACTGGAAAAACATCAGTGTAAACAGGCACTGCAAAGTATTTGTCTATTTTACACAATTTCTCTGGAACCACAATGGGGTCACAGTCATCCAGAGTCGCTAAAACCTCCCTAAGCAATAAGCGGAGGTGTTCAAGCTTAAATTTAAATGCTGTCATTTCAGAATCAGACTGAAGCAACTCCTTCCCTGAGTCTGAAATGTCACCCACAGATAGAAGCTCACATGCCTCGGCTTCTTAGCATTGTGAGGGTATATCGGACACAGGCATTAAAGCATCAGAAAGCTCTGTATTAGTTCTAGCCCCAGAGCTGTCTCGCTTTCCTCGTAACCCTGGCAGTTTGGACAATACCTCTGAGAGGGTAGCATTCATAACTGCCGCCATGTCCTGTAAGGTAAAATAATTAGACGCGCTAGATGTACTTGGCGTCACTTGAGCGGGAGTTATAGGTTCTGACACATGGGGAGAGCTAGATGGCATAACCTCCCTTTTTTTAGTCAGATAATCCGCTGGAGAGAAATCTTTAAGCGCCATAATATGGTCTTTATAGTTTATAGAAATTTCAGTACATTTGGTACACATTCTAAGAAGGGGTTCCACAATGGCTTCCAAACATATTGAACAAGGAGTTTCCTCTATGTCAGACATGTTTAACAGACTAGTAATGAGACAAGCAAGCTTGGAAAACACTTTAATAAAGGTGAAACAGCAATTAAACAAAAACTTTAATGTGCCTTTAAGAGAAAAAAACTAGCACTTAAACTGCAAAACAGTGTAAAAAAAACAGTAAAGTCTTTGAAATTTTTACAGTGTGTGTAAGGGAGTAAAGCAACATTGCACCCACTTGCAAATGGATGATTAACCCCTTAGGCCCCAAACCGGATTTAAAAAACTTTAAAAAACGTTAAAAGACAATTGAGCACCTTGCCACAGCTCTGCTGAGGCTCCTACCTGCACTCAAATACGATTTTGTGCAGAAATAAACCCTTTGAAATGGTCCTCAGATCAGATGCCAGAGAACTCCTCTAGGGAAGCTGGATGTCTCAGTATGAATTAAAACTGCGCATCTAGAGCGCTAAAATAGGCCCCTCCCACCATGTACTGGATGTCAAAGGGGCCTTAAGAAAATACTCCTATGAGTATCTGACTAGCCATGTGGAAACTAGGCCCCAAATAAAGACTTATCTCCCTCAGAGAAAAAACGTCCTATTTATGAAATCATGTAAACGTTTTGTCACTAAGTAATATGAGTATTAACATGAGTATTACCCTGTTTTGTAAGCATGATCCCAGTCATTGTTAAATCACTGCATCAGGCTTACCACAAATACACAAGGCTCTGCCAGCATTTTCTAGAATTTATTCATCTCTCTAGAAATAAAAATACTGAACATACCTCAAAGCAGGTAATCTGCAGACCGTTCCCCCAACTGAAGTTTTCCCATATTCTTCAGTTATGTGTGAGAACAGCAATGGACCTTAGTTACAAACCGCTAAGATCATCAAACCTCCAGGCAGAATTCTTCTTCTAATTTCTGCCTGAGAGTAAAACAGTACAACGCGGTACTGTTTAAAAATAACAAACTCTTAATTGAAGGTAAAACTACCCTAAGTCACCAAATATCTCTTGATACTTCCTATCTTGTCAAGAGTTGCAAGAGAATGACTGGAGGTGGGGGTTAGGGGAGGAGCTATATAGACAGCTCTGCTGTGGGGGTCCTCTTGCAACTTCCTGTTGGGAAGGAGAATAACCCACAATTAATGGATGAACCTGTGGACTGGATACACCTTACAAGAGAAATGGGGCATCTTTAAGGTGTTCCATTACATTTAAGATCTTCAGGAGAGATAAACCCCAGCCCTTTAACTCTAGCATTAGGATGGAAATAAATGCCTGTATAGAGGTAATAACTGTGCAAAGAAACCGAAAAGCCTTCATGACCAGCCATACGTATTACCAACTGACCTTGTCAAGTGCTTTTTCTGCATGAAGCGACAGGGCCACCATGGGAACATCATGCCTCTTAGTTTTAGAATATATATTTAAAATCTTCCTAGTGTATTCTGAACCTTTCCTACCTTCTGTAAAGCCTGCTAGGTCACTATGCAAGAGGGATGGCAACATCGTCCCCTGCTGGTTTGCTAATATGTTTGAGTAGAGCTTGGTTTGTAAAATAATTAAAGATATGTTAACTCTAAAAATTGCTTATGAAATTCAACAGAGTCCCTATTCTCATTACACGCCTTCAACAATAGCAGGTACATGTCACAACCCAGCCCGGACTTGAATCTGGTTCTCTGCTTTCTGCTGCTGTTTCCCAGCCTGTTTTTTTAACCTCTTCACCAACAGATGGCTTGTACACAGGCAGAGGTTTCTTGATCTTTTACCTGCCGTTCTGGCTTTACTTGCCTGCCAGCTGTAGATAATAATGTAATCAGCAGTATGATATTTAATGCAGGTTTGCTGTGAGTCCTGTAATCTGACATTAGGAGTTCTACTCTGTCTGAGCCTCTGCTCCAGTTACCTTGTCTGCTGATCTGTTGGATTTTCTGGTGCCTGACTTATGCTACGTTTGTGACTTCTCTGCTGGATTATCCCCTTGGCACTGTGGCTTTGATTTGGAACGATTTCCTGGCATTTCCTAGCTGTTTTTCTTATATTCTCTAAGGACTGTCCTAGGTACTTTGCTTGTTTTCTTCTCTGTGTTTCTGGTACAGACCTTTGGCCTCATCATGGACTTTCATTTGCCTGCTTGCTTTATGAAGCAATACTGCCTGCTTCTGTTTTCTGTGCTGCACAGCAAACGTTAACCCGGACCACTCTACTATATACTTGCTTGTGTACTGCTGGTATACAGTTTCTGCACTCCTTGTTGCAGCATACTCAAGTATCCTGATAGCCAAATGTCTACATTTCCTGTCTGCATCTTGTATCCTGTCTACAGCAGTGCAAGTGTTAACATTGGTTGCTCTATTTGTCTATATTGTCCCTTTTGCCTTCATGTCCTGCCTGTCAGTTTTGAGACTGTCTGAACTGTGTTACCTCTCTTGTATACTTGACTGCACAAAGACATCCAGTCTGCATTTATTTTCAACTTTTTAATAAAGCGGCAATAGATTCCGCAGCACTATAAAGATAGGCGGTATACAAGGTAGCATTATAAGGGATGGGTAGAGGGCCCTGCCTAGAGTCACACTGTTGTAGTCAGCTCTTGTGAAGGTGATCTGCAAGCAGTTGGGCTCTTAGGCTTACATTCTAAGGGGGTTCATGGCGGATAGCAATGGAGGAGAGGAACTGGTTTTAGGAAAGGTTAGTGTAGGTTGTATGCATCCCTGAACAGAAGAGTCTTTAGGGAGTGCTTGAAGTCTTCAAAACTAGGGGAGAGTCTTGTGGAGTGAGGCAGAGAGTTACAAAAGATGGGAGCCAGTCTGGAGAAGTCCTGTAAACGGGAATGTGAGGAGGTAACAAGAGAGGAGGAGAGTAGGAGGTTGTGCGCAGACCGAAGGGGACGGGATGGAGAGTATCTGGAGACAAGGTCTGAGATATAGAGGGGAGCAGTGCAGAGTCAGAATTGTGTGTTTAATCCTGGAGGCAAGAGGAAGCCAGTAAAGGGATTGTCAGAGAGGTACAGCAGATGAAAAATGATGTGTAAGGAAGATGAGCCTGGCAGAGTAATTCGTTATGGATTGTAAAGGAGCGAGACGGCAGCTAGGGGGACCAGAGAGGGTGGAGTTGCAGTAGTCAAGGCAGGAAAGGATGAGAGAGTGGAGATGTTTTTAAGGTGATAGCAGCAGGATTTAGCCAAGGCCTGAATGTGAGGAGTGAAAGAAAGATCTGAGTCAAGTGTAACCACGACATCTGGCATGCGGGGTAGGGGTAATGATGGAGTTGTCGACAGTTATAGAGAGATGGGGGTGGGGATTTTAGAAGAAGGGGGAAAATAAGTAGCTCAGTTTTGGAGATATTTAGCTTAAGGTAGTGAGAAGACAACCATGAAGCGATGTGAAAAGACCATTAGTGACACGGGTTAGCAAGGAAGGAGATAGGTCTGAAGCAGAGATGTAGATTTGAGTGTCATCGGCATACAAATGATACTGAAACCCGTGGGACTTTATTAGAGAACCTAATGATGACGTGTAGAGAAGGGGATCGAGGACAGAGCCTTGTGGTACCCCAACAGAAAGTGGTAACGGGGCAGAGGAAGCCCCAGAGAAGGCTACACTAAAGGTACTGTTAGACAGGTAGGAAGAGAACCACTGTGCCACAAATGCCGAAGGATTGGAGGGTTTAGAGTAAATGAGGGTGGTCAACAGTATCGAAGGCTGCAGACAGATCAAGGAGGATAAGCAGAGAGATTGGATTTTGCTGTAAGTAGGTCATTGGTATCCTTAACATCCAGATTGCGTGCATGTACTAGGTTTTCCAAGAAGCTTTGAGGCAAGAGGGAGTAGGGAAATAGGGTGGTAGTTGGATGGAGACTTTGGATCAAGAGAAGTTTATTGAAGATAGGTGTGACCAGTGCATGTTTTAGAGATTTGGGAAATCTGCCAGTGCTTAGTGAGGTTGAAAATGTGTGTGAGTATAGGGGTATGGGTAGAAGAGACGGAGGGGAGTAGCTGTGAGGGGATGGGGTCGACGGGACAGGTAGTAAGGTGAGAGCGCATTATAAGTGCAGAAATTTATTCCTCAGTAACAGGGGCAAAATAGCTAAATATATGGTTATTTGGGTTTTGGTTAATTGCAAGCTTTTGAGGGGTGAGAGGCTGGAAGCATGTTGAGAGCTGATTTAGTTTCTGATGCAATCGATTTTGTTATTGAAGTGGCTGGCAAAATCTTGAGCTGACAGAGAAGCTGTATTAGGAGGTGGGGGTGAGCGGAGAAGAGTGTTGAAAGTGGAGAACAGACGTTTTGGGTTTGAAGAAAGGAAGGAGATAAGAGTAGAGAAGTAGTGTTGCTTATAAAGATTAAGGGCAGAGTAGTAGTAGATCAAAATGAACTTGTAGTGAAGAAAGTTAGCTGAACTCCGAGATTTTCTCCAGTGTCACTCAGCAGTACGGGAACATCTGCGTAGGTACCGTGTCAGAGGAGCATGCCAGGGCTGAGGGTGAGTGTGTGATTTCCGAGTTATGGTAGGAGGGGCCAGATTGTCAAGGACTGATGTAAGCATGGAATTATAGTGGCAGATAGATTGGTCAGGGCAGGAAAAGGAGGAGATGGATGAGAGGTTTGAGAGAACTAGCCAGCTGTTACTGATCTAATGACATAATGCTTCTTTGGTGTAAATGGTAGGATGGAGAGTTGTAGGGAGGGATGAGATGTTGCAAGTGAGGAGATGATGGTCAGAAAGGGGAGTTTGTGAAGTTTGAAATAGTGCATTGATAGCTAAAGATCAGATCAAGGGAGTGACCATCTTTGTGATAGGGAGAGTCAGTCCATTGTGACAAACCGAAAGAGGAAGAGAGTTGCAGAAGAGGCAGTGGGAATGTCAAGAGGGATGTTAAAATCACCAAGAATAAGGGCAGGAGTGTCTGAGGAAAGGAAATAAGGTAGCCAGGAAGCAAAGTGATCTAGAAATCGAGTTGAGGAGCCAGGAGGCAGTATATTACTGCAACACACATAGAAATGGGAGAGAATAAGCAAATAATGTGGGTTTCAAATGAGGAAAATGTGAGGGAAGAGATGGGTTGAATTTGTTGAAAAGTGCAATGAGAGGAAAGAAAAATTACCTAGTATGGCTGAAGTGGAGACCCCCAGGTGACAATGCAGCAGTTGATGCTGTGTCTAAAGGAGAGAGCCAAGTTTCTTTAACTTTAATAAACCCTATAACTTTAATCTAAGCACCTTGTACTAGTTCCATTATCCCTAGAAGGAGAGACTCACATAGACACTGCACATCTCTAGCTCCAGAACCTGACACCTTCGCACAACAGCTCCCAACACCTGAACCCCCTCCCACGAGAAGCATGACAGTAGATGTTACTTTTTTTTTTTTTAATGCACCTATATATACATAATTTGTTAATTTTTAATTGCTTAATTTTTGTTCACTTCTTCAACTGCATATCAAGGTGAAAGAGACTCTTTTCTTTCAGTGTTTAGAGATGGAAGCTATAGTCTGGCTAGGAAGTACTGAATATTCGGTATGGGGTCTTTGAGAAATATTTCAAACAGTTGTATAATCTAAGGCCTCACCAATAGTCCCTAGGGGCATATACCATCTGACCATTAATCTATAAACCTGGAATTTAGTACTGAGCAGTCCTTACTTTAAAAGGACATGAAACCCAATATTTTTTTTTTTGGTATTGAGGTACAACATACAACTTTCAAATTAACTTCTATTATCTAATTTGTTTCATTCACTTGGTATCCTTTGTTGAATAAACAGTAATGTATTACTGGGAGCTAGTGGAAATCCAATGACAAGAGGCATATATGTGTAGCCACCAATCAGCAGCTTCTACCCCATACCTAGGTATACTTTTCAATATAAGATACAAAGGGAATGCAACAAATTAGACAATACAAATCAGTTGGAAGGTTATTTAAAATTACATGGTATGGGGCCAATTTATCAATGCCTGTCCGACATGATACGCTGTAGCGTATCATGTCCGACAGACACCGCTGAATGCCGACATCATACTCTGTCAGCATTTAACATTGCACAAGCAGTTCACCAGAGCATGACAGTAGATGTTACTTTTTTTTTTTTTTAATGCACCTATATATACATAATTTGTTAATTTTTAATTGCTTAATTTTTGTTCACTTCTTCAACTGCATATCAAGGTGAAAGAGACTCTTTTCTTTCAGTGTTTAGAGATGGAAGCTATAGTCTGGCTAGGAAGTACTGAATATTCGGTATGGGGTCTTAGATTATACAACTGTTTGAAATATTTCTCAAAGGCCTCACCAATAGTCCCTAGGGGCATATACCATCTGACCATTAATCTATAAACCTGGAATTTAGTACTGAGCAGTCCTTACTTTAAAAGGACATGAAACCCAATATTTTTTTTTTTGGTATTGAGGTACAACATACAACTTTCAAATTAACTTCTATTATCTAATTTGTTTCATTCACTTGGTATCCTTTGTTGAATAAGCAGTAATGTATTACTGGGAGCTAGTGGAAATCCAATGACAAGAGGCATATATGTGCAGCCACCAATCAGCAGCTTCTACCCCATACCTAGGTATACTTTTCAATATAAGATATAAAGGGAATGCAACAAATTAGACAATACAAATCAGTTGGAAGGTTATTTAAAATTACATGGTATGGGGCCAATTTATCAATGCCTGTCCGACATGATACGCTGTAGCGTATCATGTCCGACAGACACCGCTGAATGCCGACATCATACTCTGTCAGCATTTAACATTGCACAAGCAGTTCACCAGAACTGCTTGTGCAATGCCGCCCCCTGCAGATTAGCAGCCAATGGGCTACTAGCAGAGGGTGTCAATCAGCCCGATCAAGCGGATTGCACACCGCAGCCTTAGAGGCAGCGGACAAGTTATGGAGCAGCGGTCTTTAGACCGCTGCTTCATAACTGCTGTTTCCGGGAAGCATGAAGGCTTACGCAGAAACTGGGGCATCAAGCTTCATTCTGAGCTTGATAATTCAGCCCCTATATCTTATCTATCTTTATAATACATTAACTGTATGAACTTAAAGGGACAGTCAAATCCAAAGAAAATGTTCATGATTTAAATAGGGCATGTAATTTTAAACAACTTCCCAATTTACCTTCATCACCAATTTTGTTTTGTTCTCTTGGTATTCTTAGTTGAAAGCTAAACCTAGGAGGTTCATATGCTAATTTCTCAGACCTTGAAGACTGCCTCTAATCTGAATGCATTTTGACCACTAGAGGGCATTAGTTCATGTGTTTTATATAGATAACATTGAGCTCAGGCATGTGAAGTGACCTAGGAGTGAGCACTGATTGGTTAAAATGCAAGTCTGTCAAAAGAACTGAAATAAGGGGGCAGTCAGCAGAAACTTAGATACAAGGTAATTACAGAGGTAAAAAGTATATTATTATAATGTGTTGATTATGCAAAACGAATGGTTAATAAAGGGATTATCTTTCTTTTTAAACAACAAAGATTCTTAGTGTCCTTAACTACATTCAAGGACCAAGAATCCATAAAAAAGTAGTCAAGTCTAGAGTAAGTGCATTCAACAATATCAAAGCCTGAGGAGCTATCCATCATTACCTATAGATGCAGATATAATATTTCTTGATTGTTAGGCCCTAATAGAGAAGAGGGATGATAGCTAATGTCAGGCCTATCTGGAGAATATTTATTTATTATTTAAGTGGTCAGACAGTGTTTTCTTCACCTGATGAGTAAATGTAGCCTTTTCTTGAGGGAATTGGGACTTAATGTTAAAAACTAAGGCAACTGTAATGGGACCCTGGAAGGGATAATCTGAAGGTATTTTATCAATCCTAGTTAACAGCACAAGGGAAGGCACTCTGTGTAGTAACTGTTCTCCCTGGTTGGAGTGCATACAACTGGTTCCACCAGCAAGTCCATTTTCTCTGCACCTAATTGGGATTTTACAACTTTTGGAGACAATAGGAAAGGGTATAGTAGATAATATCCAATAAGGATAAGCACATGAAATAGGGGAGATGCCAAGTTAGTGACTCCAATCTGATCCCACCAGAGGGGCAGCTCAAATATAGAAGGCAGAAACAGTCAGGCATTGTAGGATAGAGTAAATATGTAACAAACAGCAAACCATGTTCCTGGCTGGGCTCAGGTCTTCACCAGTGCCAAGTTGAATACTGCTGTCCCAGAACATAAACTGGAATCAATGGCTGAGAAGTCCCAGTTACCACAAACCCTTACAGCAGAGCTTTCCAAACTTTTCATGTTGGTGACACACTTTTTAGACCTACGTCATTTCGCGACACAGTAATTAATTCAGTTGTACTAGCAAAAAGGAAGTTAATAAGAGATACGGACACATACATAAATTATATAATAATTAAATGTTTTTACAAGTAACAGTATGTATGTGCAAGAATTAAAAAAAAGTTTAATAACACCAATAGCTACTTACTATTTTAATGGGGTGTATGAGGTTGATAGGATGAACACAGTTTCTGAATATTTGGTGAAATATTAGATAAAGACACTTGCATTTCATCATCAAGCATTTTTAAGCATCCACTTCCTATCCATATATCAAGAGCAGGAGCAGCAATGCACTACTGGGAGCTAGCTGCAAAAAAAAAACACTTTGACTTCTGACTTAAGCTCAGCATTTAAGCTGCCGCCCTCAGAGCTCTGTGAGTCCGATTGACTGATATCTGCGCTGCAAACACACTGCTGTTCCACTCACTGACTACACATGCAGTCACGAGCCAATTAAGGAAAGGAGACTTCACGTGCAGTCAGGAGCCAATGTCCCGCCAAAGCCGCCAATGGGAATAGTTTCAGTTCCCACTGAGCTGCGCCAAGTGGTTAAGATGATCTGTGACCCACTAGGTATCAATCACGTGTCAACCATGTGATATGAGTAGCAGGCAGGCAGAAAGTCGGAAACCAAAAAAAAATCAAAATTTAAAAAAATTTGTGCTGAAGCAGGGACACACCTACACACTGCTGCCGACACACTAGTGTGTCCCGACACACAGTTTGGAAAGCACTGCCTTACAGGGACACTGCAAATGAGGAGTTAGGAGTAAGAGAGCAATGGAGACCAGTCTATATAGTCACACTCTCTCTAGTATTTTTATCAGAACCTATAAAGCAAAAGAGCAAATACGTACTAATACTAGCTGTAAATCAATAATTATAAATACCAAAGGAAAATATACTTTTGTAATAGTTAGGCCTCACTATACAGGTGAAACTAAACTTGCATTGGTAACTAAAAATAACAAAATACCTTATTAAAGGGACACTGAACCCCATTTTTTTCTTTTGTGATTCAGATAGAGCATGACATTTTAAACAACTTTCTAATTTACTCCTATTATCAATTTTTTTTCATTCTCTTGCTATCTTTATTTGAAATGGAAGAATGTAAGTTTAGATGCCGGCCCATTTTTGGTGAACAACCTGGGTTGTTCTTGCTGATTGGTGGATAAATCCATCCACCAATAAAAAAGTGCTATCCAGAGTGCTGAACCAAAAAAAGCTTAGATGCTTTCTTTTTCAAATAAAGATAGCAAGAGAACGAAGAACAATTGATAATAGGTGTAAATTAGAAAGTTGCTTAAAATTGCTCTAATTCATGGAAAAAAAAACATTTGGGTTCAGTGTCCCTTTAAGAAACAAGTTAATTCTAGAAGGCAGCAGCATGTAAAATTGTAAAGATATTTTTCTTTAATGAAGATCTCATGAGAACAGAGTTATCTGCTGTAGTAAGGCTGTAGGAAACTGGAGATGCAAAAATAAGCAGCAATAATGTAGAGAAATAACCAAACAAAAAAACAACTACAATGTCACTATGCTTAGGTAAGGAATTAGAAAATACAAAGTCAGGCAATCTAGGTCAAAGACGCACAGGGACAACAGTACAAAATCAAAACACAGATGCAAAATCAAAAAAGCAAGCCAAAGTCAGTTAACAAAAGTCAGTCCAAACTAACGGATTAAACAAAAGCAAGTCAGGGGAAGCCCAGCCAGAAATCAAACCAGAAAATCCAAATAATACATTTTCAGAGTAAGAGATAGCTAACACATACAATACACAAGCAGCATCAAGCTGCAAACAGACAGCTTATTAGGAGTACAATAATGGAGACTTAATTTATCTTCTAGGCTTCCTTAAAGGTACTGCATATTTTACGGAAACAGGAACAGAAATACATTGTTTTTGACAAATGCCTGTTGTGACGTGAGTCACCAAGATCTGAGGGCTTGTTATGGAACATGGGCTTAAGGATACCCAGACACTGCATTGAAATGTGGAAGTTTATATGCTGGACACCCCATGTACTTTCATAACTCTGTCTTATGTCCATTTCACCCTGTATCCATAAATACAGGATGGGTACAGGGTGTGAGTGCCCCTTGTGGGAGCAATTGTGACTCTATAAACCAAGTGGGCATAAAGGACTTAATAGTTAATAAGAGCTGTTTTTATATTCTGTAATAAGATGTATTTTATTTATGTTTCTAATCTGATTGTGTCTCAGGAGTCTGTCTGGGTAAACTGATTGTGTTCCTGTGTGATTATGTTAACTAGACTGCCCAACATCAGATTGTCTGAGTAAACTTTCTTCTCCAGTTAATTAACTTGATATGTTAATCTGTTTTACCTGTGAATAGACAATTGTTAGAGGTTTCATGTATTGTTCATATGTTTGCTTTACTGCTTAACCAATTCCCTATGTAACCTGAAGCCCTGTAAATCTAGAATGCCAGGGTGTATAAATATGTGTGCTGCTTTCAAATAAAGTGTTCATTTTTGTGTTCAGACAACTGAGTGTTGCCTCAGATCTGTTCTCCTCCATAACTTTAGACTGCGGTCAAAGGGGGGTACCAGGAGTTATTGCTCTGGATAAAAGGATGTCCAGGACAAGGGAAGTGTTCTGACGGAGGTACTCATTCGGGGTACCAGGCGATCCGTCACACCTGTTATGATAAAATTCAAGCAACATCAAATAGATATGGATATCTGAGTAATAGGAGCAAGTCTCTTACAACTGGGCTGATAGCATAAAAGAGCAAGCTGAAATGTTGGTAGAAGCACAAGCAAGGGTTAAATGATAGGTGGCTGTAAAGGTAATGTGACACAGTGGCTGGATCTTACCTATGAGACGTGGTATAGTCCTGTGCTCCCCAACTGGTTGCTGCTGGGCAGAAATGGCAGAGCTGTTAAGACTTAGCCACCCAGCTGTATCTCAGCTGTCTAATCCTCAGGTAGAAGGTCTGGGATCAATCTGATGAGCAAACTGTATCCAGTCCTTTTAAACAAAGCCTGCACCATGTAACCCATTTGTAAATGTAGCCCAACATGTTTAATTGACAAAAAAAGCAGTATTTCAATAGGGATTCATTATTTATTTTGTGGTGACATTACCAGGTGTTTGGTATCTAAATAGTGAGCAAATGTGTAGACTAATACTTTAGTTTAGTGAATGATAATATGGGGAGGAGCATGTGTTATTGTTTACATTAGTGATTTAAGGTAATGACAGTAATTAGTTACAAACAAACCAAAAACTGATGAAGTATGGAGCTGGCAAATAACTGCTTCCTAACCCATTGTAAATTCTGCCCAATCCAAAGGAAAGTGCAGAGGAATGTTTACTTCACCTAAAAAAGAATGTCATATAGAATGTAATTTACCGATCTACTTGCAGAGGTTTTTATGGTTTATTGTAATGGAAATCCCCTACCTTTATGATTGTATATAAGTAATATTCTTACTATGGAATTTAGTGGTGCTTTACAATTAAATGATAATAATAATGGCTATGTATAAGTCAGTACTTGACAAGTTTTGATTATAATTTGAACATTTTAAAAGGTATGAGTTTTAGGGGTCCATTTATCATTGTGTGGACGGACATGATCCACTATAGCGAACCATGTCCACCGCACATTGATAAATGCAGACAGCATTTATCATTGCACCAGCAGTTCTTGTGAACTGCTGGTGCAATACCGCCCCCTGCAGATTCGCGGCCAATCGGCCGCTAGCAGGGGGTGTATTTGATCGGGTTGATTTCTGTCCGCCTCCTCAGAGCAGGTGGACAGGTTATGGAGCAGCGTTCTTTAGACCGCTGCTTCATAACTTGTGTTTCTGGCGAGCCTGAAGGTTCACCAGAAACACGGGGCATAAATAGACCCCTTAGTATTATCAATCTTTGCACCTAATAAAACCCTGTGATCATTGTTCAGATACTACTTAGCATTTATTCTTCCAATTTGAGCTAAATCATTATTATTTTACGGGTATTACATGGTTAATGTTCTGTTAATAAATAAATTATACAGTATGTGCTTAATAAATTATACAGTATGTGCTTATGTGTTTTTTTCTAGATAGACGTTCGGCATAAAAAATGGGTGATATAAAGGGGAAGTAATTTGGGTAATTTAAAACCATGCGATATCTGAGATTATACAGTTAAATTTTGACTGAAATCCTATTGGCTGTTCAAATGAGCCAATAGGATGAGAGCTACTGAAATTTTATTGGCTATTCAAATCAGCCAATAGAATTTCAGTAGCTCTCATCCTATTGGCTGATTTGAATTTCAAAAATCAAATCAGCCAATAGGAATGCAAGGGACGCCATTTTGAAAAGGCTCCCTTGCATTGAAGATTCATACGGGGCAACCATATGAAGAGGATGCTCCACGTCTGATGTCTTCAGGGTGGAGCCGCTCCACGCTGCCCGGATGAAGATAGAAGATGCCGCCTGGATGAAGATAGAAGACGCCGCCTGGATGAAGACCTCGCCGCCTGGATGAAGACTTCTTGCCATCTGGATGAGGATGGATGTCCGGACTTCAAAAACTGAAAATGGATCATCGGGGGTTAGTGTTGGGATTTTTTTTTTAACTTTTTTTGGGTGTTTTTTTTTTAGATTAGGGTTTTGGGCTTTCTTAAAAGAGCTAAATGCCCTTTTAAGGGCAATGAAAAAGAGCTGAATTACCTTTTTAGGGCAATGGGTAGCTTATGTTTTTGTTAGGTTTCTTATTTTGGAGGGTTGGTTGGGTGGTAGGTTTTACTGTATTTTGTTTACAGGAAAAAGAGCTGATTTCTTTAGGGCAATGCCCTACAAAAGGCCCTTTTGAAGAGCTATTGGTAGTTTATTGTAGGCTAGGGATTTTTTTTATTTTGGGGGGGCTTTTTATTTTTATAGGGCTATTAGATTAGGCATAATTGTTTTTATTTTGGATAATTTCGTTTGTTATTTTTTGTAATTTAGTATTTTTTTATTTTTTGTAATTTAGTATTTTTAATTTTTTGTAACTGTAGATTTAATTTGTTAGTAGTGTTAGGTTTTTTAATGAGCAATTTAATTTATTTAATCAATAGTTATTTTATTTTTAGTATAATAGTAATGTTAGTTTAATTTATAGTTTAAACTTAGTTTTTTTTTATTTCACAGGTACGTTTTTATTTATTTTAAGATAGGGATCTTGAAATTTTAATTTAAAGTTATTGGGTTGTTAGGTTTAGGGGTTAATAGTTTAATTTAGTTTTTTGCAATGTGGGGGGCTGTCGGTTTAGGGATTAATAGGTTTATTTAGTGGCAGTGTTGTGGGAGGCCAGAGGTTTAGGGGTTAATAACTGTATTTAGTGGCGGCGATGTCAGGGAGTGGCGGAATAGGGGTTAATATCTTTATTATAGTGTGGGCGATGTTGGGGTGCGGGGGAACAGGGGTTAATAACTTTAGTGTAGTGGTAGCGATATCGGGAGCAGCAGACTAGGGGTTAATAGATTTATTGCATGGCGGCGATGTCGGGGGTGGCAGATTAGGGGTTACAAAATAATAATATTAGTACAATAGCTTAGGTCTATAGAGAATAGTTTTAATTATGGCTGGAAATTACTTTATAATAAGAGGTGATTGGCTAGCTTTTATTATTGCAAGCTAATAGATGTAGTAGACTCCTGTTTTAGTACCTAAGGCTGTGGACTACAGCTGTCAATATCTACCTAGATATGCTTTTCAACAAAGGATATCTAGAGAATGAAACAAATTAGATCATAGATGTAAATTGGAAAGTTGTTTAGAATTGCATGCTCTATCTAGAACATGAAAGTTTAATTCTAGTTCAATTCTGATTTTACGGTTCTTTTAAAAAGGTAAGAATTGATAAAACACCTGTGAAAGGGGATTTAAGTTTTTTTTTGTAGAATACAAATTAATACATTTGCCTCACTTCATGCAGACAATGTCCTCACAATGAGAACCTATCTGCCTGCCTTTGGGGTCCTCTGTAGCAGCTTTGGCTGACAGAAAATTAAAATTTCATGAGCTGACATCTGCAACCTCTGTACGACTGTGCTTCTTAAAGGGACAGTCTAGTCTAAAACAAACTTTCATTATTCAGATAGGGCATGTAATTTTAAACAATTTTCCAATTTACTTCTTTCACCAATTTTGCTTTGTTCTCTTGGTATTCTTAGTTGAAAGCTAAATCTAGGAGGTACATATGCTAATTTCTAAGCCCTTGAAGGCCGCCTCTTAGCTCAGGGCATTTTAACAGTTTTTCACCACTAGAGGGTGTTAGTTCATGTGTTTCATATAGATAACACTGTGCCAACACTGATTGGCTAAAATGCAAGTCTATCAAAAGAACTGAAATAAGGGGGCAGTTTGCAGATGCTTAGATACAAGATAATCACAGAGGTAAAAAGTGTATTAATATAACTGTGTTGGTTATGCAAAACTAGGGAATGGGAAATAAAGGGATTATCTATCTTTTAAAACAAATATTCTGGTGCGCCAACAGATTCCGCACATTTAAAGGAACACTGTATTATAAAATGTGTTTTATGTGTTCCTTATGACTTTTTATACCTACTACAAAGTATTTAAATGAATAGGAAATTGTTGCATCATGCCCATTTTTGTATTTGAAATAGCTGTTTTTGCTCATTAAAATCATCAAATGTTGTTCTCAATGATATGCCCAAAAAATTGGGCTAAATCTGCAGGTAATGCAGACTTACTAATGTTATCTATCTCTAAACATAGTTAGGTATGGAAATGCTACCTATGGCTGGGCACAAACCAGCGCTTTCAGATCCAAGCATCTCTGTCTCTCTCCTACACCCCACTGGGAGAATAATTAGTGCCTATGGGGCAGATTTATCAAGCGCCGAATGGCCCCTGATGCTCCTGTTTTCCGGAAACAGCAGTTATAAAGCAGCGGTCTTAAGATAGCTACTCCTTAACTAGTCCGCCTGCTCTGAGGCTGTGGACATCAATCCACCCGATTTCATACGTCCAAGCTGATTGATACCCCCTGCTAGCGGCTGATTGGGCACGAATCTGCAGGGGGCGGCATTGCACAAGCAGTTCACAAGAACTGCTTGTGCAATGATATTTGCCGACAGCATATGCTGTCGGCATTCATCGATGCCTGTTGGACATGATCCGCTTAACGGATTATGTCGGACAGACCGATGATAAATCGGCCCCATTGTCTCCTGTTTACATGGCTTTTCTACAGAGAAAATGTTTATTCCTATTTTCAGTTTAGGTGGTGGTTTCTATGGGCAAAATCAGATATTTTTAATAAAAAAGTATAGGTAAAGGATATAATATGGACCATTGGGAACACATTAAAGGGGAGTGATTTTTAGAGTATATTGTCAATTTATGTAACAAAAGAGAAAATC
The DNA here is from genome assembly GCF_027579735.1 of Bombina bombina. NCBI lineage: Eukaryota > Metazoa > Chordata > Amphibia > Anura > Bombinatoridae > Bombina > Bombina bombina. The sequence goes on along the minus strand of NC_069503.1, from coordinate 285,193,935 downwards.
ACATTCACCACCATTAAAATAGTTAGAACTTAATTACACTTCTTTCATTGGAATTTCATATAAAATTGAAAGAACATTTAAAGTCCTGATATGTATATGCAACATCAACATTAAATTACATCACAAGCATTAGAAAAGTGCCAAACGTCAAAGGCCAAACAACAAAAGAAAGAAAATTAAATTGTGTATTCAAATGTTTTAGTTGCTTTTTTTATTGGAAAAAATAGCTATACATTTTTAAATCTTGGAATTATTGTAAGCACGATCTATTGCTTATTAAGGGCCATATTAAAAGTAGAGCGTTATCGTTTGCCTGTGAGCGATATTGGGTTTTCACGTTCGTTTGCGCGAAAGTTAAATTGCGCTTGTATTAAAAGTTGGAAGTAAATACGAACGAGTGAGCGCAATCCCGATGAGGTGAGAGTGCAAATCCCCATAAACTTTTGTGTGAATATATGTATATATATATATATATATATATATATATATATATATATATATATATATATATATATAAATGCATTGGAAATCTTTGCAGTCAAGTAGATGAAAACACGAAAGAGAATATTTTCGAAATATTCATTTTTAATAAATTATTATACTGTGTATTTAATGTAAAAAATTCACATTCCAATGTTCTGCACATGTATTTATAAATTGATATTCCTATATATATCTGTATATGTCTATACCTATATATAATCATATATATATATATACATCATATATATATATATATATATATATGTGTGTGTGTGTGTATGTATTTATGAATAAATAGAACATATTCTGCTATGTGAAGAACATTGGAATGTGAAATATTCATATTTTCATGTCGGGTTAGCGCACTTGAGAAAATGCAATCAGGTTTTTTCGCGAGTAGGGTGTTAGGCTTTTATTCAACAGTTTACTTTCAAAATGAGTGCTTCCCAATGTGCGCAAAAAGCTTATTTCTAGCGCAAGCAGGAGCATTAAATACTGCTTCACTTGTAATCCGGCCCTTAGTGTATACTGTATTTTTTGGGGACGTTTGGTGTAGATATGTGCATGATTGAAAAATTCATTTCGGTTTGGTTCGGATCGATTCTGAGGTTTTTGAATTTCGTTTCGGATCGATTCGAATTCGGAAAAATAATTCATTTCGGATTCGTTTCGGATTCGAAAAAATTTGTCTGGATTCAGTTTCTATTCGGTTCGGAAATTCAGAATTTCGGTATGTGTGCTGTGTATTAGACTAGTATTATGTACTGTATATTAGGTGTAACCCATAGCAGAGTGATATAACCTAATATACTGTACAATACTAGTGTAATCCATGTCCATCTGAATTTACTGAATAAATCCGAACTAATTCGGATTTATTCGGTAAATTCGGCAGTACTTTAATTCGGAAATTCGGTTCGATCCGAATCTTCGAATTTGCAGAATTTTCTGAATTTCCTAATCGAATCGAACCAAACCGAATTGCACATGTCTAGTTTGGTGTGTGGGAATGGTAGAACGTGCAACCCTTTACCCAAATGAAACTAAGGGCGTGATGATCCAAAGTTCTCATCTTAGATTATCTAAAATGATCCTCCAGCACAGGAAGATATCTAAATATGAGATTCTAAAGAGACAGATTTTGCTATACTTCTCCAGGGGGCGCTCCCTGCCTTTCTCGATGTCAAGGAGAGACAAGCACAGGGCAATATAGGACTGCATGGCATGCCTCTTTTCATTGGCTTTTCAAATGTGATCAGTGACCTTCCAGCTGAGCCTACTCTTCAACAAAAGTATATCAAGAGTATGAAGCAAATTTAATAATAGAAATAATTTGCAAAGTTGTTAAAATATGCATGCTCTCTCATAAAATCATGACAGTTTATTTTTTTCTTTATTGTTCCTTTAAGCTGATGTATTTTATCACCTTAAAATTTGCAGATACATTATACCACCTTAGGGGTTATTCCAAAAATATGAAATAACCTATAAACACAAAGTTAAAAATAAATAAATAAATAAAAGGATTCTGGTAAATTCGCTTGTGGATTTTTTTCAGATAACCTTTAATGAAAAACAAACTACTTTATAACATCTCTAAAATATAAAACAAATGTATTCCAACAATTTTCAAGTTTCATGCAGATAAAATACTTGGAATATCAATTAGCCCTCTGCAACATATAACAAAGAAAATATGCTATACAGAGAATTTATTTCACTTTATTCAATATCATATTACAAGAAAACAGTTACAGGTGATGCACGGTTACATCTTTTATTTATATGCACAAAATACACATTGTAACAATTAAAGCAATATTATAGTGTGCTACCTATAACACCATAAAGCTAAAGTGTATCAAAGTGTATTATTTTTATACTACACTGCTATGTGTTGTAATGTACCAAAACATTTTCAAAAATAATGCATAATACAAAATGCACTATTAAAGTATATGTATCCAGATGTGTTGTATGTTGAGATAAAAAAAAATCATAATTAAAAAAGTGCATATGTTGGAGAACAATTAGATTATCTCCACCAAAACATATAAAGGAGAATCATATGTTCAATAACAGAAGGTAAATCATTTTGAGTCATGTTATTGGTTTTTGTTAAGTATCCCTAACAAAATGTAATATATAAAAAAAGAAGAAAAAAAAGAAATCACTCACAGATGACCATATTTGTATGACCTATATAGGTCTTTACTTAAAATAGTTTTAAAAAGTTCTCTTAGTTGTGTGTCTGTTATAAAAAAAAATTGTAAATGTGTCCTTCAATTAAAACAGGACTTCTATGTCATGAGGTGTTGTGATATATTAGTATTACCCATCAAAATATTATTATTTGCTTTCATAAGTTTAGTGGAATTGACACAGTTACACCACTCCTTCATAACAATACATTCAAAATATTCATTAAATCCACTTTGGATTGCAGTCAATTTTATTGTAAAGTGTTAAACTGCAATTTACCAGATGTTAATGTGCAAGGCTTGTAAAAACTTGGCTGGCAGAGTTTTTAACGTCTATGAAATTTAAACATTCTATGCTCCAAATACTATACTCTTTGCATAAAATGTGTTTATAGTTTGTATCATATACTGCGTGCATGATATTAATCAAAAAGTTTTAATTTTGTTTTACTTATTAATTAAATTAAAAAGAAATCAAATAAAAATCATAATAGTAATTAATAACAATTATCTCTTCTATTTCTATTAATAACTTGGACTTATTAATCAGAATTTCTCCACTTTAGCATTGGTTAACGTACAAAGATATTTAAAAAGATAAATGAGTCCACTTTATAACTCCAATTAAGAAACAACATACTCTAATCCCTGTCTAATATGTTGTGAAGCAGATTTTCTAATACCAATTTATTTTGACCTCAGAACCTTACCTGAATTGAGATACATCTTCACAGCATTATCAACTATGGCTTAATGTTATATTTTCAAAGCATTTTCAATAATCAGAAACTGATGGAAAGAGTTCACAAAATGAGTAGGGTATATATAATAAATGTGGATAAAGGACTATATTATTGCAGAGAGAGCTTTCATGAATGGATGTATCTAAAGTATTTTGAAGTGCACCCTGGCAGTTGTATTGTCAGGAGTAAATGCTTGGCTATTTTGACTGTGTGTGTATATGTATGAATATATATATATATATATATATATATATATATATATATATATATATATATATATATATATATATATATATATATATATATATGCAATCATGGAATAACCTCATTGAAAATGCACAAGCTGTTTTGCCAAAGTGGAAAGTATTATGAGGGAAATTAATTTGATTATTAACAGCTACAAACTTGCCCAGAATTGGTATACAGAGGCATCTACGTTGAATGGCTTTAACATTCCCAAGTTTCCAGTACCATGCAGAATGTAATATGAAGTTGAACAATATAATTCTTGGCTCTCATTCATAAATGAAATGTCATATATTGAAAGGAGATAGAAGCCTCATTTCCAGCATACCAAGTCAAAGAAAGGACAGTTATGTTTTAGGCTGATCTTACATTTCTTCAGGTTTATATCTGAAAAGTTCACATAAGACAGCCAAGGAAAAGACAAAATGTGCACAGCGGTATTTTCTAATCTGTATGGAATGTGTAAGAAAAGGAAATTGAAAGTGCTTTGGTATGTAATTGCAAACTTTCTATGATTTTAATTATCCCTGCAATTTATAGCTCAGGATACAAAATAATGTTCATTGCTATTGTCATATAATATAAAACATATTCTGACAGGCTGGATTTTATTAAGGATTTGATGAATGCAACAATATAAATTATTATTAAGCACATATGTTGCAAACTTCAATAAAAGACTTAAGTTTATCTCAAATGGCCATGTAAAAACACCAGACAGGTTATTTCTGAAGGCATAATTAAGAATACCAAAAATATAAATAAGTGCAATTTGTTTTTTTTACTGAAAAGACTATTTTTACTTTATTGCACACAGCAGTTGTAGGCGTGTATATCCCATGAGCCTCTAGTAGTTAACCAAGGTAGAGACCATACCTCTTTTATTTGCCACAGTAAGCTACTTCTTAAAATTGTACCCCACTGGATGCAAACGTTTATTGCCTTTGAGGAGGCCCCACCAATCAAAACATAACTTAAAAGATGCAGGCATACTGACCACTGGTGATGTCAAGACACTATGTCTTTGACACATAAAAGTATCAATATCAAGAAACAGTCAAAACCCTGAGGAAGGGCAATATGGTATATTATTTAGCATTGCTAAATGACTTCAAGAACAGTCAGTAATATTTTATTTTTATGGACTTTTAAAACTAGTATAATACGCCTTAAAGGGATACAAAGCCCAAATTTTTTTCTTCAGATAGAGTATGCAATTTTAAGCAACTTTATAATTTACTCCTACTATCAATTATTCTTCATTATCTTACTATCTTTATTTAAAAAGCAGGCATTTAAAGCTTAGGAGCCAGGCCATTTTAGGTTTTAGCGCCCTGGATAGCGCTTGATTATTGGTGGCTACATTTAGCAAACCAATAAGCAAGCATAACCCAGGTTCGGAACCAAAAATGGACCGGCTACTAAGCTTTACATTCCTGCTTTTTAAATAAAGATCACAAGAGAACAAAGACAAATTGATAATAGGAGTAAATTAGAAAGTTGCTTATAAATGCAAGCTCTATCTGAATCATGAAAGAAATAATTTGGGTTTAGTGTCCCTTTAAGTCTTTATTTACTTAGCACACAATATAACGTCCAACCTTTGACACACACATTTTGTACTGAGGAACACAAACAATACAATGTTAATACAGTTTATTTTTATGGCAAAATATTCAAAATGCTTATTTGAAAGGAAAAAATATTTTGGTTGCACAACACTAAATGTTGCATAACAGTAAATTGCTTAAGGAAAGAATTTTGATAATAAAATCAATATGTCCATAAATGTAAATGTATTTAAATGCTGGAATAATAAAGATTTGTTTAAAGAAAACATGGTAAGATTATATAATGATTCATTTAAAAAGAGAAGATCCCACATCTATGTTAAATAAAACTACAGTGTGTGGCCTTGTGTAAAATAAATGGTAAGAAATCAATTTTGGATGCATTTATAGTAAAGTTTTTTTTTCCCAAGAAATGTTGTTTAGTGTAGAAAAACAAAATAAATCCAAATATAATATACAAAAAGTAAAATGTGACATGTAGAATTTACAGTTTATTTTTCATAAAAATCACAAGGTAGCAAATGACGTGCAAGGCTTGAAGTAAGTTATAAGGTGAAATTGTGTCTTGCCAGATTTATTCTGCGGTAGAATGTTGTTCATTGAAACCAAAACTCCTATTCCATAAGGCAAGTGATCCATTCAAAGGTTTACTTTCAATTTGATTGAAGTTCTATCCTAGAAAAAACCCAACATATTGAATATAATATTGTTATATATGATATATTTAACAATAGTCATAAATAACAGCTTAGAGTAATAGTATCCACTGGTGATCTTATACCTAACATGAATATGAGTGAGACATCTGTACATGAGTAACATTAGTATATAGCTTGGTGTTTGGGGGACACAACCAGTATGAAGGTAATAGATAAATAGGCCCAGCTAAAGAAAACAGAATCAAAGAAATGTTCATCACACAGTTATGACATCAGCTCTAATATTTGTTGGTTGATGCTTGTGGAACATTAATAGGAAATATGTATTAGCCAATAGCACTAGCTCTGCTAAAGGGTACATTTGTTTAAATTGCTGATAGCACTATCACATTCTATTGGTTTTATAACATTGGGCTCCATTTATTAAGCAGTAAATGCAGCTTCGGAGTTCAATCGTTTTAGGTCCGCCCGAAACGGATGATAAGAAGTAGTGGTAGTAAGACAGCTGCTTCAAAACTTCTCTGCCACCTTTTAGTTAGCAGACTGAAATCATCCCGATCCGATCGGGATGATTGACAGCCCCTGCTAGCGGGCAATTGGACGCCAGTTAACAAGGGGTGGCATTGCACAAGAATTTCACCAGAAATGCTTGTGCAATGTTAAATGCCAACAGGTTAAGCAGACATGATTGGCTACAGTAAATCATGTCCGCTTGCCTATTCATAAATCTACCCCATTGTCTTTTCTTCCAGAAATACCATTTTAAAACCACTGTATACACACATATATGTATATTTATATATTTATTTAGTCATTATATATAAAGAAAAAGAATTTGATTGAAAAAAATCTATTACAGTGCACCAAATAATAGACATGTACACAAATACAATAAATATGCATAATGTGAGATTTGTGTCAGCAGTTAATTACATGGTTTTAGAATAACAATGCACTTTTTAAGGTAAATATATAATGCTATACAATAATCACCTAATTATAACTGTTGCTCAGATTAGAAGCATCACATTGTATAAGGGAGAAGCTCAGTTTTATTTGTCACTTGATTTCCCTGCAGTAAAACAGTTTCATATTTCAAATTCATTTTTTTAATTTTACAATTTACCCAGCATGCCAAATATTACATTTCCAAGTTGATTTTTAAGTTAAAATTGTTAAAGGGTAAAAGCCAATATCATCCTGAACTAGATTATAACTGTTTTTCATAAGACATTTCAACAAATGATTGTAATGTCTCACAAGTGCCACCATGGTAAACTGCTTGTGCAATTCCGCCCTGCAGATTTGCGGCCAATCGGCCGCTAGCAGGGGGTGTCAATCAATTGCTGCTTCTTAACTCCTGTTTCCGGCGAGCCTCAAGGCTCACGCGGAAACAGTTACATTCAGGGCCATTCATCCCTTGTTAAATCGGCCCCCATGTCTTTTTTTAAAGGACCAGTAAACACAGTAGATTTGCATAATCAACAAATGCAAAATAACAAGACAATACAATAGCATTTACTCTGAATTTCAAATAAGTAGTAGATTTTTTGCTAACAAATTTCAAACTTATGTATATTTCCACTCCCCCTGTACCATGTGATAGCAATCAGCCAATCACAAATGAATATACGTATAGTCTGTGAAGTCTTGCACATGCTCAGTAGGAGCTGGTGACTCAAAAAGTGTAAATATAAAAGACTGTGCACTTTTTTTTAATGGAAGTAAATTGGAAAGTTGTTTAAAATTACATACTGTATCATGAAAATTTAATTTTACCTGAGTGTCCCTTTAGTGTAATATCTCACAAATGCCCCTTGTCTTGTTTTAATGTAATGTCTCACTAGTGCCCCTTGTCTGTTTGTATTGTAATATCTCACAAGTGCCCTTTGTCTCATTGTAATGTAATATCTCACAAGTGCCCCCTTGTCTGTTTGTATTGTAATATCTCACAAGTGCCCCTTGTCTCTTTGTATTGTAATATCTCACAAGTGCCCCCTTGTCCCTTTGTATTGTAATATCTCACAAGTGCCCCCTTGTCTGTTTGTATTGTAATATCTCACAAGTGCCCCTTGTCTGTTTGTATTGTAATATCTCACAAGTGCCCCCTTGTCTCTTTGTATTGTAATATCTCACAAGGGCCCCCTTGTCTCTTTGTATTGTAATATCTCACACGTGCCCCTTGTCTGTTTGTATTGTAATATCTCACAAGTGCCCCTTGTCTGTTTGTATTGTAATATCTCACACGTGCCCCTTGTCTGTTTGTATTGTAATATCTCACAAGTGCCCCTTGTCTCTTTGTATTGTAGTATCTCACAAGGGCCCCTTGTCTCTTTGTATTGCAAAATCTCACAAGTGCCCCCTTTTCTCTTTGTATTGTAATATCTCACAAGTTCCCCTTGTCTCTTTGTATTGTAATATCTCACAAGTGCCCCTTGTCTCTTTGTATTGTAATATCTCACATGTGCCCCCTTGTCTCTTTGTATTGTAATATCTCACAAGTACCCCCTTGTCTCTTTGTATTGTAATATCTCACAAGTGCCCCCTTGTCTCTTTGTATTGTAATATCTCACATGTGCCCCTTGTCTCTTTGTATTGTAATATCTCACAAGTGCCCCTTGTCTCTTTGTATTGTAATATCTCAAAAGTGCCCCTTGTCTGTTTGTATTGTAATATCTCACAAGTGCCCCCTTGTCTCTTTGTATTGTAATATCTCACAAGGCCCCCCTTGTCTCTTTGTATTGTAATATCTCACAAGTGCCCCTTGTCTCTTTGTATTGTAATATCTCACAAGAGCCCCTTGTCTCTTTGTATTGTAATAACTCACAAGTGCCCCCTTGTCTGTTTGTATTGTAATATCTCACACGTGCCCCCTTGTCCGTTTGTATTGTAATATCTCACAAGTGCCCCTTGTCTCTTTGTATTGTAATATCTCACAAGTGCCCCTTGTCTCTTTGTATTGTAATAACTCACAAGTGCCCCCTTGTCTCTTTGTATTGTAATATCTCACACGTGCCCCCTTGTCTGTTTGTATTGTAATATCTCACAAGTGCCCCTTGTCTCTTTGTATTGCAAAATCTCACAAGTGCCCCTTGTCTCTTTGTATTGTAATATCTCACAAGTGCCCCCTTGTCTATCTGTATTGTAATATCTCACATGTGCCCCTTGTCTCTTTGTATTGTAATATCTCACACGTGCCCCTTGTCTCTTTGTATTGCAAAATCTCACAAGTGCCCCCTTTTCTCTTTGTATTGTAATATCTCACAAGTGCCCCTTGTCTCTTTGTATTGTAATATCTCACAAGTTCCCCTTGTCTCTTTGTATTGTAATATCTCACATGTGCCCCTTGTCTCTTTGTATTGTAATATCTCACATGTGCCCCCTTGTCTCTTTGTATTGTAATATCTCACAAGTACCCCCTTGTCTCTTTGTATTGTAATATCTCACAAGTGCCCCCTTGTCTCTTTGTATTGTAAAATCTCACATGTGCCCCTTGTCTCTTTGTATTGTAATATCTCACAAGTGCCCCTTGTCTCTTTGTATTGTAATATCTCACAAGGGCCCCCTTGTCTCTTTGTATTGTAATATCTCACAAGTGCCCCTTGTCTCTTTGTATTGTAATATCTCACAAGTGCCCCCTTGTCCCTTTGTATTGTAATATCTCACAAGTGCCCCTTGTCTCTTTGTATTGTAATATCTCACAAGGGCCCCCTTGTCTCTTTGTATTGTAATATATCACAAGTGCCCCTTGTCTCTTTGTATTGTAATATCTCACAAGTGCCCCTTGTCTCTTTGTATTGTAATATCTCACAAGTGCCCCCTTGTCTCTTTGTATTGTAATATCTCACAAGTGCCCCCTTGTCTCTTTGTATTGTAATATCTCACCAGTGCCCCCTTGTCTCTTTGTATTGTAATATCTCACAAGTGCCCCTTGTCTCTTTGTATTGTAATATCTCACAAGTGCCCCTTGTCTCTTTGTATTGTAATATCTCACAAGTGCCCCTTGTCTGTTTGTATTGTAATATCTCACAAGTGCCCCCTTGTCTCTTTGTATTGTAATATCTCACAAGTGCCCCCTTGTCTCTTTGTATTGTAATATCTCACAAGTGCCCCCTTGTCTCTTTGTATTGTAATATCTCACCAGTGCCCCCTTGTCTCTTTGTATTGTAATATCTCACAAGTGCCCCCTTGTCTGTTTGTATTGTAATATCTCACAAGTGCCCCTTGTCTCTTTGTATTGTAATATCTCACAAGTGCCCCTTGTCTCTTTGTATTGTAATATCTCACAAGTGCCCCTTGTCTCTTTGTATTGTAATATCTCACAAGTGCCCCTTGTCTCTTTGTATAGTAATATCTCACAAGTGCCCCTTGTCTCTTTGTATTGTAATATCTCACATGTGCCCCTTGTCTCTTTGTATTGTAATATCTCACAAGTGCCCCCTTGTCTATCTGTATTGTAATATCTCACAAGTGCCCCCTTGTCTCTTTGTATTGTAATATCTCACAAGTGCCCCCTTGTCTCTTTGTATTGTAATATCTCACAAGTGCCCCTTGTCTCTTTGTATTGTAATATCTCACAAGTGCCCCTTGTCTCTTTGTATTGTAATATCTCACAAATGCCCCCTTGTCCCTTTGTATTGTAATATCTCACAAGTGCCCCTTGTCTCTTTGTATTGTAATATCTCACAAGTGCCCCCTTGTCTCTTTGTATTGTAATATCTCACAAGGCCCCCCTTGTCTCTTTGTATTGTAATATCTCACAAGTGCCCCTTGTCTCTTTGTATTGTAATATCTCACAAGTGCCCCTTGTCTCTTTGTATAGTAATATCTCACAAGTGCCCCTTGTCTCTTTGTACTGTAATATCTCGCATGTGCCCCTTGTCTCTTTGTATTGTAATATCTCACAAGTGCCCCTTGTCTCTTTGTATTGTAATATCTCACAAGTGCCCCTTGTCTCTTTGTATTGTAATATCTCACAAGTGCCCCTTGTCTCTTTGTATTGTAATATCTCACAAGTGCCCCTTGTCTCTTTGTATTGTAATATCTCACAAGGGCCCCTTGTCTCTTTGTATTGTAATATCTCACAAGTGCCCCTTGTCTCTTTGTATTGTAATATCTCACAAGTGCCCCCTTGTCTCTTTGTATTGTAATATCTCACAAGTGCCCCCTTGTCTCTTTGTATTGTAATATCTCACAAGTGCCATGTGAGTATATAGGCATGCATTATTTTTAATTATTACTCACTTTCTGTATACATAAAACATAAAAATCTAACAAAACTAATGCTAGATGCCAGCTACACTTACTGTGTAGACTGCAGATAAATATTCTTTACTATTCACATTTTTTTCTCTCTGCAATGTCTGCCTAACAAATTCATGCTTCCTACAATACCTTGTAGATATTTGCTGACTGTACACTTTATTCTGTACAATCACATTTCTCCTAATCACTAGTAAACATGTACTGAGGCAACATTTCAAATCAACATGTAAAATGCATTTTGATTTATTCAGTGAGAATTATAACAGAGCATTTTATGTGTTGATAGGACAAAGCAGGATTTTTGTGGGGGGAAATCTGAATTCCAAAAACTAGCTATAAGCATCATGTTGTATAAAAGATGAAAACTGAAAATGAGAAGTCCTGCTGTGCAGGTGAATGACCTGTGGGAGCGGACTCTGCCTGCTAGGATTTCTACACATCGCTACCATCAGACACAGACCAATTGATTAGATCATCTTATACCCACCACCAACTAGGCTCAGGAGACTAATTAGAGGAAGTACTGCCTGCATAGACACCCCATTGACACCTAATTTGCTCAGCCAAAGCCCTTGGGGAGAATGTATTATCTGTGCAGCTGCACTTCATGCATTTCTGAATATAGACATAAGCCAGGGCTGCTTTATCATTCTCTCTAGAACAATGAATTTCCAAGCAATACGCTCATAAAAACTGAACCTAGCCAAGGAGTACCTTTCCATCCTGCTTATTTCCTAACGTTTAAACTCTATATTCAACTTAATTAAAGTAAAAATGGAATTTGGACACATATATTAAATGATACTCTCCAAGCATCCTAAAACAAAAAAATAAATACTTAAAAAATAAATTAAATATACGTTATACTTTTTAGGTGTTGTAAAACTATAGTAAGTGAGTGAAAAGAAATACTTTTATATATATTTTTTATTCTAACACCACAATGCTAATGATGTAAGAAATTGTTTGAATGTTCTTTTTTACCTTCATCCCACCCCCCTCCTTAATTTTTCTTTTTCTCATATATATATATATATATATATATATATATATATATATATATATATATATATATATATATATATATATATATATATATATATATATATATATATATGCACACAGTATATATATATATATATATATATATATACACATATATATATTATTTTTTGTAAAATATATATCTATACCTATATTAATATATACAGATATAGGACTAGATTACAAGTGACAAGCTAGATATAGCGCTTATCGCAACCACGTTAACTTGCGCTCATATTACAAGTTGAAGTAAATAAATGTGCTCAAGCCAAACAAAAATTGCGTTCATTGGGTTAGTGACTTAAAATCTAGCGTAAAAAAAATGTGCACAAAATACAACAATAATACATTAAACGGAAGTGTTACACACATATAAACAGTTTCTGATAAAAAATAATCATATAAATATTAATTTATTATTTTTATAAGGTTTAAAAGGAATATGGTATATGACAAGGTGCTTGACTGGAAAGCGCTATAATGTCTATGTGTGTGTGTATATATATATATATATATATATATATATATATATATATATATATATATAATGCAATGTTAGATAATTTAAAGCTTATCCTATCCAGCACTAACCATTCCCTATCAATATCAAGGAATATGCATAATCAAAAATGTGTTAACCCTATAGTGGCATAAGCAATAATTAAAACAAAATAATCTAAACTGAACCAAAAAGGAGCATGAAAAGGAGCGTTTATTGGAAACAACATGAGAAAATAAACAAATGAACCTGCAGGATACCATGTTAAATACCTCTCATAGTGCAGTATGATAATATCTACCAGCTGGGAAAATCAAAAATTGTGAATTGAGGGGGCGTGTCTGACCATCGGCTAAGATGGCTGCTTCTTGATTTTGGCTGATCAAGGGAAACGATAAAACCGCTGTTTACCTCTCCTTATTCCATTAACCAAGCTTGTATTTTCAGAGTTTATGGAAAGATAATATCCGTGGAATTGATCTATACTATTTTAAACCAGATTTCAGCCCAGCAGCCTAATCTAGATGTAGTGCGCAGTGGAGGCCTGACTACGGCTTGGAACTTCATCTACCCCCCCAGTATCCTGTTTATCCAGCACACCCAGTCATTTGAACTGATAAAAACCAAAGTATGGAAAGTTATAACTACTGACATTTACGGCCGCTTCAAGTGTTTTGCTGAACTAAGATTTCGGCGGGTGTTAAGTAGGGATGGGCGAATGTGCAAATTTTCGAATTTCGAATGTAGAACGAATGTTATTACCGAAATTCGAATTCTAAATTCGAATGTCGATAAGAACGAATATTCTTAAAAATTCGAAAATCGAATGTTATTTACAGTTTTCGAATGTCACTTTCGAATTCGAATGTTTATAATTATATTGAATGTCTACATTCGAAATTCGAATTTTTCGAATTCGAATATAAATTCGAATTTTTCGAATTCGAATATAAATTCGAATTTTTCGAATTCGAATATTGCATAATTCGAATATTACATTTAAAAGCATTAGAAATACTATTACAATCAAAATTCGAATTTTTCGAATTCGAATACACGTATTGCATAATTCGAATATTACATTTAAAGAAAAAGCATTAGAAATACTATTACAATCTAAATTCGAATTTTTCAAATTCGAATACACGTATTGCATAATTCGAATATTACATTTAAAGAAAAAGCATTAGAAATACTATTACAATCTAAATTCGAATTTTTCGAATTTGAATATTGCATAATTCGAATATTACATTTATAGAAAAAGCATTAGAAATACTATTACAATCTAAATTCGAATTTTTCGAATTCGAATACACGTATTGCATAATTCGAATATTACATTTAAAGAAAAAGCATTAGAAATACTATTACAATCTAAATTCAAATTTTTCGAATTCGAATACACGTATTGCATAATTCGAATATTACATTTAGAGAAAAAGCATTAGAAATACTATTACAATCTAAATTCGAATTTTTCGAATTCGAATATTGCATAATTCGAATATTACATTTAAAAGCATTAGAAATACTATTACAATCTAAATTCGAATTTTTCGAATTCGAATACACGTATTGCATAATTCGAATATTACATTTAAAGAAAAAGCATTAGAAATACTATTACAATCTAAATTCGAATTTTTCGAATTTGAATACACGTATTGCATAATTCGAATATTACATTTAAAGAAAAAGCATTAGAAATACTATTACAATCTAAATTCAAATTTTTCGAATTCGAATATTGCATAATTCGAATATTACATTTAAAGAAAAAGCATTAGAAATACTATTACAATCTAAATTCGAATTTTTCAAATTCGAATATTGCATAATTCGAATATTACATTTAAAGAAAAAGCATTAGAAATACTATTACAATCTAAATTCGAATTTTTCTAATTCGAATATTTTCGAATGTAATCGTAAAATTCGAAACCGAACATTCGAAAATCGAATGTTAGAATGTTATGTAAACATTCGAAATTCGATTCGAACGAACGAATGTGTTAAAATTAATGCCGTTTTTCGAATGTTGCGAAACATTCGCCCATCCCTAGTGTTAAGTCAATGTTAAAGATTTTGAGACATCGTCAGAAATATAACAAAGTGTTCAAGGTGCAAAATGGATTCCGTGATACAATGGGAGCAATCTTTTGAGATCTTGATCTCTCAACTCACTCAACAGCTTGTTAACCCCTTAATGACCGAGGACGTGCAGGGTACGTCCTCAAAAAAAAGGTAGTTAATGCCTGAGAACGTACCCTGCACGTCCTCGGTTTGGAAAGCAGCTGGAAGCGATCCTGCTCGCTTCCAGCTGCTTTCCGGTTATTGCAGTGATGCCTCGATATCGAGGCATCCTGCAATAACCATTTGTAGCCATCCGGTGCAGAGAGAGCCACTCTGTGGCCCTCTCTGCACCGGACATTAACGGCTACCTTCGTTGGTGGGTGGGAGCCGGTGTGGGAGGTGGGTGGCGGCCATCGATGGCCTTTGTGATGCGGAGGGGGGCGGGATCGGGGGCGGGGACGACCGGGGGGACGCGCATGGACGCGCGCGCGTGCACGGGGAGGCCGGGCGGGCGCGTGCACGGGGAGGGAGCGGGTGGGAACCACTACGCTACAGAAAATGTTTTTGTTAGAAGTGGGGATCAAAGGGGTTAATATGGTTTTTTTGGTGATCGGTTTGGCTGGTGGGGTATTGGACTGTGGGGGGGAAGCTACACTACAGAAACAAATAGTAAAACATAAAAAAAAAAACATTTTTATTTGCAAACTGGGTACTGGCAGACAGCTGCCAGTACCCAAGATGGCCCCAATAAGGCAGAGGGGGAGGGTTAGGGAGCTATTTTGGGGGGATCAGGGAGGTTGGGGGCTAAGGGGGGACCCTACATAGCAGCATATGTAAATATGCTAAAAATTTATTTTTTTTTTTTTTTTTTTTTATACCTTTTATTTTAGTACTGGCAGACTTTCTGCCAGTACTTAAGATGGCGGGGACAATTGTGGGGTGGGGGAGGGAAGAGTGCTGTTTGGGAGGGATCAGGGGGTGGGATGTGTCAGGTGGGAGTCTGATCTCTACACTAAAGCTAAAATTAACCCTGCAAGCTCCCTACAAACTACCTAATTAACCCCTTCACTGCTGGCCATAATACACATGTGATGCGCAGCAGCATTTAGCGGCCTTATAATTACGAAAAAGCAACGCCAAAGCCATATATGTCTGCTATTTATGAACAAAGGGGATCCCAGAGAAGCATTTAAAACCATTTGTGCCATAATTGCACAAGCTGTTTGTAAATAATTTTAGTGAAAAACCTAAAGTTTGAAAAAGTGAACAATTTTTTTTTATTTGATTGCTTTTGGCAGTGAAATGGTGGCATGAAATATACCAAAATGGGCCTAGATCAATACTTGGGGTTGTCTACTACACTACACTAGAGCTAAAATTAACCCTAGAAGCTCCCTACATGCTCCCTAATTAACCCATTCACTGCTGGGCATAATACACGGTTGGTGCGCAGTGGCATTTAGCAGCCTTCTAATTACCAAAAAGCAAAGCCAAAGCCATATATGTCTGCTATTTATGAACAAAGGGGATCCCAGAGAAGCATTTACAACCATTTATTCCATAATTTCATGAGTTGTTTGTAAATAATTTCAGTGAGAAACCTAAAGTTTGTGAAAAAATTTGTGAAAAAGTAAAATAATTTTTTTATTTGATCGCATTCGGCGGTGAAATGGTGCCATGAAATATACCAAAATGGGCCTAGATCAATACTTTGGGATGTCTTCTAAAAAAAAATATATATACATGTCAATGGATATTCAGAGATTCCTGAAAGATATTAGTGTCCCAATGTAACCAGCGCTAATTTTGAAAAAAAGTGGTTTGGAAATAGCAAAGTGCTACTTGTATTTATGGCCCTATAACTTGCAAAAAAAGCAAAGAAGATGTAAACATTGGGTATTTCTAAACTCAGGACAAAATTTAGAAACTATTTAGCATGGGTGTTTTTTGGTGGTTGTAGATGTGTAACAGATTTTGGGGGTCAAAGTTAGAAAAAGTGTGTTTTTTTCCATTTTTTCCTCATATTTTATAATATTTTTTATAGTAAATTATAAGATATGATGAAAATAATGGTATATTTTGAAAGTCCATTTAATGGCGAGAAAAACGGTATATAATATGTGTGGGTACAGTAAATGAGTAAGAGGAAAATTACAGCTAAACACAAACACCACAAAAATGTAAAAATAGCCTTGGTCCCAAACGGACAGAAAATGGAAAAGTGCTGTGGTCATTAAGGGGTTAATGATGTGCGATCGCTCGTTACCTCATCTGCCTGTGTGAAGGGCTCTGAGCAGACTGCACAACGGCTCCATGACCGACAAGCTAAAGAAGCGATACCGGAGCCTGTAAATACCATATCCCAACCTCTTCTCACCTATAACGCAGCAGCCTCACAGTGCGGTATGCATGGCATGCCATCCCTAGACATGGGTCTGCATGTGAGTCCAGGCGGGGCTGTCAGATTTTTGAGGTGTATGGCGGAGTCCAGGGACGGGCTGGCTATCTTACCGGGGGCCCAAGATTGCATCGCACCACTACCTAAGCAGAGCGATGGGAGCGAGCGGAGATTTGAGAGGTTCCCCTACGCGCTATTTCTCTGGGAGATATCCATGGTAGGAGCCGGTGGTTTGCAGACTCCCCTCATGACTTGGCTAAACCTGGCATTATATCATCTGCTCCTCAGCTGTGGGATGCCGGTACAGTCCTCATGCGTTCAGGAGTTGGCTGAGAACTCCAGGTTTTTATTTAGCTGTAAACAGGGCTAGTGGAAGCTCCTTTAACTGTTAGTAGAGATGGTCTGAACTTGTTCCAGGGACTTCTATACTACTCTGTGGTAGCTTTGAACTCTCATACTGCTGTTTATTCAATACTGTTAATTTTCTGCAATATATGTTAAGTTTCTTACTACAATAATGTGATATTGGAACATTTGAGTGACTCGGTTGCATAATGCTCTCTATTTTTATGGGGGTTTTTTTTTGTTTTTTTTTATGCATATTTCTGTTTTTTCGGTAGATTGCTGCTCCTTTTGCCCTCATTTATGTTTATTGATATAGATATTTGCTTGCAGTGCTTAATTTTGGACCTTGTTTATTACATACCTGAGAATGTTTGCTAATAATCTCATAACTGACCCATTGAATACTCACTACACAGTTTCTAGCCAGTTATATTCCTTCACAGCTGAGACCTAGGGTTATATAGTTCTCCTGTACATCGTAATGTATACACCTAATTGAGGATCTCATACTATGCTTTTAATACCTTTAGTGGCAAGATAGGTGGCAGCATGTCTTGCTAATAGGGGGAGTTTATACGTTTAGAGGTTTCTTATTTATCTTCAAATCTGTATTTTGCTCTTTTACATGTTCAGCAGTCTGTTTAACATGTTTTTTTTTTTTTTTTAATGAATCTACTTTGTACATTTAGAAATATTGCCGTATAACTAGGGGTCACTTAGTATCCTGTCCTACTGTATTTCGTCTGACCCTATTGAGCCATATCTACATTCCAAGCCACCCAATTGTTGATTGCGAAAATTGTTATCTGGGTCCTCACATATGCAGTTCTATAGACAGATTATTATAGTGGAGATTTACACCCAGTTTAGTGGGCATTACTATGGTAACCCTTAGGCCTCAGTTGTACTGTTTTATTATATATATTTATACTTGTCAGACTCTTATCCCTTTTATGCTAGCCATATTCTTATATTGTATATATGCATTTTAAATGTGACTCTAACTGTAATATTACTGGTACTACTCAGTGGAAAATATATGTCTGACACTCACGTTTTGATTTAGCTGCAAGTTTTGGCTAGTAGATCTAAATGCTTACCGCTAATTAATATAGGACAGTTTACATTAGATCTTATGGCTCATATTCTATCAAGATGTGGTTTAATCTTGGGCTTAATTAAATATATGCATCCAGCATCATTCTGGTATAACCCAACTTGGATCTTTATATATAGGTCTTTGTCAATATGGCCATTATTAGACTGCCCCCCCCCCCTGCTCATATAGCTTACTGGTTAAGCCTAGGGGCACAGACCCCATACGAACCCCCTAACCCTGGTTAATTGAGTTTATTACAAGTGTGTTATTGTTATAACCCCCTTACCCTTTAAATTGAGGTATTGTCTCTATAAGATCTAAAGATAGTTTCATAAAGACGGATGATATGTCTACTTCCTGGTGCACAAAACGCTACATTTATGCTTTGTAACAAATTCTATGTATATTTTTTCAAATGTCATAGCTTATTTGTGTGCCCTATGTCTTGGTTGTTTTTTTTTTTTAAACCTCAATAAAAAAAATTAAATAAAAAAAAAAGAAAATTGTGAATTGAATATTCATGACAGGTAACAACCCTAAGCATACAAAACATAAATGTTAAACTGTTAAAAGTCACAGAAAAAAAAAAAAAGGTCCCAGCTACCGGAAGAAGCCCCATAGCCTTAGGGGTGAAACGCGCGTAGCTGGCTGGAGTGTTTGTCGGAACACTTGGAGAAATTGCTGATTGTCTATCTACCTTGAGGTGATCAGGTGGCCACACAACAACCGCAGATTTGAAGGGTTACGAAGCATCTGAGAGGAGCACCCCAGGAATTACCTGTCTTCAGTGTGGACAGAAGGGACACAGGAGGCGCAGTGCCGCAATAGTGGGACTCTCAAGTTAAGCTGCAAGTATAACCGCTACAGCGGATTATATGCTCAGACACAGTGTTTGTTATAAAGATGTTATAAAACCAAGAACTGGTCAAATACTTACCGCTAAAGCGGAACACAATACTGAATTAAGTTGATTACCAGGACTGGTGAATGTTTGCTGCTATGGCGGAATAAGCTACCTTAAAACGGTGTCTTGAAGCCAAGGAATGATTCATAATTATCGCTACGGTGGAATTTCACTTTATGAAAAGTAACCCATTCTGCAGGTTGTTTAATAGCATTGAATGACTATTCTATTAATTGTGGTCCACTTGTCACACAATCTACTTTAAATAGAAAAGATAAGGACCAGCAAGGATCCAACTGCTATACTACTCACTGGGACCTTTTTTTTTCTGTGACTTTTAACAGTTTAACATTTATGTTTTGTATGCTTAGGGTTGTTACCTGTTATGAATATTCAATTCACAATTTTTGATTTTCCCAGCTGGTAGATATTATCATACTGCACTATGAGAGGTATTTAACATGGTATCCTGCAGGTTCATTTGTTTATTTTCTCATGTTGTTTCCAATAAACGCTCCTTTTCATGCTCCTTTTTGGTTTAGTTTAGATTATTTTGTTTTAATTATTGCTTATGCCACTATAGGGTTAACACATTTTTGATGATGCATATTCCTTGATATTAAATTATCTAACATTGCATTATTCAATTGCTACTTTCCCCTTGCACCAGTGGTTTGAGAAGTACTAATAATTCAGACCACTGTAAACCCTCCCTCCTTTTTATAGGTAATACTGATAGTGCTGACAACACCTTTTCTATTTTATATATATATATATATATATATATATATATATATATATATATATATATATAGATAGATAGATAGATAGATAGATAGATAGATAGATAGATAGATACAGTATATATATATATATATATATATATATGTGTGTGTATATACTCGTGTATTTATGTGTTTATATATGTGCATACATACATATAAACAACATATATATACACACATACATACAAATATACATACGCACACATGCATATACAAATATACATACACACACACACATATATATATATATGGAAAGAGTCCTTTCCAGTTAAATACCTTAAA
This sequence comes from Bombina bombina, assembly GCF_027579735.1. Lineage (NCBI taxonomy): Eukaryota > Metazoa > Chordata > Amphibia > Anura > Bombinatoridae > Bombina > Bombina bombina. Next base: position 285,173,335 of record NC_069503.1, on the reverse strand, counting down.
ATTTGAAAAATATTTTTTAATCAATTTTAATATTTTATTTTATAATGTATGTATTTAATGTAATTGTTTTACCTTCCAGGGTTATTCACTTAGAAGAACATGTTCTTAATATTTTTAAATATATATATATATATATATATATATATATATATATATATATATATATATATATATATATATATATATATATATATATATATATACATATATATATAATTCATGAAGACTCAGCTATTATTCAACTTAAAGGGACAGTTTACTCAAAACATCTCTCCCCTTTAATTTGTTCCCAATGATCATCTTTACCTGCTGGAGTGTATTAAATTGTTACAAGTATTTCCATTAACCTTATATTGGCATTTGAATTAATTTATTTAGCCTGTGGTATCCCCTTCCCCACCCATCCTGAAAGTTTTTGGCCACGAGACCAAGCTGTATTAACACAGCCAGTATAAGAAATTACACTCCCAGAGATAAGGTAATACAATTTTAATTATTTTTTATTGTTCTCTCCAAGTATTGGTGATTGGTTTATGGACAGATATAGGATAAAGAAGCAGGTATATTTACACAATGTGATAAAGTAATGAGATCTGATTATACCTACAAGCTCAACCCATTTTATTAGGTTGTGGCTTCAAAACACAAAATCAGCTAATTCATATACACAAATAAGCCTTAAAAAAAGCAAATCTCATACATTTTATACTCTGCAGCTGGTAAAAAAAAGTAATCTGAAACACATTAAGGGAAAACAATTTTAGAGTATACTGTCCCTTTAATCTTTATTGTAGTGAGTTACATCCGACGTTTCAGCCCACACCTGGGCCTTTCTCTTGAGAAAGACCCAGGTGTGGACTGAAACGTCGGATGTAACTCACTACAATAAAGATTAAGTTGAATTATAATAGCTGAGTCTTCATGAATTGAATATTTAAAAGTAGGACTTGGCTGATATACCTATTGGAGTGCCTAATCCATTTGGAACATACGTTTTATATATATATATATATATATATATATATATATATATATATACATACACATCTAAATCTGTAAATATTCATATAGATATATAGGTATAGATATATATTTTACAAAAAAATTACTTTCAGTGGTGTTAGCACGCAAGGGAAAACTATATTTAGCACGCCACATGTAATCTGGCCCATAGATAGAAACATACAGTAGATATTGTAAATGCAGAGATAAAACTAAATATACATTTTAAAATAAAAATAACAAGTGAATAACACAGGAATTTAACGTATTTCTATTAAAACGTTAAAAAATAATAACAATGATATAGCATGTTTCAAGGTATTTGACTGGGAAGGGCTCAAAAGTGTATATATAAATACTGTGTTTGTTTACACATGAACCAGCAGTTTGAGATAAGATGCAAAAAAACCCATAAAATGTTTGATAACCACCTGACAGCTGGAAGGACACAAGGACACTCATTTGAAAGAGGATAATCTCCTTTCATATAAGGCATCAGGGGTGTTTTTTTTTTTTTGCATGTGTGGTGTATGTTTTTTTAGGGCATAGGGAGCTGCTATCCTTCCATATTGTAAATACATTAGGTAATTGCCTTTTTATGGCAACCATTAACAATGACAGGGACACAACATCTCTCAATGTAATGAGTTGCCCTACTCCACTGATAACTGTTGATAATGGGGATACATAGCTACTTTATATTTAAAATAAAACTCACACTGATATAGGGTCCTCGCAGGCTTGCTGAGTCTCACAATAGCTGCTTGTTTGCAAAAGGAGCCTGAAAAGATTTACCCAACTAAGGGCTAGATTACAAGTGGCGCACTAATTTTAGCATATTACAAGTTGAAAATAAACGCAACCACACGAGCGCAAACTAAATTTGCACTCGACGGGATAGCGAGATGGAAGATCTTGCGTAAAGTGTTAGGGGGGAAAAAAGTTGCATTAAACACAACATAAATACATTAAAATTAACAGTTACACTAATATATATATATATATCCTTTCTAATAAAAATTATTCATATAAATAAAAAAAAGATCAGGTTTAAAAGGTATATGGTATATGACAAGGCATTTGAACGGAAAGGGCTATAATGGATATATACATACATATCCAAATATTTTAATTCCATTCCAATATATAATAATGTGTTTTAGTGTATATGTACTGTATTCCAATTTTATATCTGTATATACCTATATATGTATATTATATATATATATATATATATATATATATATACATACAGTATATATACAGGAAATATATATATATATATATATATATATATATATATATATATATATATATATATATATATATATATATATATATATAAATTAAAAAAAGAAACTGCACTCACTGGGTTTTCATGTGTCAAAATCCAAAATATTTATTTCATAGCGGTGACGTTTCGGAGTTAACGACCCCTTCCTCAGACCATATATACAGTATATATATATATATATATATATATATATATATACAGTCATGGCCAAAGATATTGGCATCCCTGCATTTCTGTCAGATAATGTACCACTTCGACCAGAAAATTGTTGCATTTACAAATGTTTAGGCATTCTCATGTTTATTTATTTTGTTTGTATTGGTATGACACAAAAAAGTGGAGAAAAAAAAAGGCAAATCTGACACATTCCATGAAAAATTTCAAAAATGGACTGGACAAAATTATTGGCACCCTCAATTTAATATTTGGTAGCACACGCCTTGGAAAAAATAACTGAAATCAATCACTTCCTGTAACCATCAATGAGTTTCTTACACATCTCTACTGGAATTTTGGACCACTCTTTTTTCGCCAACTGCAACAGGTCTCTCAGATTGGAAGGGTTCCTTTTCCCAACTGCTCTTTTGAGATCTCTTCACAGGTGCTCTATGGGATTGAGATCTGGACTCATTGCTAGCCAGTTCAGTACTCTCCAGCGCTTTGTCTTAAACCATTTCTGGGTGCTTTTTGACATGTGCTTTGGGTCATTGTTCTGCTGTAAGACCTATGACCTCTGACGGAGACCCAACTTTTTGACACTGGGCCCTACATTGCACCACAGAATTCTTTGGTAGTCTTCATATTTCATAATGCCATGCACACAAGACATCCAGTGCCTGAAGCAGCAAAGCAACCCTGAAAACATCAGTGAACCTCCACCATGTTTGACTGTAGGGACTGTATTCTTTTCTTTAAAAGCCTTATTTCTTTTTCTGAAAACAGTTGAAAGATGTGCTTTATGAATAAGCTGTAATTTTTGTTTTGTCTGTCCACAGCACATTCTCCCAAAAGGATTTTGGCTTCCTCAGGTAAGTTTTAGCAAACACCAATCTGGCTTTTTTATGTTTCTGTGTCAGCAGTGGGGTCCTCCTGGGACTCCTACCATAGCGTCCCTTTTCATTCAGATGGCGACGTATAGTGCAAGCTGACAAATTTGTACCCTGTGCCTGAAGGTCTGCTTGAATTTGTCTGGAAATTGATCAAGGTTCTTTATCCACCATTCAAACTATTTTTTTTGCAATCTTTGATCAAGTTTTCTCTTTTGTCCACGTCTAGGGAAATTAGCTACAGTGCCATGGGCTGTAAACTTCTTGAAAATGTTGAGCACAGTGGACATAGGAACATTAAGATCTTTGGAGATGGACTTGTAACCTTGAGATTGTCCATGCTTTTCCACAATTTTTGCTCTCATATCCTCAGACAATGCTTTGCTGCTCTTTCTCTTCTCCATGCTCAGTGTGGCACACAGAGGCACACAACAGAAAGGTTGAGTCAAATTTTCACCATTTTAACTGGTTGCCGGTGTGATTTCTATATTGTCAGCACCTGTTAATTGATACAGGTGAGTTTAATTACAAATTACAGGAGCATCACAAACTTGGAATGGAATTATTTCTTACAATTTTGAGAAGGTGCCAATAATTCTGTCCAGTCCATTTTTGGAGTTTTACGTAGAATGTGTCAGATTTGGGGATTTTTTTCCACTTTTTTGTGTCATACCAATACAAACAAAAGAAATAAACATAAGAATGTCTAAACATTTGTAATTGCAAGAATTTCTGGGTGAAGTGGTACATAGTCTGACAGAAATGCAGGGGTGACAATATTTTTGGCCATGAATATATATATATATATATATATATATATATATATATATATATATATTACAAAAAATACATTATATACTGTATATATATATATTTGGGTTAGCACTGTAGGTTTGAGACCTGTTGGGTTAGTGTGCAAGTGATAAGTGTTAGTTTTTTTTCCAGTTTGCACTCTTCATTAAAGTCTATGCAGAGAAGAAGTTAGAACGGTTGCGATTTCCGAAGTCCTGAAGTTAGCGCGCGTTGACTTTCGCTCACACACATACATTTTCCTTTCAACTTGTAATACGTGCGCTTACCCGTGCAAATTAAAAGTTTACCTCTGATGTTATTTGCGCATGAGCGAAATTGCTAAATAGAGTGGCACTTGTAATCTGAGCCTAAATTATCTGCAAGGAACTTGTGATGTCACGTCCACATAATATTTCAGTGTCCAATGGAAGTCAGTGACACTGGTAACTCGCATAATGTAAAATATACATTAGTGCTTACAGTTCAAGGAGAAATATTTATAGAATATAAAAAAAAGTTGAGTAGCACAAGTTTATCTCTCTCTTTTACACAGTCACATCGGATGGTTAAGCAGTTGAGTATTTCCTCCTTGTTCATGTTCAGAACACTTGGGAGCAACATTGATTTATTAAACAATAAAAAAGATTCATCTTATAGAAAAACTTCATTTTTTTTACTAGTGCTTCTATCAGCAAGCAAAAGGTAGAACATTTGTCCTTGGTTTTGCAAGGTATCTTGGAATACATATATACCTGTATATGGGACAGTAGTCATTCTCAAAAAATGTCACTGGTTTTCAAACCTGTCCTCAGGCCTCCCTAACAGGCCAGGTTTTCAGGATTACCTTGGATGAGAGCAGGTGAAATAACCATGTTTAGTAATCAGCTGATTGTTTCACCTGTGCTCTAGTTTAGATATCCTCTAAATGTGGCCTGTTAGGGAGCCTGAGGACAGGTATGAAAACCAGTGCTCTATGATATCACTGCTACAATAATAATACATAGTTGTTTGTTTTTGTAGAATATTCCATGATAAAATATTTTTGTTAAAGTCAATATTTTAGTTCTCACTAAATGACTGGGTCTACATTTTCAACCATTTTCAAATCAATGTTGCTCCCAAGTGTTCTGAACATGAACAAGGAGGAAATACTCAACTGCTTAACCATACTGTGAAAAAGAGAGAGATAAACTTGTGCTAATCCATCTTTTTTTTATATTCTATAAATATTAAGTGCCACTCTATTTAGCAATTTCACTCATGCGCAAATAACATCAGAAGTAAACTTTTAATTTTCAACCAGTAATTACAAAATGTTGAGGTCCAGGGAAAGCAGATAGAGTATTGTTTCAAAATTATTCAGGTAGAATGGAGAAATCATGTTAGTCTGGTAATTTCAATGTAAAAACAACAGAGAATTGGACAATGTAAATACATTTCATTACACTAACACAACCCATCAAAACTAGAAATAGGCCATTGGGCAACCAGTTACTAAAACACCAAAAGAACAAATGGCTAGATTACGAGTTTTGCTGTATGAGTGAAAAAGCAGCGTTAAGGCTCTTTTTCACTACCGCCGGTAATACTTTTTTGGCCGTAACGCAACGTAACTACCGCAGCTTTCAAAAAGTCCTTTTTCAATGGACTTCCTGTGCGCCGGTATTACGAGTTTACCTGGGAGGCCAAAAAGTGAGCGGTACAGCCAATACCGTCAAGATCCATACCGTAAACTGAGTCAGTAGTTATGGGTTTTACGCTACAAATCTGTAACATAAAACTCATAACTAAAGTGCTAAAAAGTACACTAACACCCATAAACTACCTATTAACCCCTAAACCGAGGCCCTTCCGCATCACAAACACTAAAATAAAATTATTAACCCCTAATCTGCCACTCCGGACATTGCCGCCACTATAATAAACATATTAACCCCTAAACCACCTTATTACCGCATAGCAAACACTAGTTAAATATTATTAAAAGCTAATCTGCCGCCCCTAACATCGCCACCACCTACCTACATTTATTAACCCCTAATCTTCCGCCCCCGTCTCCACCACTATTAACCCCTAACACTAACCCTAAGTCTAACCCTAACCCTCACTAACGATAATGTAATTAAAATAAATCTAAATAAAACCTACTATTAATAACTAAATAATACCTATTTAAAACTAAATACCTGTAAAATAAACCCTAAGCTAGCTACAATATAACTAATAGTTACATTGTAGCTATCTTAGGTTTTATTTTTATTTCACAGGTAAGTTTGTATTTATTTTAACTAGGTAGACTAGTTAGTAAACTAGTTTCAGGGAAATGGGGAGCCTAGGTTTTTTTAGTTAGGATTTTATTTGGGGGGTTTGGTTGTGTGGGTGGTGGGTTTTACTGTTGGGGGGGTGTTTGTATTATTTTTTACAGGTAAAAGAGCTGATTTCTTTGGGGCAATGCCCCGCAAAAGGCCATTTTAAGGGCTATTGGCAGTTTAGTTTAGGCTAGGGTTTTTTTTTGGGGGGGGGCTTTTTAATTTTGATAGGGCTATTAGATTAGGTGTAATTAGTTTAAATATTTGATAATTTCTTTTTTATTTTGTGTAATTTAGTGTTTGTTTTCTGTAATTTAGTTAATTGTATTTAATAAATGTAATTTATTTAATTGTAGTGTAAGTTTAGGTGTTAGTGTAACTCAGGTTAGGTTTTATTTTACAGGTAACTTTGTATTTATTTGAATTAGGTAGCTAGTAAATAGTTAATAACTATTTACTAACTAGTCTACCTAGTTAAAATAAATACAAACTTACCTGTGAAATAAAAAATAAAACCTAAGCTAGCTACAATGTAAATATTAGTTATATTGTAGCTAGCTTAGGGTTTATTTTACAGGTAAGTATTTCGTTTTAAATAGGAATTATTTAGTTATTAATAGTAGGTTTTATTTAGATTTATTTTAATTACATTAAAGTTAATGGGTGTTAGGGTTAGGGTAAGACTTAGGGTTAGGGGTTAATAACTTTAGTATAGTGGCGGTGACGTTGGGGGGGAAGATTAGGGGTTAAAAAATGTATGTAGGTGTCGGCGGTGTCGAGGCGGCAGATTAGTAGTTAATAACTGTAATGTAGGTGGCGGCGACATTGGGGACGGCAGATTAGGGGTTAATAAGTATAATGTAGGTGGCGGCGACATTGAGGGCAGCAGATTAGGGGTTAATAAGTGTACTGTAGGTGGCGGCGATGTCAGGGGCGGCAGATTAGGGGTTAATAAGTGTAATGTAGGTGGCGGTGAGGTCGGGGGCGGCAGATTAGGGGTGTTTAGACTCGGGGTTCATGTTAGGGTGTTAGGTGTAAACATAAATTTAGTTTCCCCATAGGAATGAATGGGGCTGCGTTACGGAGCTTTATGCTCCTTTATTGCAGGTGTTAGGCTTTTTTTCAGCCGGCTCTCCCCATTGATGTCTATGGGGAAATCGTGCACGAGAACGTAAAACCAGCTCACCGCAGCTCACCGTAGCGCTGGTATTGGAGTGCGGTATGGAGCTCAATTTTGCTTTACGCTGCAATATTGCCTGCTAACGCTGGATTTTTGCAAACCTGTAATACCAGCGCTGTAGGGACGTGAGCGATGAAAATAACTTGCAAGTACTGAGCAGCTCTTTCCGCAAAACTCGTAATCTAGCCGAAAGTAAATTAGATAATAGTAGTAAATTGGGAAGTTTTTTTTAAATAAAAAAAAAAAGCCAATAGGATTTTTCCTACCTTAATTCCGATTGGCTGATAGAATCCTATCAGCCAATCGGAATTCAAGGGACGCCATCTTGGATGACGTCATTTAAAGGAACCTTCATTCTTCGTTAGGACGTCAATGGAAGAGGATGCTCCACGTCGGATGGATTGAAGATGGACCCGCTCCGCTCCGGATGGATGAAGATAGAAGATGCCGCTTGGATGAAGACTTCTGCCGGTCTGGATGTCCTCTTCTGCCCGGATCGGATGAAGACTTCTGCCCGTCTGGAGGACCACTTGTGCCCGGCTGGGTGAAGACGGCTCAAGGTAGGGTGATCTTCAAGGGGGTAGTGTTAGGTTTTATTAAGGGGGGATTGGGTGGGTTTTAGAGTAGGGTTGGGTGTGTGGGTGGTGGGTTTTAATGTATTTCTTTTTTTCCAGGTAAAAGAGCTGATTACTTTGGGGCAATGCCCAGCAAAAGGCCCTTTTAAGGGCTATTTGTAATTTAGTATAGGGTAGGGATTTTTATTATTTTGGGGGGCTTTTTTATTTTATTAGGGGGATTAGGGTAGGTGTAATTAGTTTAAAATTCTTGTAATTTTTTTTATATTCTGTAATTTAGTGTTTTTTTTGTACTTTAGTTAATTTTATTTAATTGTAATTCGTTTTATTTAATTGTAGTTAATTTATGTAATTATTTTAATGATAGTGTAGTGTTAGGTATAATTGTAACTTAGGTTAGGTTTTATTTTACAGGTACTTTTGTATTTATTTTAGCTAGGTAGTTATTAAATAGTTAATAACTATTTAATAACTATTCTACCTAGTTAAAATAAATACAAAGTTGCCTGTAAAATAAAAATAAATCCTAAAATAGCTACAATGTAATTATTAATTATATTGTAGCTATCTTAGGGTTTATTTTATAGGTAAGTATTTAGTTTTAAATAGGAATAATTTAATTAATAAAAGTAAATTTATTTAGATTAATTTAAATAATATTTAAGTTAGGGGGGTGTTAGGGTTAGACTTAGGTTTAGGGGTTAATAAGTATAATGTAGGTGGCGGCGGTGTAGGGGGGGCAGATTAGGGGTTAATAAATATAATGTAGGTGGCGGCGGTGTAGGGGGGGCAGATTAGGGGTTAATAAACATAATGTAGGTGGCGGAGGGGTCCGGGATTGGTGGTTTAGGGGTTAATAAGTTTATTAGAGTGGCGGTGGGCTCCGGGAGCGGTGGTTTAGGGGTTAATAAGTAAAATGTAGGTGGTGGCGGTGTAGGGGGGCAGATTAGGGGTGTTTAGACTCAGGGTACATGTTAGGGTATTAGGTGTAGACATTTCCCATAGGAATCAATGGGATATCGGGCAGCAGCGAACATAAGCTGTGTCGGACTGAGTCCGGCGGATCGTATGTTACGTCACTATTTTCTACTATTGCCGGTCTCTAGACTTTGATAACTCAGGCTCGCCACAAATACGCTGTGGAATTCCAGCGTATTTGCGGTTGACAGCTTGATAAATAGAGGCCCTTGTCTCCAGATAGTCTCCCTCCCACCCCCTTCGCTCTGCTCATGATCTCCTACTCTTCTCCTCTCTTATTACCTCCTCACACTCCCGCTTACAGGACTTCTCCAGACTGGCTTCCATCTTGTGAAACTCTCTTCCTCGCTCCACAAGACTTTCCCCTAGTTTTGAAAGCTTCAAGCACTCCCTAAAGACTCTACAGTTCAGGGATGCATACAACCTATACTAACCTTTCCTAACCCCAGTTCCTCTGCTCCATTGCTATCCCCTTGAACCTCCTTAGCATGTAAGCCTAAGAGTCCAGCTGTTTGTAGATCACCTTCTTAAGAGCTGACTACAACAGTGCGACTCTTGGGCAGGGCCCTCTACCCGTTTGATCCCTATAAATGTTTTGACGTACTCCGCCTATGTTTATAGCGCTGCGGAATCTGTTGGCGCTGTACAATTAACCGATAATAATAATAATGTTGCTTGATTTTTTTTGTTATCCTTTCTTGAAGGTGGAGCAATGCACTAATGGGAACTAGCTGAACACATCAGTAAACCAATGACAAAAGGCATATATACGCAGCCACCAAACAGCAGCAAGCTCCAAGCTCCCAAGTCTACCTAGGTATATATTTCATCAAAGAATACCTAGAGAAAGAAGCAAATTAGATAATAGAAGTAAATTGCAAAGTTTCAAATTGTATGATCTATCTGAATCATGAAAGGAAATTTTGGGGTTTCATGTCTCTTTAAGCCTAACTGCAAATAAATGTGTAGATCAGTACTTGACCCATAGAAATCCTATATCTTTCTTAGAAATCCTATATCTTACTGTCCACATCCTTAAGAACAGTTAAGGTGCCAAGACTGAGGAGTGGTGCCTAGCTAATAAATAAAACAAATATAACATGAGCCTGATTAAAAATGTATTGAGGCCAGGTTAGTGCTCTTATTACAAGTTGAAAGTAAAAAAGGACTTTGGATACCATAACCTCGCTAACTTCTTCTCCCCATAGACTTCTATGGAGCACACTGTAAAAACCGACACCGCATTAGACCAACTGCACTAAACCAGAAGTGAGTTAGGAATACTTTCCATTCCTATGTTAGTCACACAGAAGAAAATGTTATTTTTATTTTGAAAAATATATTTCTATATACCTGTATATATCATTATTTTTTGAAAAATATATATCTTTAACTATATATCTATTTAAATATACACACACACATATACAGTATATATACTATATAGAAAACCCTTTATAAAAAATGCTTGCGATTGGACAAGGTTTGGATTTCAGAATAGTTTAAATTTTGTAATATTTGCATCTATAAAATGGGACAGTTTGGAGGGCATGAAACCACGGGGCCGATTTAACAAGCTGTCAATTGGCCTTAATGCAGCTGTTTCCGCGCGAGCCTTCAGGCTCGCCAGAAACAGCAGTTAAGAAGCAGCAGTCTAAAGACCGCTGCTCCTTAACTCGTACGCCTCACATGAGGCTGTGGACATCAATTCGCCCGATCGTATACGATTGGGTTAATTGACACCCCCTGCTAACTGGCCGTGAATCTGCAGGGGGCGGGATTGCACAAGCAGTTAACCAGAAATGCTTGTGCAATGTTAAATTCAGCAATGTCTGTCGGACATGATCTGCTGAGGGGATCATGTCAGACAGACACTTGATAAATCGGCCCCCATGTGTTATTTATTTATAAAATATTTTTCCAGAAGGGATACATTGAGATTTCTCTAGTCTTCAAGTAAGTCCTGGGTCCAAAAAACATTGCATTGATACAATAGGGTACAATAAAATACAAAAACAATAATAATACACAATATATGCAAAAATGTAACATAGAAAAGGTAGGAAATATATAATCAACCATGACAGGTGCATTCTGTTTTGAGATATGTAGAGAGCGATCTCTTAAAGGATATTAGGCTTGGGGAAGGTTTGAAAGTTTGTGGGAGGTCATTCCATAATTGTGGTGCTCTGTAGAAAAAGGAGGATTGAGCTGCTTTATTTTTGTATTGAGGGAAGCTAAATAATGTGCTGGTACTGGATCAGAGGTTATAGGAGGTGGGAATAGCCGGGGAGAGCATTCTGCTCAGGTAGGGTGGGAGCTTCCCAGAAAGGCTCTTAAACACAAGGCAGGAAAGATGGAAGGTGCGTTTGGATTCCAGCGACAGCCAGTTTAGTTCTTTTAGCATGTCACAATGGTGGGACCTGTAGTTACATTGTAGCACAAAGCGGCAGAACGAGTTATACAATGTATTAAGGTGAGTTTGCGGTGCAGGTGCATATACTACGTCCCCGTAATCCATGATAGGCATCAGCATTTGCTGTACAATCTTCTCCTTTACTGTAGGGCTGAGGTAAGATTTGTTTCTGTACAGGGCACCTAGTTTGGGATAAAGTTTAGATGCAAATTATTCTATGTGGAGGCCAAAAGATAGATTGGGATCTAACAACATACTCAAGTATTTGAAAGTGTGGACTGCGGTCAGTGTGCAATTGGATTTTGTTTTGATGCGTAGATTTTAATTTTGTAATTTGTGTAATTTTGGTCCCATTCCAAAGATCATTGTGACAGTTTTGTCAGTGTTTAGGAAGAGTTTGTTTTTTGAGATCCACTTTTCTACCTCTGTGAACTGGTCTTGGAGCACTGCTTCAAGCTGCGGCAGATTGGAATTGTTTGCATAGATTACTGTGTCATCTGCGTACATGTATACAGTTGAGGATTTGAAGACATTAGGCAGATTATTTATAAATGATGTGAATAGTAGGGGGCTGAGAATGGAACCTTGGGGAACACCACATGTGACTGGGAGAGGGAGGGAGTCGCTGTCAGAAATGGAAACATATTGTGATCGATCCAATACATATGATGGAAACCAGGTTAACAGACGATCAGCAATACCAGAGTTTTTTAGTTTGAGCAGTAGTATGTTGTGGTCTACTGTGTCAAAGGCCTTTGCAAAATCAAGGAAAATAGCTCCAGTTAGGTCTCCTTGTTCCATGCCAGTTTGGATGTCGTTGCAAACTTTTAGGAGGTCAGTTGTAGTGGAGTGATTTGGGCGAAAACCTGATTGATCAGGGTCAAATAGTTAGATTGTTGGTAATACTTACATAGTTGCGTATGGACGCATTTTTCTAAGATTTTTGACAATACTGGGAGCAATGATATAGGGCTTAACAACAATATCTTATGTCATTTAAGTAATATTTACATGTCATAATACAGCTTATACATGTAACCTAAAGGTAGTTTGATATAATTTTTAATAACCCTCAGAAAGGTAGTACACTACTGTAATCAGAAAGGTAATATTTGTTGTTTTAAATAAACATAGACTATTATTTGCATTTTAGAACACAAAAACCAAACCAAAGACACAAGCAGAGAAGGCTGTGACTTACAGGTGGGGAAAAAAATTATTTTTGATCATTTTATTTAAAACAAAAATATTACTCAAAAAGTTTGGATTTCAGAATAAGTTTGAATTTTAGAATTCCGGATCTGGGGATTTGTACCTGTATACATACATATATATCTATATAAATGTGTATTTATGTGTTTATATGTGTATATATGTATATGTGCACATAAATAATTTGCAATATAAAAACACAAATACACATTTATTAATGTATACAAATATATCTACATGTATACATACACATATTTATGTGTGGTTGCGATATAAATTGAATGTATAGGCTGAGCTCAATCGAAGTCAGCAGTGCGGACCGTTCTCTGGTTAACATGCTTTACCATGGACTTGTAATATCAAAGTGGCACACTAATGGTGAAGCGTTCAGCGATATTGACTAGCGCGCCACTTGTAATCTGGTCCCATATATATTTAAAATTATAAAGCAAAGAGAACATTCTCAAGGTGGCATATTATTATTAATGAACTGTGTATTTTAAAGAAGCTTTATATTGACATTGTGATTCCATCAGGGATAGTTTTCAAAAAGGGATCAACATTCAGCATTTCTTTTGAAATAAAATCAGCATTTGATTTATTTCATTCAGACTTTTTATGTGCTTTCACCTTGCTGTTTGATAATTCTATCTCCAGCCTAGTACCAAGGTACTAAAACCATTTTGTACAGAATAATGTTGAAGCATTTGTGCAAACAAATACATGTATAATTAAAACAAAACTTTCTGAATGCCTACATTTGTATCACAGTTCTAAAATTATAAATATTATTGAAGTCTTATGACTACTTGATATGCTTAAAAAAATACGGCACCGTTTATCCATATTTAACACCTTGGAGACTTAGTCCCTAGAGACTATCGTAATTTATTTTCTAAATTCTTTTTACTTTGACACTCAAGCAAAACCTTTCTATTACCCCTACATTGTCTACGGAGATTTGCTGTACAAAGAACAAAGTCTCCCATGCCTTTTACAATTACCATATGAATCAGCTTTCATAGCACAGCAAACTGGAGAGGAATCCTATATATCAGTATATGTCTAAAACATACACTTCAGTAGACATATTTAGAAAACTGAGACATTACTACTAGAACTTTTAATATAATTTTAGTCTGGTTTTTAAAATATCTCATTTTCATAGAGGGAAAAAAATAAAAATTTGATTATTTTTGTAAATTCTAATTATAAAAGTATTATAGTTTATGAACCAAATGTCAGCAAATTAATGTATTTGTTTTCTATTATTATTATTATCAGGTATTTGCAGAGCGCCAGCAGATTCTGCAGCGCTATAAGCATAGGCGGTATACAGGATAACATTTACAGGGATCAAATGGTTAGAGGGCCCTGCTGAGAGTTGCACTGTTGCAGTCGGCTCTTATGAAGGTGATCTACAAACAGCTGGGCTCATAAGCTTACATTCTAAGGGGTTCAAGGGGAAAGCAATGTTGTTAGGAAAGGTTAGTGGGGTTGTATGCATCCCTGAATAGTAGAATCTTCAGGGAGCGCTTGAAGCTGTTAAATCTAGGGGAGAGTCTTGTGGAGCAAGGCAGAGAGCTCCATAAGTTGGGAGCCAGTCTGGAGAAGTCCTGTAAACGTGAATGTGAGGAGGTAACAAGAGAGGAGGAGAGTAGGAGATCGTGAGCAGAGCGGGAGGGAGAGTATCTGGAGACAAGGGAGCCTATCTATCAAGCTACGAATGGAGCTTGATGTCCCGTGTTATGCAGTGTTATGCTGCTCCATAACCTGTCCGCCTGCTCTGAGCTCTGACATCGCCGGAAATCAACCTGATCAAGTACGATCTGGTTGATTGACACCCCCTGCTGGCAGCCCATTGGCCGCGAGTCTGCAGAGGGCGGCGTTGCACCAGCAGCTCTTGTGAGCTGCTGGTGAAATGCTGAATACGGCGAGCGTATTGCTCGCCGTATTCAGCAAGGTCTGGCGGACCTGATCCGCCCTGTCGGATCAGGTCCGCCAGACTTTCTTAAATAGGGGCCAATGTCTGAAATGTAGGGGGGAGCTTTATATGTCAGAGATAGGATTTTGTGTTTAATCCTGGAGGCAAGAGGAAGCCAGTGAAGGGATTCAACTCACAGTGTGATACATTGACAACATTTCTTCCAAATTATCTGAAAATAAAACAAAATGGAATATGCACATTTAAGTGGATTTATTAACTCAGTGTGTAGTATGCTTTGTAGAAAGCATCATTACTCCAACCTACACAAGCAGAAGCATGCCCTGGTAGAATACTGGGCCTTATTCTATTGGCAGGGATTTAGATTTGCACAAGCAAACACAGTTGAGCTTTTGGGAATGAATCTGTACCACAGTAAGAAGCCATTTATTAGTAAGCATACATACATACATGTTTCTAGCCTCTTCCTGGTTGATCCCATGCAGGAATGTGTGTGTGTGCCAGAAACTAGCTATAAAATAATTATTCATGCTGAAACATATATATCATTTTATTTTTTATCATTTATCACTCTGCAATACAGGTGCCATTTAATATACATAATGTGCTTCCTGCAGAGGCCATAATGTATCATAAATAAGTTAGCAGTGAATACATATTATTAGCATTTATAAAATAGAAGAGATAAGACTATGGAGGAGAGATTAGATAAATCAGTGGGCGCCATATAATGTAAAGATCTCTCTTTCTACTGGAGTCTTAAATATTACAAGTATTCTACAAATATGGGCATAGATTCAAATCTAGTCAAACATTTTATCAGGTATTTACAGATTCAGATAAGCATTTTTGCATTTGGTGAAACAAAATCCCCTATTAACTGTTAACTGGTTCCATTTTTCATAAAGCAGTAAACCATACAATATATATATATTAAATAAGGAAAATGGAAAATATTTGTTTGTAGTTTATGCTATTATTACCCAATGTCAGTCCCACCAAAACACTCTCGAAAAATATCTTCCAATCTTATAGTAAGACCTCAATGTATTGCAACCTTAACGGTTCTTATGAGTGAAATTGGTCAATGCTAAGTTTGAAAATGATCTTGTTTTACTATTAAAAAATGAAATAGAGATTAGATGTCATCCTGTATCCAGGAAACCTCAGCCCTGAAATATTTGTCCTTTAGAAGTAAAAAATACTATTATACTATTAAATATGTGTATCATTGTTGTGTCAAATCAGATAAATAAAATATAATGTAGCATGTCATTTAAATGAGGATTTTGATATTTTCTTTTTCAAACCATTATGTTTGGAATTAAAAGCAGTCAACTTAAACTCTTAAATATATGTGTGATATATGGAACACTTATTACAGTGAGTCTGTGTTTTTTCTGTATGCTTATGTCTAAAATCAGAAACTGTGCTATATCATGCCAAAATGTTCTGGTAGCTTTCCAGGACTGTAAAGTGAGGGAGACTTGTGAGCAAATGGTGAAAGTGTTTTGTAGGTAGAGCTGTGTTCAGTGAGGTGGAGCTAAGAGTTGTGCAGTGGGAGGGTCACAATGGGAGTTGGTGCTGGTCATGAGTGGGGCAGAATATACAGGAAAATTATCCTGAAGGGGAGGCTGTAAAAGGCGCAGTGGGTCCTAGCTCACACCCTGTGACAATCACCCCATATACAGGACGGTTGTCTTTCACGGAGAAATGCCCCAGATTTATACCTATGCATATCTGAAAGCTACATATCTTCATAAAAAGTACAAACAGGAAGTTTTTTGTTTGTTTTTTTACAGTGTAATATAAATGCTTTCAAATGAAAACCTGATGTTTTATGCACTGCTCTTTATTAAGTCTTTTAAGGCATGAAACACATGCTTCAGCTGATTCTTACATAATATTACAATCCCAAAGGGTTAACATTTACATACCATATAATAACTGAAGGTGCAAACAAAACAAAAAAATGCTATGTTTACATTTTAAGTTTAAATATGATCATCAAAGAGTATACAGTACACTGAGCATTTTGTCAGGAATCTTTTTATGCAGAAGCTGAAAGAATATTATGTTTGAAAGAACTTTTTTTTTATCTAATCCCAGGTGTGCTCACACAAAATGAAAAACAACAGTATCATTTACTCTACCTGCACGGTATTAAATCAACAACAGAACTTGTCATTCTAAGACTCTGAAAAAAAAATCAGACTGCAGAAGAAGAGTGATCAAAGGAATGGATGGTGTTTCAACTCAGATACAATCAGCACAAATGTTCAGTGGGAGGATCTGAAAGGTGTCTTGGCTATGTAGAATTTTATGAGCTGTCAAATCATGTGCACACTCAGTTACACAACCACAAGACAGTGGCACCCCATACCCAATATACGGTAAATGGTGCATATGCTGCATGATGAGCGCATAGTGTTTTGGTGTTGGCTGGAATTAGAACACAAAATAAGGTAAAAAGATAGGTGAGCAGGAATTTGAAAAAGTCTCATGCCATGGCTATTATGTGAATTTTTATAATTTCACCATTATGTAGAGATTTTTTTTTTATGTGAAGTATAGATCAGAACCTTTCAGTATTTGTATGTTTTTGGTATGTATTCTGGGTGTTATTTTCTGTTTTAGACTTTTTTTTCATATACCCAAGACTTATAGGTTTTCTTCCCTTATGATAAATGACAAATTCCAAAAAATAATATTGTTTATTGCAATATATTTTATACTTAATACAAAGGGTCCCCTGTGTTAATAGGCATGCGGACAGCTTCTCAACTTGAAAAGCTGACTGTATGCCTTCACTGCATATTGGTAGCGTATGTGTTTGTCCGTTGAACTGTATGCAGCATTACAGACTCTGCTGAGTGTGTAATGCCCGCACCTTCACTTGCGCAACCAATTGCATGAGAGAAGGGGCTGTCAATCACATAGAGCGAGTGAGCTCTCTGTGATTTCTCATCGCCACCTCAGAGGTGACTAAGAGTTCAAAAAGTAGCGGTCATGTGTGAGCCTGCCCTGCAAGTGCTTCGGAGCAGCTTATGCTGCTTCGTACATGAAGCCCATAAACTAAACAAGCTTTTTTACATATATAAAAAAAAAGTTGTGCCTATGTGGGTTTCGGTAGTGGGGGTGGGGAGTGGCTTTAAGGACAAGAGATGGTTAAAGGTACAGTTTACCCCAAAAATTTCTCCACTTTAATTTGTTCCCAATAACCAATTTTATCTGCTAGAGTGTATTAAATTGTTTACAAGTAGCTAATTTACCCTTATTTTGCCATGTGAAATAGCTGATTTAGCCTGTGGTATCCCCACATATACTGAAAGTTTTGATGCTTAAGTCCAGGCTATTGACAGGCAATGTAAAAACACAACCAGCAGAAGAAATTACACTCTCAGTGGAGTGTAGAAGAGATAAATAATACAATGATCATTTTTCATTGTTCTCTCAAAGGGGTCCATTTATTAAGCAGCGGATGCTGCTTCGGAGCCCCATCGTTTCAGGTCCGCCTAAAACAGAAGCTAAGAAGCAGCGGTCGTAAGACTGAAAACATCCCAATTGGATCCGATCGGGATGATTGACAGCCCCTGCTAGCGGCCGATTGGCTGCCAGTGAGCAGGGGGCGACATTGCACAAGCATTTGACCAGAAAAGCTTGTGGTATGTTAAATGCCGACAGCGTATGCTGTCAGCATTTAGCTAGGTCGAGCGAATCATGTCTGCTCGATCTTTGGTAAATCTACCCCTAAGTATTGAGCTTTGGTTTACAGACAAATATAAGATAAGGAAGCAAGTGTGTGTACACAAAGTGATAACATAATGATATATAATTTTACCTGCAAGCTCAACCCATTTCAAGCACAAAACCAGCTTATTCTTATACACAAATAAACATGAAAATGCACTCTCATACATTTTATACTCTGCTGCTGGTATACCAAGTGTATACAAGCACATTAAAGGAAAAACAATTTTACAGTACACTGTCCCTTTAAGTAGGATGAAGTCCTGTTTTAGGGAGGTTACTCCCTCTCTTTAGATTTCCTATTTCCAATTTTTTTTTCTCCTGTTTTATTTAACTTCTTAAGTCAACTAAATACTGTTGCTCCAACAATTTCATTGCAGTTCTATATGCTGATCTGGTCTATTATATGCAAAACTTCATAACTTTTACTGAATTTTCTTCTAATGATGCCTCATAGTTAATTGTCTTTGTCAGTTCTAATGGTAAATGAAGGGGTGTCTGCCTGAGTTTGTGTATTCCTGTTAATGATGTCAAAGCTGGACAGTGCGATTATTTTTGTTGAATGTAATTGTGTATGTTTATGTTCTTATTGCACCTAGGGATGGGCGAATGTGCTGAAATTACAATTCATTTGGTAGAATGAATAGTCCTGAGGACATTCGTTTAGGACAATCCAATGTTGATAAGAATGAAAATCCATTAAAATTCGGTAATCGAATGTTATTTCTGGTTTTCGAATGTTTATAATTAGATCGAATATCCACATTCAAAATTTCGAATTTAACATTCGATTTAACAAATACTATTCAGAAGTTCAATAGTTCATGTGGTAGGGAATTTAGTAAATTGATTCATGATAGATACAAATATTTAAATTAGAATGTTTCTATGTCGAATATTGCATAATTTGAATATTACATTTAAAAAGAATATTAGAAATACTATTATAATATATCAATTCGAATTTTTCAAATTTGAATATTACTTAATTCAAATTGAATGATTAGAAACATTCAAATTGAATATTTTATTTCAAGAAAGCATTAGAAATACTATTACATTAAACAAATGTTATAATGTTGTACAAACATTCGAAATTCAAAACTAACGAATTTGTTAAAATTACTTTAATTTTTTCGAATGTTGCAAAACATTCGCCCATCCCTAATTGCAACGTCAATATATTTATAAATAGAAATAAAAACAAAAAAAAAGTCAATTTGAATTTAAATATTCAGGCATTTCCATTTATACTAAAAAAACAAACAAAAAAACAAACAAACAAACAAACAAACAAACAAACAAGTAGCTGAGACATCTCATGCTAGGTATAGGAAATGCATAGACATTACAATAATGGATGCTTGGTTTCACAGCAAAAAATAAAAATCTACAATATTTGTTAAATAAAGAACAACATATAGTTATGTTCAACAGAAAACCTGTTCAAGGCAATCCATATACATAGGTATGTCAGTTCAATTGTAAGGATTATCTGCTGTGTATACAGTTTGATAGTTTGCTTTAAAAGTAAAACATAACAGTCTCCTTACAATGCCCAGTATATTATGCTTATCAACATCAAATGTGCCCGTTTGTGTGAGCTAGATCACTTTTAGCCACTACAGAAACTAATTAACACAGTATACCACTTATTTTATTTATTATGCTGCATGGCCAGATTGTAATGTTCTTTTTAAAAGAACATCGAACCCAAGAGGTAATAATTTCTCTTTAATTAGTGTAATGTTTTTCAGTTGGGTAACCTTTTCCTTAAACAAGTATCAAATACAAAACTGTCTCGATTCCATCTGAAATTAATTCATTAATAACAGCGATTCAACTGATTTATTCCTATCTGCATCTGTCTCAGGCACAAACTAGCAACCTATGATATGAAATGAGATTTGATGGTACCATAGTGTATGTTCTTATTTTGGGGAATTTGTAAAGAATAGTGTTTATTTAGTTCTTTATTACTCATTTTTCTTGATCTTCAAAAGCAGCCCTGCCCAAAATGACATCCACTGGTAAATCTCCATGTGTTCATCAGTGTTGCGTTATTGCCCTATTTTCTATTGCCAGTAGCAGTGAAGGCTCCTCCATAGGGGCAGGTGGGGCAATGCCCCACTAAAAACTTTGGTGGGGGGACAGGACATAAAATAATAAAAAACTATTACAAGGTGAGACTGTAAGGTTACTATTTATTTATCAGGATACTATTTTTTTCAGGAGGGGGTGGTTGATTTAAAATAATAATAAAAAAGCTTATAAAACATGTTTTTATGGAATATTAAGAATTAAGGACGTTTTTAATATTTGCCCTGCCTGAGAGCACTTCACACATGCCTAGTCTTCCCCAAGAAGTGATTTCTTATGGCACCTATTTAGTATCTATTTGACTGTTAAGGCACAGACGTCCAAAAAAGAAAATAATGAATCCTGACATTTAATTGACTGAGTCTGACAAAATGAGGGTGGGGTTTACATGCTCTGAAACACAGTGCCGTGGACCTGATCAATCAGAACCTGCCATCCTTATAAGACACCCATGCATGCCCTTTGTTATCCAGGCCATGGCAGCTGCACCAGTGCACCGGTGGGAGAGAAGATTGTTACAGGCGCACCCTTTTATTTCCAGCATCTGGACAAACCGATCAGTTACCTGAGCTCCCTCCAATTCACAGAGATCTTGTGCACTTGATGAGGCCTGCCAGGGAAAGTGTCATGGAAAAAGAACATGCCATGTGGCAAGAAGCACCGGAACACTTCTCTGGTAACAAGCACTTTCCCTGGCAGGCACACAGCAAGAAGAAGCCTGCACCCTGCAGCACTCAGGTAGGAGGATAATCTAGGCTGCCAGGCACAAGCCCACTATCCACCCTCCCTGTTCCTGGGTGCTGCCTAGCTGCGGCCGGCATTCTGCTTACACCCACCGGGCAACTTCCTCCATGGTGAGCCAGGAGAGAAGCCTGCTACAGGCTGAATTATCCAGGCCATGCCGCTGGCAGCCTCGCTACTGGGAGTAAGGAGAAAAGCCTGTTACAGGCTGAGTTATCCAGGCCGTGCCACTGGTAGCCTTGCTACTGGGAGTCAGCAGAAAAGCCTGTTACAGGCTGGGTTATCCAGGCCGTGCTGCTGGCAGCCTCGCTACTGGGAGTCAGGAGAAAAGCCTGTTACAGGTTTAGTTATCCAGGCTGTGGTGCTGGCAGCTGCACCTCTGGGAGTCCGAAGAGATGCCTGTTACAGACGCACCCTTTTATTTCCATTCCCAGCATCCGGATGGACTGATCATTCACTTGAGCTCCCTCCTCTTCACAGAGATCTTGTGCGCTGCTCAGACCTTGCTGAGGCCTGCCTGGGAACGTGCCATGGAAAAAGAACATGGTGAGAAGCATAGGAAAACTTCTCTGGTAACACGCACTTTCCCTGGCAGACCTCAGCAAGATCTGAGCAGCGCACAAGATTTCTGTGAAGAGGAGGGAGCTCAAGTGAACGATCGGTCCGGCCGGATCCTGGGAATGGAAATAAAAGGGTGCGCCT